>NW_009953496.1:5400121-5417359 GCF_000747805.2 Chaetura pelagica | reverse complement strand
TCAGCAGGAGGAAGGCAAGGTCACACTGCTTTAGGCACCATCTCTTGATGGACCCTCCCACCTGTGTCCCATGGGTGAGGAAGGCAGGCATATCAAACACACTGCAAGGAAAGATACTGTACTGCTTAGGCTACTTTTACTGAATCCAGCCTTACACCAAAGTTAACCCTTAAAGTCACATGATCTTGACTAATAAAGAACACCATTTTGGTAAGAAATTTGGACCAATCATTCTTCTTTTTTTACTGTGTTTTAATATGTCAGAGAGTACAGGCTTGATTACAGTATCAGGTGAGTGTAGTATTGGAGTCAATTTTAGAAAATGGGGTAGCAGCTATTTGAATCTCTCCTGCCATGTCCTGTCACATGCACTCTTCCAGCTACTTTTTTTCCCCCTCTGACTGTTGAAAACCCTTAAATAACTGCAATAAGAGTTTGCTTTTGAGGATATGACAAAACATTTTCAATATTCATGTCTGCAGGTTTTGCCTGAATAAATGTTTAGCAGCCTTGGATTAGTAATTGCGTCCCCACGTGTTGCTAGTTGGCAGGGCTGGGTCTTGCCACTGCAGGTGAACAGCCATCTGTCCATAAATTGGGCTGCCAAGGAATGATGAGTGGCTCCATTAAATGGGGACTTCATCCACTTGCAGTGCAGAACTGCCTTTAAGATGCAATGTGCATGTCTTGAGGAAGTCTTACAAACATGAGGACCTACTTAAATGATCCTCTTAATTCAGCAGTTTTGAGTTCAGTTTAATAATGCACTCAATCCAGCGTAACTGGAGGCTCCCTGCAAAAGGGACAGTCCCATTGTGTCCTTCCTGCTCCCTTGTGCTAGATCATAATCATACAAATGCACAACCAGTCAGATGCTGTGAGAGGCACGGGGAAAATAATCAACTTGCATAAAACCCCAACAACATTAGTTTTCTGTGCTGGTCTGATTCACTTTGTAGTTTCATGACCTGATGGCATGAATGGAATATCCCAAAGTAAGAGCTGAGAAGAGGAAACCAAACTGCAGTTTCACTGGCAGCCCTGGTTATATTGGGCAAATCGAGCCCTTAGGTTCAGCTACTGCCATCCTTAACAAACCATGCCAGTAGTCATGCTATTTAATTGCCATTGAGTCACCCACCACAGGTGCTTGTTTCCTCCAGTCCAGAAACCACCAATGTGCTGATGCCACCCTACAAAGCTTTCTCTGTGTAGTGACAAACTTTTTTTATAAAATGAAGTTAGATTTAAAAAAAGTGACCTGCTTTAGGAGTGGGGCAAAATCTTGACAGACATTGGTGATGACAGATTTTTTTTTCCCCATGCAGTTGCTATGGAAACGGGCCCTTAAAGATCGTTTCAAATATGTGCGGAGACCTATTGAAGATAATGAGCAAGTCCTGAAGTACAAATGCAAGTATGGCCACAGGCGAGGACAGACCAGGAAATCTGCATTTGCTGAAAACAAGCCTGATGATGTCCAGGTGCGGGTAGAAGTAAGATTTTTGGTGCTGAAGTGAGTTCTGTGTCTTTCAGCTGCTCTGCTGATAGGGAAGCTACCAGCCAGTAAAGGGCAGAACGGAGTGATCTCATCCTATTCAAGCTTGTTTTGTATAGAGTTTATCCTATAGACAGAGTATCCCTGAACAACTTTTCTTTTTCTTCTCTCAATTTTCCTGTATCCTAAATATAAATACAAAGGCAAGAATTAACATTTATGGAGCCTATTAGGGCTTAAGAACGAGTCCCACAAAATTGAGAGAGTCATTAACCTTTTTAGTTTTAAATGTTTCTACATTGAAAGCTGGTATGTCTGGCTCTGAGTTATTAAGTTATGTCACAAGAAATGTGCATAGCTGAAAAAGATGACTGTTTAATATTCTTTTAAACAAATGCAGTGTGGGATTTTGCATTCTGTATACTTAGGAACACTACATAAAGGCACCTTTCTGCCAATCTTTGGTACTAACTACTTTGTGGTAAATTTAAACTGCTAAACAAAGAGTCTTAATGTAAAAATAAATAAATAAATATTTACCTTTTGTCTAGAAGCCAATATTGCAGGCAAAACAAATTCAAAATATCATTAGCCACATTCCTTGGCCTTCAAGCTTTTTACAAGTTTGGAATAACAGATCAAGCTTGTGTGGGCTAGAAGCCAATACATCAGGATTTTTTAAGGTTAAAGGGTAGGAAATTAGTTCCAGGTAAAGGACACCTTTGGAGAATGATCAGTCAAGGATTCCTAGCCCCTTTGTGTCTCCTCCACACTCTCCCTTAGATAATCAGAGTAGGACAGTTAGGGCATTATAGGTCAAAGCCAACTGGCAAGCAGTGCATATGAAAGAGCACATCTGTTCCCAGCAGATGACCTACTTAGCAGCCACATAGCTGACTTCTGTACTGGGCTTTAGTTTCTGAATAGTCCTAAAATGTAACCCTGTCAAATGTACTTTGTGTCAGTGTAATCTTGGACAGTTAATGGTAGGACACTGGTAAAAAGATTGTTTACCAATAGGAAATTGCTTACTGGTATAGCTGGCATTTGTTTTTATATCAAAACAGTAATGAAACGATTACTACATATAAAATCCTTGACCACCCTTTCAATTTCATCATGTGAAAAAAAAGTTGCTTGTCAATAAAAGCTTCCTGTGAGGTTTAGAGATGTACTCAGAGCTGCAGATGATGTCTGCCCGTCTGCCTGTCCAAGCCCTGTTACCTGCCAGCAAGCATTTCTCCTCCAAACACAGCACAAATATTACAGGGCCTCTGGTGCAGGGCATTCCTTCCAGATGCAGCATCTGGCTTTCTCCTCCAGTTTTTCTAAAACATCTGCTGATGTGTTGCTCATTACAGAGCCTTATATTCAAGCAGGAGTGATGAGTGTACTTGTTTTAGAGTGGCTAGCAGCATGGGGCAGGTCTTGAGCAAGTGCAGTGCTCAGTGCTGTGAAGTGATTGCAAGTAAGCACAGAAACCCCTGCTGGAGGTGTCTGTCACCAAAGGAAATTTTGCTTAAAAAGCTGCTTCCCATTCATCAAGTTGAACAACTGTTAGAAGGAAGCTGGACTGTGCCAAATATAGACATAAATATGAGCCTCCTTGTCTGAGGGTTATTCACAATTTGATCAGGAAGACCTCCTTAATTTTCTGTCTATGGAGTGAGAATCCTCAGTCATTTTCCACAGTCAGGCAAGTATCCTGCAGCTGCAGTAATCCAGGGGAGAGTGCTCTGCAATGATAATGAACTTAATCTTCTGCAAATGGAAGGCACTTTCCATGAGAAGGGTGATCACACCATGAAAATAAATAAGAAAGGCAAGCCAGTCTACCCTCTGCAGCCAGGGTCAGATTTCTGCTAAGGCCAGACATCCAGTGTCTTGTCCTGACCAGTCTCCTTATTCTTTTTGTAGCATCAGAGTGGCACCATAAAACTCTTCCTCTGACCTAAGGACTTATTTGGCTTATGGTCCTCCAGGCTATGAGAGAAACCACCTCCTGGCAGTTGTTACAGGAAGGGCCCTAAACTTAGGGGAGCCTGAAGGAATAGGAGGATAGAACACTCCTGGTGTGCATCTTTGGCCAGAGGATTTTCAAAAGGTAAAAGGTGATGGAGAGGGAAGTGTGATTGGAGCTCTTTGTGTTTGGCTTCTATATGATGAAAGCATGTGGTTCAAACACTGGCTTAGTCATCTCAGGGGTGGTGACCAACAAGCAAATTGTGCCTTTCAGAACCTTTGAAATCTTGTCAATCTTGAACAGTGCTATATCTGTGCAACTGCATGAAGGTCCTTTAATCCATCCCAGCCATTATATGAGAAAACCTGTCAGCAAAGCAACTATGCAAGGATATCTTGTTACCTGAATGTAAAGGGATTGTAGCAGCCTAGAAGAAGTTGGTAGTTCACGATCTTCAACAGCAGTGGAGAGAGAGAGAGTGCACAGTCCCTCCTCTTCTAATGCCTCCAGTTTCTTACTTTCTATGACAGCCAGTTTGTGATGTCATTGAGGCTGCTCTGAAGCTGTCACACAATTAAATTTGGAGTAAGGTGTGAAAAGGAGAAACAAGCTCTGACAACACATTGGTTAAGATAGTGGTAGATGTTTGCAGATAACTGAGCCTATTTGCCACATGCAGCACTCATGGATAGGCCTCCATCTACTGTCACCCTTTGCCTGTGAATCCAACAGAAGGGCTGAGAGCCTTGGCAGGACCATCCCTCAGTCAAGGGCTGGGTTACACTGACAGGCAAATGCAGAAAGTTCTCTGCTTACCTCCTTAACTTCCTTTCTGCATCCTTTTGGCTTTTTAATCTATTCTGCAGTTTTTCTCAGGATCTTACAACAAACAGGCATCTTGTTTTTCAAAAGCATTGAGATGAATTTGCATTTCCTTCAGAAGGACTGTTTTTAAAAAAAAAACAACTTTCATTATTTAAAAAAAAAATAATTATGGTATAAATAAAGCATGTATATTGCCAGATAACAGAAAATTATGTGTAAAAAACTAAGGATCACCAATTAACATTCTCCTCACAGCAAGATAAGTGGGTATTACTGGTTACACAATTGAGCATCTGGCTAGATAAGTTTGGGTGACCTCAGGAATGAAGGATTCCTCATTTTAAAAGGCTACTTTTTTAGTTCTCTCCTGCACACACCTTTGGCTCTTCTTCAGACACTGAGATAGGAGATCCTGGCTTCAGTCTAGATAGGATTACTTTTCCAATAGGATTACTTTTCCTATTGAAATAGCTGAGGTTTAACCTTATTGTCACAATTTTACTGGAATATTGCTGTGCTGTCATTAAAGTGGAGAGGACCTAGTGTCCTCCCTAAATCAACATGTGAGAGCCTGATAGACCAATGAAGTAACAGCTTTCCCCGCCCCAATTTTCCTGTTCACACCAGCACTGTTAAAGTTAATTACAAAAGAGTTTATATCACACTTGAACTCATTCTCCAATAAAATTTAAAATACATTGCAAAATGATGTCTCCCTGAGGTAACTTCTTACCTCAAAAGAAAGACACTTCTTAGTTACCATTCTTACCTTACATTCTAAATGAATCCTACATTTAGGTGTGACTGAGTTCATATTCATTCATTGCACTTTACCAGAAATAAAAGAAAAGAGAATTTGCAAAATAGGAAGAAGGGCTGAAGATAATGGAAACTGAGTTACAAAGCAAGTTACACACAGAACACATTCTGCTTCAAGCATGATATTTTTGTAATTTTTTAATAAAAGCGAAAACTCCTTTTGGTGTTAAAATCTAATAAATCCTGGGATCAGAAATAATTTGTGTAAAACTCAACTTTCCTGCTCTATCAGAAACCTTGAGATTCTGTTTGAATGAAACTATGCTTAGAAATAATGAACACCATAAATCAGAATGTTTTGCCCTTTAGGTTTTCAGCTAGATTGACTGAAAACAGCTACTCATCTACAAACTTCTAAATCCACAGTTCCCTAATTCCACACTTGTTCTGCAAAAGACAGTCACTGCCATCTGACTTAGTGCATGAGTGAGGTCCCATTGCTTTTTTATGTTGTTGACCCATAAATGTGCACCACTTGCATTAAATCAGTTGGAATTAGAAATATGCAGTGATGCAGTAAATTTATCCTCCCAGTTATCTAATCTGTATGTAGCACTATATACAATGGTAGGAATGAAACTGTCCAGAGACAAAATTAAATTATATGGTATGAAAGGCACAAATCTGCCACTGTGTGTATACATGGAGTCCTCAAAATCATAGCAACCTTGATTGCTAATGCCAACCCCAGAACTCAGTATTTACTTGCTCTACCATTGCAGGCAGCATAGTTTTCCAACAGCCCAAGTGTTTTACTTCATACTTACCATTGCCTGTCCTCAAAGTAATTTATTTCTTATGGTTTCACTGCACTTCAATAAATAAACTCTGAAACACCAGTGACTACTAAGGCTAGTAAAAAACTGTTGTTAATTGGTATCCAAAGGGTGCAATCCCAGGCTGGGTACCTTTCTGGAGCTCTATTATTTGACTGAAGCATTAAGGTGTGTTTTATGGCTGGGTATGTATAGCTATTACAGAGAGTACTAGTTTAAACAAACTAGGTTACAGAGCTTAAAGTTCAGAAATACTGATACCCTTCTTCAGCCTAAAAGTGCAGCTTAAAAAGGTGAAAATCTAGTGATTGCTCTGAGGAGGCTGAACACTGCAAGAAAACTAATTTTAATACTGACTTTTCCTTGTGTTACTCAAATGTAATGAATTATTTACACAACAAAGTTTGGTTTTCTATCATTTTTCTTTTTTCTAATTGGCACGCACGACAGCAATTCTTCCTTACACCACTGCTGTATGTATTTCTATTGGTAGTTGGCCATTGATGCATACAAAAATGTCAAATGGTCTCATTTAGCTAATTAATAATGTCATTAGGCTTCCACAGCTCTCAAGGGCAGAGCTGACTACATGGAAAGCCCATCAACTCGAGCAGTGTTTGCTTGACAAGGGGATGAAGATAAGATGGACTAAAGGTCACAACTTGTTCTCCTTGGTGTTTGTTTCCAAGCAACCCAATCAGTTTGTCTGTGGTTGCAGCACACTGGGTTGTTTGCTGTGCTTTCCTGCCTCTGCAAGTAAGGCACTGAAGGTGACAGCACCCCTGGAAATGAGCAGCTGTGCTCCACATCAGGTGGCTGAGGAAGCTCCTGCTCTACAGGCTTGGAAGCAGACCCACCAGAGAAGCCTGTAGTAACAGAGCTGTCTGGAGTCAGAGACTTCAAACTAGCTCTTGCTCAGAGTAAAAGACATACATGTAATTTAATTACCCCAATAATGTAATTTAAAACCCCCAAACAACAGTCTGAGTTTGTGTCTGTGCATGTGTGAGAAAGCACAAGCGCCTTGAAACGAGCAGTAACACGTTCCCAGGATCAGATCTTATTTGTGCAAAATTTTCAGACATGTCCAAGGATAAAATAGGTAATTACTTAATTGTGATGCGCAATTTCTCTCATGGAACATGATGCTAGAAAGTTGGAGGTAGCTAATTTGATGCCAGTTTCTAGAGTTTCAGGAGAAAGTCAGGGGAACCTGATGTCTTTACTGGCCAAATTGGCAAGACTGTAATGCAGACCCAACAGATGAACACACTGGGAAGGAATTAAGGATGTTTCTGTAAAAGTAAGTAATTCTTCATAAATTCATTAGGTGTTTTAAGTGTTCAACAACCCTGAGGCCATGGGAAATCCATCCTATATAGTTTACTTAAACTTTAGAGGAGATTTCACCACATGCCTTTGAAAAGCTTTTTGAGGGTGTAATCAGAAGGGATAAGCAGAAAAGTCCTTGCAGGAATAACCAGCTAAAAGAACAAAGAAGTCAGAAACAGTTGGGTTTTTTACAGTGGAAAAGATTAATAATGTTTAGTTTATGCAGATCAATATATTTCTAAATGATGTGGAAAAAGAGGAAGAGTTGGCTGACCACATTTGGTCATTCTAGTAAGGGTACTAAACAAAAAGACTGAAGAATTGCAGAAGGACCCCATGCTACTGAGTGACAGGCAAAACACCTGCAGATAAAATTCAGTAGTAACAGATATAAAATAAGGCACAAGGTGAAAACCTAGTCCTTAACAACATTTACAGTGATGAGCTCTGAGCTTATTATTACCATTCACAAATGATATTTTCACATTATGCCAAAGAAAATTTGGCATGTTGCTAAGCAGCAGTCCCAAAAAATATATTGAATGCTCAGAATTATTTAAGAAAGAAACAAAAGAGAGTGCATTATTGCACTGTATGCACCTGTGGTGTCCCAGCATCTCAGCTAGTATTTGAAGTTTTACGGTGTTCATTTCATAAAGGCTGTAATGAATTTAGAAATCAGGCAAAGACAACAACAAGGATAACTGAAAGTATGGACCAGCTGTTATATGTGGAATGATTAAACAGCTTAGAGCAGTCTCGGCTGGAGATGAGGTGACTGAGGACAGAATATGACTTATCTGTAAAACTGCAGTGGCAAGGAGATGGTGAATAGGTATTGGATCCAGTACTGTAATTAGAAGGCAGAAGCAGCAGTAGCTAAGAAACAAAAGAAGGTATTTCTTCTGACAGTGCATAGTTAACACAGGATGTTGTGGAAGGTATGATTTTAGAGTTGGAAAGGTGACTGGGAGAAGTGATGGAAGAAAAAAAAGATCTTCTGAAGGCTATTAAATATAGGCATAACCCCAGTTCAGTGGAGTCCTGACAGGATGCAGGGGAAGTACCACTTGGCAGTTGTCCTTACTTTATCCTTGTTCCCAGCACCCCTCTCAGCCAGGTAGAGAAGGGTGTTGGCCTAAATCAATCTGACCTCTCTGATTGCCCATTCACAGCAGTACCCGTGGGGGTCATAGCAGGGAAATGTCCTGCATGCCGGGCTGATTTCCTTCTGTGCTCCCAATGACTGTTGAAATCTATGGACATACACTAGGAACGAGATGGTTTTTTAATTGTATCCCTTGTGCAACTGTTCTTGGAATACCACATGCACAATTTAGGGAAGGATGTTAATTATGCTGGAGTGTTTTAATTGCACACACAGAGCACTGTGAAACAGTTTGGGATGTTGGATGTTCAGCAGCTCTAAGGCAGAATGTTCTGGGAAACAGAATGAAGTGTCTCAACTCCCTCTGCCATTGACCTCCACCAGTGGCAATATGGATGGGAAAAGTGAGTGTAAATGCAGCCTGAGAATGGCCATTGTAGGAATAATGCATCAGTGTTGCTCTGCTGCATCTCATACTGCATCTCACCTTGTTTCAGTGGACAAATTCAGTGCATCTTCTGATAGAAACTAACCAGCTCCAGGCTACTGCCACAGATGTACTGCTCTGGATAGTCACTCCTCCTCTTAGTAATTACTAGTTTGGGAACTACAGCAGGGACAATAATAATGATTTTGAGGAAAACTGTTAATTATATCTTCAAGTACAAAATAATTTACTGAAAACACTAGCAGCCAAGCCACTCAAATAATGTCTTTCATTATGAGTTTTCTTGGTTCAGCTGGTCTCCTTGGGGGTAAATAATGTCAGTTGTGTAAATGTGAGAGTTAGTTGTGTTTTTAGGACCTGTATGAGCAAGAAGAAAAGACTATTTCTCTTGGCAATACAGAGCTAATGTTTCTAAACATTGCGTCATCATTAGAACTGCCTGCTAATTTCCAATAAACCACAATTAGGCAAAGGAGACACAGGCACAGGAATTTCATTAATGTCTTCAAATACGTTAATTTCAGCTTGGGAGACTTGGTTGATAGCTATAGTATGATATGAAAACAGATCTTAAAATGTGAGCTCACGACCTGGTACTGAAACCACACTACACGTAATTGATGCTGAGCTTGACTACCCTCAAATCCCACAAACCACATGAGGTATCAAGAAGGGTAGCAGATTTGTTACAATTCTGTCCTTCATTTCTTGATAGGAAGAACCTGTTCACCTTGCAGACAGTGCAATGGATGTACACATTAAGTGGCTTAAGCAAGAATATATGAAAACTCAGAGGAACTGGAAAGAAGTGGATAACAGAATGAATGTGACAATAGAAATACGGAGAAAGATGATCAGCAATAAGGCACCTTTAAAAGACATTCTTGGACTATTTCCTTTTTTAAGATGTCCCTATCAGGTAATAGTTATTTTTAACAATGGCATTGAATTCTATGTTATAGATGTGATAAAACCATACACATGTATTTTTCTTGATGTTCCCAGTGATGTATCTATCAACACTATTCTCTTTTAACTCATATTTTTGCTGCTAAATCCACTTCAAAAGATTCACCAGCCCTGTGTTAAACATGCCACACACACTAGTGGGTGATTTGAAGTATGTTGATGTTACTTGATATAATCTCTGTTTTGAAAAGAAATAAAATCATCTCCTTTAGTTTATAATCTTAATCAGCTTAATCAATTTTACCCTGTCTTCAAAGCATGCATCTCATGTGTTGTTTTCAGTTTGGTTCTGTTGCTTGCAATAATACCAATTTTTTCTTTTAGCTTTTTAGGGAGTTCCAGCTTCTCACACACATGGATATTTATAAGAAAACAGCTGAGATTTTGGAGATTTATTCAGAAAACATATTATCTCTGTATGTGGTGAGGAATAATCCGATTAACATCATGTTGCAAGAAAATCTGAAACTGCACACAGAGGAAGACATTCTGAAATGTCAGTACAAATCTTCTATGCTCTGAATATCAGGCTTTTTGCAGCTTATTGTTCTTACTTATCTAACTAATCTAGCTCTAATTTTGCTGCAAAAACATTTTAAAATGTAACAGTTCTTGAAAAATATACAGTATGGGGAAGCATTAAGAATAAAAGTTAATAAATTACTAGGAAAATCAAGTCAGGTATCAAAATTTGTCTATTGAATAAAAGATTGCAGGTTTGATTAATTTAGCAACTTCCTTAAAATGAGAGTTTTGTATTTCTTGATATATGAAAGAGTACTCATTATTTTCCAAAAATACATGCAGAAGAAGAATCTTCTGGTTTAGAAAGAAAAGTAGTCCCATAAAAAGAGATTATTTCCTTTAGAAAGTGAGGTACTGTTTCTGTGTTTGAAGTCTTCATCCCAGTGAAATAACTGAAGTGGTTAGCACTGTTAGTTAACACTGTTAGTGTTTTAAGTACCCATCTCTGCAGGGATACATTGCAGGACTCAGTGCACAAATTGATCCCTCTGGGGAGCAGGTCCCACACTCAAGCAAAGAGGTCCAGCCACCTTGATGTGTTTGGCCCACTGGCAGCGAGGGAGCAAGCACCTGCTGCCAATCAGCTCTCAGTCTGAAAATTCTTGAGTGGTTTTCTGCAGGGCCAAATCATCAAAGGAGTTACTCACTAGCTTTATTCTTCCCCAGCTGCAGCCATAGATGCCTATGCCTGAGCTTAGCTCTGTGAGAGGTGCTCCTTTGACTGTCATTTTCTGGCAAACATGCCTAATCCCAGGATTCCAAATCACAGACAACAGAATGAATGTGTATTTCTTAAAGGAGTTTCACTCCCTTTATCAGTGGGTTGTTTCATAAAGAAGTAAGCAGAGGGGATTACAATACAGGTCTTTTCTTCTTTTAAGCTTAAAAACACAAGTAGTCAGTAGCTCCTAATAGATTAAGAAAAGTCACCAAACAGCCTAACGCAGAAGGCCTTTATGGACTTTCTTCTCATACCTTTGGCTTCAGAAAGCTATGGGCATTGTAAGTAATTGCCTTTTTTCTCATACAATACCCCCTTCTCATACAATACACCTACAAAGACTTTAACTCACACCTCAGAGAAGTCCCAGGGCCTTTAATTTCCTGCTTTTTCTTACCAACTTGTCCTGGCACCTAGATAATAAACACCTGACATAAGAGGTTCAGTAAAACACACCCTACGAGAAGCCTGACCTGAAAAAAAAAAAGTTAGTCATTAATAGGTGAACCAGAGAGGTAGTGGGTGACACGTCCCAGGAGGTCCTGCAGCACCAGCTTGTACCACAGCCTTCTAAGTAGAGTCCTCTGGCAATAGGGCTCCCCAGAGATGTCTGATTTACTGGGGAGAGAAGAGTTTGGGGGCAGGTGCGTTACTCAACGGGCACACTCCACTAGAAGCAATCCAAAGGCTTGTTTATTGTGAAGGAAATTTTAAATGTAGTATTGAGTAGCACAGTCTCATGAATTATTTGAATACTACTGCCCATTGCCAGCAGCTGAGGCATCTAAACCTTCACTACAAACTACTCTTCAAAATGGTCTAAAGAACACATCCTCTGTTGAGCTGTTAACTATTTCATTGGCTGCAATCTGCTTTTTTGGGAAGATACTGCAGTGCTGAAACATTTTCATTTGTAATTTAGTAGAAATCCTTGCCTTTGACAGATATGAAAATGACTGCTGCATGTTTACTCTTGCCAGAAATTTTTGGAGATGATTCCAGTCTGTTTGCTGCAGTGAACGAGAAGGTAGGAGACAGAGCACCAGCAGTCTTGGTCTCTCTTCCTCCTATGAGCTGCCTAGGCACATCATCTCTGATGGCTCAGCTTAGCTCCTGGAAAAGGATGACACTGGCCTACCTTTTAGGTGGAAAGCAAATATTTATAAAAATATTAGCTAAATTCAATGCAGTGTTACTGTGCTTGCTTACCTCTCTGACTTGTTCACCAAAGCAATGCTGTGACATTGAAAGAGAGTCCAGAGGAAGTCCTGGAGAGTCCAGATGAGGACCATGAAGATTATCAAAGGGCTGGAGCACTTCTCCTATGAAGACAGGCTGAGATAGTTGGGGTTGTTCGGCCTGGAGAAGAGAAGGCTCAGGGGAGATGTCGTAGTGGCCTTTGAGTACCTGAAGGGGCTACAGGAAAGCTGGGGAGGGACTTTTTACAAGGGCTTGTAGGAAGAGAACAAGGAGTAATGGTTTTAAGCAGGAAGAGGGGAGATTTGGATTAGACAGTAGGAAGAAATTATTTAGTGTGAGGGTGGTGAGACACTGGAACAGGTTGCCCAGGAAAGCTGTGGAAGCCCCATGCACGGAAGTGTTCAAGGGCAGGTTGGATGGGGCTCTAAGCAACCTGGTCTGGTGGGAGATGTCCCTGCAGATGCCAGGGGGATTGGAAGTAGTTGATCTTTAAGGTCCCTTTCAACCCAAACCATTCAGTGATTCTATAACATCATTTAAAACAATGCCTCTTTTTTTTTTTTTTTTTAATTTAGGTGAAGGTGGTGACACCAGTGTTGGAAGTAAAAAACCCCTTCAATGTGACTTCATGTGAGTTTGCACTGTATGTGGAAAGAGAAGAGCTGGCCCAGCTCGATGACTGCCCCATGGCCCTGGCTGCACTGATGGCTGCATTTCATGTGTTCCATATCCCTTGCCCAAGGAGAATCCACAGTACACTCAGCTTCCTAGAGTCACTGGTCTTTGAAGTGAGGAGCCCAGCATCCCTCCCCACCCTGCTAAAGGGAGGGTTGGAGGTTCCTGAGTATCCCAATACCTGAGGGGAACTCCTCTTGGGAGCATTTGACATTCTGTCAAAATAAATCCCTTTGTCATGCAGATCAATCAGTGCCATTCTTTCTGGTGAAAGTGTATGTATGTTTGTATGTAACTCTGTCATCTTCAACAATGCCCATCTTTCTATTTTACTGGCTACTTAAAAAATTTTACTCCAAACCATTTTCATTAATTTAAATGGAAATTCTACAGCAGTCTAGAGGCATTAGAGATATTAACATTTTATGAAAAATTTCTAGATTATGCATGTGTCCTGTGTTATTTTTCCATATGAAGAATTTAAATTTTTTTATAGTCCTTTGATCATCCAAATTTAAAATACACACTTGTGAGTTCATGCAAACACTTCACTGCTTCAGATGCAAATCCCTTTGATGTTTTGAAGTGGCAGAAATTAAGGATTTACTTGTTACCACCATTTCATTATATGATGATCACTGAAAGCCTGTTATAAACTGGAGGGCAGGATTATGAGTTTGCACTATTTTCTCCATGCATTAAAACTTATTTTCTTTTTAGTATTATTTTAATTTTTTATTACATTTTTAAATATTTTAATATTTCTTTTCCTGGACTTGCTAAATAGGGATTTGAGATGAGCAAAGTAGCAAGTATCCAGGTAGCAAGAATGACTTCCCTGGGATGCTGCCATGTGTGTTTGCAGCCACAGCTTTGGCACCAGGGAGACAATGCTTCATTTTCTTTCTGAATTGGTTCCCCAGAACACTTCAGCCCTCTCCACATGGTGACTCTCCTAACTACCCACACAGATGGGAGGCAGAGGAGGCTACACCCTGCTGCCTCATCACATGGGATATAAACGTAAGGATTATGCATGTCTTCACTGTTGTGACAACTGTATAAATAAAAGGTTGGGCTCTGTGTCGTAAGTGAAGTTTATCATACATCTTCTAAGCAGTATTAATTAAAACCCATCTCTTAAACCACAGTACTTTGGAAGTAGATATAAAAAAAACCAGGGAGCTGTTAACATCCCCAGGTAGTATCTGTCAAGCAGCAAATCTCTTCATTGGTTCTCACTGCCAGCTACTGAGCTGGCACACAAGAGAGAGACAGAGGCTGGGGGAAAATCAACTACATGGAAAGACAGAAGAAAAGAAAACAGAAGAATTTGGCATTTTACTGATGTCCATGGGCAACTTTAGCTGCTATCAGTGACAAAATCCAAGTCCTCAAACAGTATTCTGATAGTGACAGCAAGTGGTCTGTGAGCATGAGGAGTGTTTAGGGAGAAGAAGACAGCAGTAGCCAAGTTGCTCATTTAAACTGACAGCCACATCAAGCTAGGATGCAGAATTACCCCACACCACCCTTGGGAACAGACAGGTTCATCTGGGAATCCTGGGCACACACAGCTGTAACAGACTGCTCCATTTCAGGTTTTATTTGTATTGTGGTACAGTAAGAGTGCAATCTGAATGTACAAATATTGAACAAAATGTAAAAATATTATTTATGCAATGCTATGGAAAGAAATTAGCAGAGCAATGCAACTTACTTCACACTGACCCTGTTTCACCTCGTATAGCAGTTACCAGTCACCTACAAGATCTGGAAGGGGCACAGAGTGTTCTTGAAATCTTAAGGAACTCCAACCAATGAACAGTCTTGCAAAATCTGTAGGAAGATGTACAATTCTTCCAGCTCTGTGCAACAGAAATGCTCTGCTTGTTCTCAGCTCTAAAGGCTGAGCCCACTGCTGCACTAAGAGGGCTGCCAAAAATCTTGCTCTAAGTCTCTTTTCTTGCAAAAGTACCATTCTGGAACAGTCCTCAAAATGCAAGTAGTGAGGCTTTCTCCCTTTAAAGTGCATCTGGTTTACAGCTTATGTATATATACCAACTGCAACAACCTTCCCTGACAAATCATTAGAGTAATCCTTTGAGAAAGAAGGTTGCCTCACCTCAGTACCTGCTGGTGGCATCTGCAGCCTGCCAGTGACCCACTGAGATCATGTATTTTACATGACCTCAGGGGTGCGGATGCACCACATACATTTAAGTATCCTATTCCTCTGTGCTTTGTCTCTCCCCCTTCATTTTCTTAATTTCTTCATTTCTAAATCAGACTTTCCAACTAGGAAGTAGTGGGTGAAATATTTCTCCCATCACTGGGGAAACAAACCTATGCTGAATATGAAGCCACAGTAGCAGTCCTGGCTTTAGCACACTGGTTTTCTCCACTGATGTGGTAACCATACTGGAGACTGGTGTGTGCATGAATGAGTATATTTTCCTTTTTGCTAATATCCTTACCTCAAAAATACATGTATTTCCCTTCATGTGCTGGACTGTAGCAGGCTTACATGTAAAAAGCCTGAGACTCTATTGTGCAGCATAAATGAAAAGTCTTCTATGAAGCAAACTTTATTTTTCAGTTGCGGCCTTCTCTATACTCATCTTTTGGTAAAATACATCAAAGATGCTGGTGGAAAAACACATAACATTTTTGTAATCGTGCAAAAGTAAAAACATTCAGTTATCAAAAAAGCATTATAATTTCAACCCCAACAAGGTTTGTTTTGTTTTGTTACACACAAACAGATAGTCTTATAATCTGTAAATTTATACGCTGTAGCATAAAGTGTCACATATGTAACATTAGGTGTTTGCTTTTTAAATGATGGCACAAATAGGTATCAGCCATAACAGTCCCATCTGGCTACCTGTAGCCTAATTTTTGGCTAATCGTTTTTTATTTAGATAGTATGAAGTAAAAGCTTCAGAAAATTAAAATGGGTACATGAAGTAGTATTTAAGAATTCTTAGAAAATATCAACGTTCCCTTATATAATACATCATAAATAATTCATGAAGGTCTTTTTGATACCCAGAGAAAGTTAGGGCTCCTAGCTGTCTGTGGAGAAACAGCGCCCTTAGTTTGGTAAATAAGCCTAGCTGACTCTGTTGTTACACAGTACCTTCTCAAAAGGTTGAGCACTTCCCAGGATTCAGATCTGTACTGGCTCGAGGAGAATATAAATAGTCCACCAGTGCTGAACGTACGTTTCTTCCTTTCTGAGAGTCCTTACTCAACAATTCTAGCAAGTCTTTGTGCTTTGAATAAAACATGAGCTCCAGGGGAGAAAGCTGGCTCCTATACATTTTCCACTATCTTCAAAGCTCATTGTGTGAGTTCTTCTCTGCAGCTTTGAACATCAGGATGGAATTAAAGATTTTTAGGGCTGGTCCCAGTTTAATGCTCATTATTTTGACGATGTCTGATTGGGTCATTAGCAGAAATGCTTCTCCATCAATTTGCTTTAAAGGAAGATAACACACAAAGCTATTAATAGGTCTGACAGTGCAGCTGTACAGACATTTCAGAAAACATGAAAAGAAAATTCCCAGCAATTTCACACAGTGTAAAGGAATGGCTGAATACAAACACTTTCAAATGCTTTCAGTGTAGCTTGGATTTCAACCCCTTCAGATAGATCAGCTACTCCAAAATAACAGGATGATCATCAGCTTTCTGTTTGAAAACAACTGTCTGGCTAATTTTTATCTAACCAGTTCTTACTTTTATACTGACACTACAAAATAAAAGCTACTGACAAGGAAAACAGGTAAATGAAATAGAATTCAACTGTAACACTTTTTTAACATCTTAGATACTCCTTTTATAGAACCCTCCAAAAGTAAGCTTCTGGATTTCACTCCCAACTACAGACTTGGAACCCCCTTCAGGAGACATCTTTCAGTTTATTAAATAACAAATTAAAACAAATTTGGTCCTAGGTGTAAAAAGGGGGCAGGCTACATAAAACTGCCTCTTTGACACAAACACAACTTTTCCAAACACTGATTTTTATTTTTTTTCTGCCAGCTTTGTAGTGTTGCTATTTTAGTAATGGTTGCAAGTGACTATTCTGTAAGCAAATCTGTCAGCAAGAGTGCTAAATCAGGCTGATTAGGGGTCTGGAGAGCAGGTCTTATGAGGAGAAGCTGAGGGAGCTGGGGCTGTTCAGCCTGGAGAAGAAAAGGCTGAGGGGAGACCTCATTCCTCCCTAAAACAACCTGAAAGGAGGTTGTAGTGAGGTGGGTGTTGGCCTCTTCTCCTTAGTGACTAGCTATAGGACAAGAGGAAAGGGGGTCAAGCTGCACCACTGGTGGTTCAGATTGGATATCAGGAAAAATGCCTTCACAGAAAGAGTG
>NW_009953496.1:5395345-5399691 GCF_000747805.2 Chaetura pelagica | reverse complement strand
TGCCTTCACAGGAAGAGTGTTGAGGCCTTGGAAAGGCTGCCCAGGGAGGTGGTGGAGGCACCATGCCTGGAGGTGTTCAAAAAACAGGTGGACGTGGTGCTTTGGGAGATGGTTTAGTGGTTAGAGGTTGTAGGGTGGATGGTTGGACTTGATGATCTTGAAGGTCTTTTCGAACTTTGATGATTCTATGATGAACCACAAGGCAAGACTCTCACTTCCAGCATCATGAAATTATCAAATAGTGTCTACTTGTTTTGTGCACAAAGCTGGACTGGGTGGGGTCAGATCCAGAAGTGTGTGAAAGTGGGGGTGCCCAGCTTTTTGCAGCATCTTCACAAAAGCAGGATAAGGATTCATTTCCACAGAAAAGTTTGAACCAGCACCTTCCACCTACTGAAAGACCTATTGAGGCCAACCAGTCCATGCCAGTTGGCCTCACTGGGAAAGATTTAATATAGTACTCATAGACAAAGCTGAGAAGCTGAATCCTAAAAAGGGGAAGTATTTTCTTACACTGCTGAAAATGAAAGTGTCTAGGATTTATCCATCTCTGTGGCACTTCCCACAGCAACACACCAGGTTTTATTGATCTTCAATTCATTGCTGAGACACCCTAAATGACATGGAGAATGTTCTAGGCCTGCATACCTGCAGCAACTGTAAAATGCCTGACATCTAAGCAAGTGCAAAATGCCCAGAAATGCAGTCTGTCAGTCCTCTGATATGCAGCTGTAATAGTCATTACAACCTACAGCACTATCTTAAAACTTCCGTTGCAGGAGATTAGCATCACTCTGTTTCTTCCTCAGGAGGTGGCTTCTCAAGTCTTAAGTACACAATTATTCTTCACTTAAAAGGATGACTGGCTTGGCATATTACAGTATCAGTCTCTGCCCATTCCGGTGGTCTGGCTGGGATAAGTACCTGAGCTATTCACTCTAGCAATTTGCCATCAAACAGCCTTCTAGCAACCAGGCATCAACAGAAGCAAAAAACCTCTAAGTGGAGAAGAATTACCTGCCATAGCTTACAAAGGCCTATTGTACCTAAAAGCCCTATCCCTTCCTAATGACAATCCCAGCATAGCAACCCTCTCAGATACCAGAAATGCATGCCCAGCATGCTCACAGAGTACACACTCCTTTGAACCTGGTCAGAAGCCAGGAGAAAGAGCACCAAAAGCTAAGTTTGATCAGTCAAGATGCAAAGAGTTTAAGAGGTTGTTGTCTTGAATAATTGCTCTGCTTTATTGTACTTAATAACATCCTGCAGAATTAAAATAACATATATACTTATAAACTTCCTTAAATCAGATTAAGAGAGAACAGCATTAAACCACAAAGTTCCTCCTCTTCTAAGTAATTTCAGTTGTAGTAACAAAGCTAGAGAGGCACTAGAGACCTGGCTGACACTTATCCTGTTTTTATCTTCTTTACTTCTTTCCCACTTTGTGACCTGCAAACCAACTTCATCTTCCACACATCTGCCTCTCACTTTAATCATGCAATTCACCCTACTACGTTATAGGCATTTTTTAAATTATGACACAAAACTAATCTTTCCACCAAGCTTTGTGTCTTTTTGAAATAAAATTCACCCACCTCATCTTTAAACACCTTGCCGTGTTCTTCACATCCTGGTAAACTCCGTATAAATTCAGAGACCTGCCACCAAAGCAAACAACAAAAGACTTAGTAAGACCAGTGTTTCTTAAAATACTCTAAAAGGTTGATGATCATCAAAACAAAGGTTTTTAGCTATTGTTTTTACAGCCTCATATTAAGTGCTCCACTTTCTTCTCCAAGTTTGTGGAGTCTTGCAGCTGGGTACTTAAGGACAGGATTCACAAAATTTGCAAACTAAAGGAGCATGTGCTGCTCTTGTCCACAGGACACTGAAGAGTGTAATATGGGTACTCCCCCGAAATTGCTCAGGTTATTCTATTCATGCAGATCCAGAACCATAAATCTTCTCCCAGTGAACCATTCCTCACAAACCAAAATGGTTTCTGCCTTCCTCTTTATTGTTTACAGCACAGCGATTAGCAAATCCTTTTTTAAAGCTCATGCTTATTTCTTCTCTGATTAGAGAAGATCTGACTGTCCTAGCTGCAGAAAGCTGCCTTAGTCGTAGGTATTTCTCAAAGTAAAGCAGGGACTAGACCCTGTTTATCCAAGCATTACATGCTTGGACAGTGACAGGGCTCTAACCTTGAAATGCGATGTCATGGCCTG
Source organism: Chaetura pelagica (assembly GCF_000747805.2). NCBI lineage: Eukaryota > Metazoa > Chordata > Aves > Apodiformes > Apodidae > Chaetura > Chaetura pelagica. The sequence goes on along the minus strand of NW_009953496.1, from coordinate 5,397,457 downwards.
GCCATGTGCATACTGTGCCCCTCTGCACTATATTCCCATCCTCCAAACCTGTGTGCCACATCCAAACTACTCACCAGCATTTGCAGTTCTTTGTCTATGCTGACCCCTAAATCCTTCCTCCAAGATGTTTGTGTGGGTGCTAGATGTTGCTTATGTAGACCTTGAGCACCTGATCTGCTGGGCTACACATTTAACACTTTTCTTTCCCTTTTTAACCCCAGTAAATATGTACGTACACATATACATTTATCTACCTATATATATATACAGGTATGAGTAAATACTTTCTGCATCAAGGGCTGGATGGCCGCTGAATGGGCATTCTGGGGATTTGTAACATTTGGTCTGGCTGACTCTAATCCTCTCAGTACTAATGCATTACTGTTAATTTATGGGGTTAATTTAAAGCTCTGAATCAACAAGACTTCAAGGGCAGTGGCAGTGAGACAGAAGATACAGGGGAAACTTACCTCGTCTGTACTCCACTTAGAAACTTTACTGGCTGGGATTCCAGCTACATTTGGAAGGAGCTTGCTCTGCTGTTCCCAGCGCAAGGGTAGGCCAGGGATTTGCAACTTGGAAGACACAATAAGTGGCTGAGAAAGAAGCCTCTGTGTGTTGGGTTCTTCACCATCTTTAACAACAGTAAACAACAAACAAGCATTAAATCCCTCAGTCAGTTGTTAGATCAGTCACAGTAAAGCACATTTATTTCTATTCATTGATGTGGGCCTCCCTACATAAGCTGTAATTTTGCTTACACCAGAATTAGAGGAGTACCATGACTGTTCTTCCACGAGTATCACTGTGATTATACTGGCTCTATATAAATGTAACAACTCCTACATTGAAAAAGTCTTTTCCAACACAACACAATTCTATGTCAACACAGCTGCTGGCACACCACAGGTCAAATAATTTGAAATATTTTTATACAATAAATCACACCCACATTTAATAGTTGCACAATACTATAAGAACTAACTTAATTCCAGGGTTGAGCTGCTATACCTTCATTAAAAGCAGCACTGCTCTGCTACAGAATTCCTAGTGATTCAGTTCCAGCCCACATGACATTTATGCCTCATCCACAACAAACTGTTTTTCAGATCTTCTGAGGAAAAAACACAAATGTCTGCAAATTCCCTGCTCCCACTGTAAATGGATTTTTTATTTGGAAAAATAACATTTAACTCCTCTGTGCTGCTATGGGGGGTTTTGCAAGGTCATTTCCCTTCTTATCTCCCTTATTCATAATGGAAGGAATGAGTTCCCATGCCACCAGCTTCTAAGGTAATGTATGGGTGGGAAGATGGTTTTAGCTACATGCTGCTGTTGCTGTCTGGAGGACAGCATCAGTTGCAGATGTGTGTAGGAGGACAGAGTGCAGAGGCATGCATCGAATGATGTCAAACTGCGTAAGAAATACACGTTCATTTAGATCCTCTGCAAATGCAAAAGCAACATGCCTGCCATGAACTCAGGGCTAAATGCTTCCCAATTGCCAAGTAAAACTGTGGAAGACCTTTGGAATTAATTTCTGAATGAAAGAGTCAACCAAGAACCAATGCCTAATGTTGCTTACTAACTAATCTAGGCTTCATCTAATCACTCACGAATTCCTGTGCTAGTTTTGTTTGGATCGCTCCCTTCTATTGAAGCTCCATTCTATTTCCATTTGTGGGAAGCTGCTATTATTCACAGTTCTTCCTGTCCTTACTGTTGTAGTTTTCATACATTTGTGCCCAACAACTATGGTACAAATTCCTACTATAGGTTTTTGCCAGCACAGTGGGACTGGTCTAGAATATATAATGTGGCAAGTACAGGACGGGATTACATTTGCTCGTGTTCTGCTCCTTCAGCTTAAATTCTTGTTGCTTTCAATACGTACCTTCATTTTATACCAGTGTCCATTATTCAGAAGTTGACTCTTAAGCCATTTAGTCAGTATTGTCAGCCCCCGATTAAGTTTTTAAATAGACTTAATTTTTTCCTAACATTATAGTCTTACTCTTTGAAGTGAGTTCTCTAAATGTCCATTGACATTTCACTATTGTTCTTCGAATGTTCCTTATTGCTTCTACTACTACTAAAACCTCAGTGAGAAAG
>NW_009953496.1:5338343-5395029 GCF_000747805.2 Chaetura pelagica | reverse complement strand
GTGTTGTAAGGCAGAAAGCATCCTGAATATAAGCCTATTTTACCAAACAGCACCTTTCTCATTGTTCTCCTCATCCTCTCCCCTAGTATTTTTTTTCTAAAAAGGTCTCTTAAGAGTTGACAATCTAAGTATTTAGCTTTTTTTTGTTTGTTTTCCATTTGCAAAACATACTGTAACATAAATAACAGAGAGTAATACTGTGTGAAGAAATTCCAAGCAAACTGTCCTCCATTTTCACGTGTTTAAACAAATATATATGTAAAATCATACAGGTACACACATAGAGCAGCAGCAATGACAGCTATGGTTACCTATCTATCCCACACATCTTTATTTTCTGTAGTTTACAGCTATGCCAAATCCTAACAGTTCCAGATGAAAACTCTATGCTGGGCATCTGTCCATGCTGTGGTCTCTGGAAAATTTCAAGCAATATAGGTCAACTGGTTATATATGAGATTAGCAGAAAATAAGTTCACTAACGTGACACTGCACAGTGCTAAACCTTGTACTCCATCTGTTCATGTTTAAGAGCTCTATTTACTGACATGGAAAGGAACTTAACGCCTAATGCCTTTGAGCATGTGTGCAAAATGCTTCTGCTTCTCACACTGTGTTGTATCTGCTTCACAGGTAAGATGAACAGCACAAAAGAAGCATCTAAATTGCCAATTTACCCAACAAGATGGAGGAAGAAACCCAAAAACCAAACAATCCCCAACCCTGCAGCAGGTATAACCACACCCCTGACAAAAAGTTGTTTAGGTTTAGTGTGGGCAACTTCTTGCAGAAGACTGTGTTTTGACTATCATCTATGTCTGTAATAGTAGACATCTAAAAGTTCTCCCTACCCTCAAGTTCTGGTGTTCCTTGTTCTGTAAGACCTGCTTCCCACAGAGAGGCAATCTGCATGTGGGGCAGAAAAAATATGTGATGTACTCCAATTTATGTCTCAATTTTGACATTTAAGAGAAAAGTAACTTGAGGTTAGCCAGTTTCATCACAGAGCCACAAAGAGCTCCTTGAACCATGTAAGTGAAGAAAATAATCTGCTTGCCAACGCCAAGTGAGACAGCAGAAACAGGTGCAGCAAGTTCAAGCTTTTACTCCTGACTGCCCTTCTTCTCTGCTGACAGCTTGCTTCAGCATCAGCCCACCTGCATCTACATTCTTCTTCACACTTAATGCTGCCTTGCTATACTTGTCCTTGCCCTGTACCTTCCTTAATTCAGCACAGGTACTAGTAGTCACAGCTCACAAAAATCTGCACAACTGCAATTATTTTAGCTTGAGCTTTCCATGACTATGACAGCAAGAACTCAATGATCCACTTCCATCCTGAATATTAAGTATTGTGGCACATTTAAACAAATAATGGCACAAAATTATGAGTATAAAAAGGAGGTAGAAAGGATATCTTTGTTAAACAGTAACACAATTAAGTGTTCTAGTTTTATAAATCTAGTTATGCAAGACCCTACACAGAAATGCATCCTAAGTAGGTAAGCAGAGCTTGTTAGTGAATCTACACAAAATCAGGCCAGTTTTCTTAGAATAACAGAGCTGCAGACAATTTAAAATGTTCTAACTATTTGATTTGAAATTTTTGCACTGTGCTACATAATGCATATAGTCAACATGAAAACCTTGTTTCCATCCTGCTTAAACAAAATACTTCAAATGATCAAAAACTCTTTCATCTACTTTAGAAAGTTCTTTCATTTTCTCCAGAATTCTGAACTACATCATGTTTCAAAACACTGTAACAACCTGGATTTTTTTTTACATCTTTTGCACTCTTGTAATACATGGAATCTTTCATACTTCACACACTCTTCAGTGTGCCTTTAGATCTATCTGAAAAGTGCTGGCAAATGATGTTTTAAGATAAAAAGAAATGTATCCAAGGTTAATAACTAAAAATAAATCATCAACTTAATTGTATCTTTATGCAATACTTTAAAAGAATTTCCAGGCTTTTGGGATTATGAGCTCACTTAAAAGGCACGAAATATAGCCCTTAAAGAAAATCAGTCATTCAAGTCTCAAGATTTCTGATAAAAGCCTTACAAATTTTTTGCTAAACAACAAATTGCTGAAGAAAAAAATCTAAAAATTTACAAAAATTAATTATGAGATTAAGACATTTAACTTCTCACTGAACTTGCATGAGTTAATAAAACTATTGCAGCAAAAGCTGCATTGAAACAATGCACTGACTCAGTCCAATAACTAAATAGCCTGAAATACAAATTTTCACACATGAAAAATAACTATCTAATGTAAGATTGTGACGTTCTGGATTTGTGTTGTATTCTTTCTAAACAATGAGGAGAAAAACGAATACTGAACATCTACCTCAATCTGTCCACCTGTATTAGTGAACAGGCCAGACTTTTGACACAGCAGTACACAAAACCTCACAGAATCACTGAATCAATGTTGGAAGGGACTTCTGGAGAACATGATGCAATCTTCCCACAGAAGCAGGGTATTAGACTAAGTTGCTCAGGACCCTCTCAAGCCAAATCCTAAATAGTTCCAGTAAGAGAGACACCACCTCTTTTCTGGTCAGCCTATACCAATTCTTCTCATGGTGAGAAATTTCTGCCTTATATTAAAACAGAATTTCTCCTGAAGCAACTTCTGTCCATTCCCTTTTTTTGCACCACTGTGCATCCTGAATGAGAGGAGCTTTCATCTTCTCTGTAACTACCCTTCAGTTACTGGAGGACTGTGATTAGATTCCTCCAAGCCTTGCTCTCCCAAACTCCTCCGTCTTTCTTCATTAAATGAAAACTTTTTATACCACTATTCAATTTGCACTCATCTTTACAACTGTAATAATGTTCTTGGCAAAGCCTTTTATGATTACAAGATAAAGAAACACAGTGTTAAACTCTAACATAATTTTTGGACACAAATAGTGAACAGGGAAAATAAGTTACAATGGAGTTTCATGAAGAATTTTGAGAAATATCACACTCCTTTAGCTCTAGCTTTTAATATGAAACAAATCAAGTACTGCCAATTTACCTTTAATTTCATTTGAAATAAGCAGCTTATTTTCTGTCTCCTCTTCACACTCTTTACTCTTGATGGAGTCCTTTGTTTGTAGTACTCCACTGAGGGAAATAAGATGTTAATTTTTTATTAATACATCATAAAAATCACTAAGTATGATGACATCTCTTGTTAACAATGTTATTAACACATGAGGATTCCCATACAAAGGATGTTGTCATAAAATAAAAAAATGAGAGAATCTAATTGCTGACTTACATAGATGGCATGACTGCTCACATGAATTTTGCAATGAAGGCTCAGTGTAGCGTAAGCTACGATTACACAAACTGTATCAACACACTTGACTTCATAACTGCAACTGGAAAATATACAGAGGAAAGCAGTGGATATGTCCACAGCAGAAGATGGGAAGAGTAAACACATAGATAGCTGCACCACCTACAAAGCCTTATTGGTTATCCAGGCCATTTTTAGGAGCTGTCTGAAACAACATCTATTCCTTTTTCTCCACCCAATCTTCATCTCCACCCCACTCCACCTCCTGTACTAAACTGATGCTCTTTCATGCAGCTTTCAACGGTCCCACTGAAAATATCTGTATTCTTTTGCTGATGATTTTGCATTACTTCTTATCCATCTCAAAGAGCTGCTCTTTGCCTGCTGCCTGTGGCTGCTCCCTCAGCTTTGCACAAACATCTGAAAAAAATGGAATGCCTTCTATTGAGAAAAATGGGGCAAGAGAGGTGTGAATAAGACAATGTCTTAAAAGGCGGGTAGGTTTATTTGCATCTTAAAGTCAGTCCCTGGAAAGTTCCTTTCCAACCTCTGCCTTCAGAAGGCATTTCCATCCTGCTTTCTTACAGAAATACAGCTTAGATGAACTTGCTGACACTACCCATATATTTATTTCCCTCTGCTTTTAAGAGCTTGAGAACATTTGGCCATATCTCACTAAACCAGAGATACTAAGTACATAAATAACATTTTAGAAAAACCAGCACCAGACAGAACAATCTTAAAGCCAAGACTGCAAGAAAGCCCACTACAGGAATTCATGCTTTACTCGCTACCAGAGAAGCAGTCAACAAGAGCCTCTTTACAAATGTCCCAAACACAGATAAAAAGCCAAACTAGAGATAACATCTTGTTAGACATCAAGACTAGCTAACCTCAAAACACAAATCCACAGAAGAAACAGTCCTGTTTAATTCAATTGTTTACATTTATACTACTAAATACAATTTAGATATTAAACACTATTTAGATATTAAATACTATTTATACTATTAAATACAAGTAACCGTGTGGGAATAAATCAGCTAGGAGCTGCAAGTTCACTGACCTCAACAGAAATATATTTAACTCACTACTAATGGTGCAAAATGAACAGAACAAATTGGAAAAACCAGCTTTTGTAGTATGATGGGCCAAAAAATAATAATGGTATGACAAGCAATGCCAGTGAAATGCATTCAGCAGGCATGCCTTCTTGTGCCACAAAGGACTTACCCAGTCCACCTCCCTCAGAAATATCACATGCATTTATTTGCTTAAAAATTATTCTCCTGACCTCCACAAACACAGAAAAGTTGAAAATTAACATGCTACAAAGTAGTGTCATTAATACCAAAGCCACAGTAAATGATTGCTGTAATTCAACACAAGGAAGTCAGATCTCCAAAACCCGTAAAGAAACAAGTATCTTCCTTTTTTCTTGAGGCCAATTTACATAGTGACATACACCCAGAAATTTTATCTCACTAGTTAAATACAAGATGGTATCATAAATGGAAGGTTTTGGGGAAGAGTTGGAAGATAAACTGCATTTTCTTTTAAGAAGCAGTAATTTGATTTCCAAGCCTGAGTATTCACATTTCTTAACTGTAAATATTTCCAGAGTGGAATTCCTATTACAGTGAAAGTCTTCTGCTACTGTGAAGATAGTATAAAGGTACTTTCAAATTAAAACTGAATGTACTGTAGGCATGTATTTTTTTGTTTTGAATTTTAATCTCAGGAACATTCCAGAGGGACACAGTTTTTACACATATATTTTCACTAACCAAAATGTTCTTGTATAATCGTATGCAGATACCTCTCACTAGTTTAAAAAAAAAAAAAAAAAAAAAAAAAGTCGAACTGGAAATTAGCTGGGTAAAATTAAGGTTTAACACAAGAAAACAGATCTCATGGTTGGCTCATACGTGGTTGGTCCCTCAATCAAGGACTTCTACAAAACAGAAGATTACCTGGAATAGGAAGATATACACAACTGTGCTGAAGTAAAACATAATTAAATCCATGCTACAAGCTCAGCAACTAAAGAGCACACAAGTATTCATATCTATGTCTTCAATTATGCATATACACTTTGAATACACAACTAAAGAAGATCCACTGGGTATTGCAATAACCAGATGCTCAATATTTTATAACTCTAGCAGTTCATATATACCTAATGTTGTGAACAGTATATTTTACACCTTTTTTCAAAGGAAGTTTATTCAACTAAAAGTCCTCTCTGACTCTGGACAAGGAGTGTGGAAAGCTAGATGATAAAATGCAGATAGTCATTAGCAAACTCAAAGAGTTATACAAAGTACAAAGCCTCTGGGTAGTTCAAAGTTGGCACTTCCAATAATTTCACTGTCTTTAATTTTTTTTCCTCTACTCTGATATGCATTTCTTATTTCTTAAATATATTGTGACATTCCCTTACCCCCTATTTCCTGTTTCCTGAAGACAGCTGAAGAACTTCCATCTCCTTTTCTGTTGCTTCCTACAGATCCACGGACAAAACACTCTACTGTATGCCCTAGTAAACTGCATTTTAAACTGACCCTCTCCGAAAAACTCATACTTTAAAAGGAACTGATAGTTACCCAGGTGTCTTCTTTTCTTTCACATCACATAACAGGGGCTTTTTGCAAGGAGATTTACTTTCTGCATCTTCCTGCTTAGCTGCTTCTGGTACAGTTTTCCCAGATGATCGATTGTGAGCTGAAGACTTCACACCTATGTGAACAGGGCTGGGGCATTTTCTGTCACTGTTTAAAACAAATTGACAAAATGTTTAAAGCTGAAAGCAGAGGAGTTGTTGTTCAACTTATTTTCTCTATGGGTAAAGCACCATTAGTGTAACTAAAGAAATACAAAGTTTTTGTCTCTTTTAAGAAATACACAGAAATTTCTTACTTGTCACCAACAAAACTGTATACCCAGGATATCCAGAAATCATAATACAGAATTCTCTCCCTATGAAATAAAAAGTATGTTTGGCCAATTCAACAGGAACAGAATTTGCCAATTGTATTGTTGATAATGAGCTATCCATTTCAACTCTCTCAATTGCAGTCTCTCAACTGGGACAGTGAAAAAAAAGTAGCACTTGGCACAGTCCCTGTCACAGAGAACACTGCTCAACCTGTTACTGGCTTCACTGGGATGGTACCTGGGCTACCTGTCAGAGGGTATTCAGATTTCTATAACTCTACACTTATAAAAAACAATTTAACCAGAGAGCACTCTTTGAAAGCTGAATAATTGGATTTTTGCAGCATGAAACTGAAACAGTCTGTGAGAATGTAATTTAAAATACCATTTATTGAAAATACATGGTCATTACAGTGGGAACTGGAAAACTTCACTGCAAACATTCACATTTTCACATTTACATTAACGTAGCCCTTGAAAACAATGGAAAGCCTCTCTTCTTTTCCTTCCCTTCTTAAATTCTCTTGTGTATCCCCACAGCCCAAAAAAAGTGCAAGGGTCAGTGTCCACAATTTCTGATAGAAAGTCATCATCTGAAAATCCATACTCTTGGTATCAGAACCCTTTGCTTTTTCCCAGTGTACCTCCTTGAAGCTTCAGCTACAGACTTCAACATCGTTCTTGCAAAACTGACTCCCACGAATTTGATTCCTCATCCCCACAATAATGACAGAATTCATTGTGGCTATTCTTCACAAAACAACATTAATTTAGAGTCAGGCCACCCCAGCAAACAGAAGAAACACAAATAAATAATTTTCTTAAGTGAAACCAACTGGCAAACAATCAATTTTAAATTCCAGTTAACCACATAGTAGTCTAGATAGTTACACTGAAAATGAAACATAACTATTGTTAAATCATACACAGTAAAATCAGCATCTGTCTTTGGCAGCTTGGTGACTTTTTAAGCACCGATGAAACATTTTCTTCCCTGTTAATGAAAATGCAGATCAATAGGCAGGCCTTTCTGAAACCAGTCAGCCACTACACAACTACAAATTACACTGTAGAACACTGAAATAAAAGTACTGATGTTAGTCACAGATACTAATGCAAGCATAATTACTTGATTACTGGAGAGGTGGATCTTTCACTCGCTTCCACTTTTCTGTTTCTGGGGACAGGACTGGCTGCAGGCATCTCCCCACTCAACCGGTCAGGCAAGAGGCTTTCTTTGTTCAAGTTCATCTCTGAGTACGGGCAGCTGACTGCACTAGAAGTTGAAGAAGACAAATGCCTCCTTATTCTCAGACACTACTCAGTTCACAAGATCACAGACTCACAGAATTGTCATGGTTGGAAAAGACCTCTAAGATCACTGCATTCAACTGTCAGTCCCAACCCCCCCCAAAAAAAAAAAAAAGCCCACTAGAGCATGTCCTGAAGTGCCTCATCTACGTGGTTTTCAAATATCTCTAGGGAGGTCAACCACCCCCCTGTGCAGTCTGTTCCAGTGCCTGACTACTTTTTCAGTAAATAAATTCTTTTTAATATCTAGGCTAAACCTCCCCTGGTGAAACTTCAGGCCATTTCCTCTTGCCCTGTCATTATTTACTTGGGAGAAGAGGCCAACATGCACCTCCTGACAACCTCCTTTCAAGTAGCTGTGGAAAGCTATGAGGTCTCCTCTCAGCCTCCTCTTCTCCAAACTAAACAACACCAATTCCCTCAGTCTCTCCTCACAGGGCTTGTTCTCCAGACCCTTCACTAGCTTGAATGCTCTCAAGCAACTCAAATGAAATTACATCAGAGACCAGTTTTCTAGAAGCAGACACAATCAATTACTATAAAGAAGATTAGAAAAAAAATGCAGTAAGTACTCATGCTTTAAGATTATAATTAATCCACTGATTAAAAACTTCAACTTGATTGTTTTTAATGTTAATTTTTGACAGCAACTCATGTAACACAGATGGTACTAATTTGTATTATAGCAGACATTCTGGAAAATTGCTTGATTAATGGTTAGCCTGGTCTCTCATACGTATAATGTTTTTTTTATACCTAATATACAGGGTGCCTTTGCCTATAAAAACCTCTCTCCAAACAAAAAATGGTTATTTTTCCTGCAAAGGAAGATATTTCTATTATTCCATGTTGACACAGAAGCTGTGTTGCAAGAGCACAGTATAAGAAATGGTGCACAACCTCTTTCTGCAGGAAAAGGTCCATCATTGCAGATGCTTTTTTATGACATTCCCTTAAAAGACTGTGAGATTATAAGTATTTCCTATCATGCAACACTCCCTATTTCACTACCCTCTAAGTAGACAAAGAGAGACTCTGACACTATGCTCTCAAAATGACTTCTAAGTATTACTCTAGCAAATGTGAATGTCATACCTCCCACAAGAGGTAGGAAAGGGAAAAACAGCAACACAAATCACAATGGGCTGAACTAGGATTTTGCCCTCAGAAGAATGCAATGCATTGTTCAACTGATTAGTCAGGCTACATATTTACATTTCTAAGGCAATATCCCAAATTCTGAAAGGTATAAAGATGCCGTGACAGTGAATAACAACATGTTCAGTTTTTACATCTCCATTTAAGATAGAGGAGAGGCCGTACTGCACATAATGCTCTATTTGTGGTTTATGAGCCATGACACTAACTATAATCTAAAACTATCCTTCTGTACTCACCAGGATAATAACAAGGACCTCTACAATGATAAAATGTAAAACACCCATATCCTGGGATTTTCTTTATTTATATAACTACCTGCCCTTCCATAAACTACTGCAATGTTGTATTTGTTTCACTGATTGTTACATGCATGATTCCCAAACAGAACTGTCTAATATAAACAAGTCTAACTTGCCAGCCACATACCCTACCACCTCCAAATTATGAGAACTAAATAGAAATCAAACAGTGTTCATTATCATGGCTTTTCTACAAAGCACAGAATAAAAAAAAAGGCCTTTTGTTCAAAATATGCCATACATTCCCCTTTTCCTTTACCAATAAAGCATTGGATTCCCACTGCATATGAATCAACTCCTATCCTGACACTGGACTACTATTAGTAATCTGATTTTGGTATTACCAACATAAAAAAGGTTGGTGGAAATTTAACATTTCTCTCAACACTAGTGTAAAGGAGGAAATTCCTTATGGCTACACAGGCCAAGTCAGTCAGTCCTTCCTGGAGTTAGCAACACAGGAGTCCCAACAGCACGTCTGATATTGTCAGTTGGTTCATTTGAAAACAAGACAATATCAACCTTTTTTTTTTTTTTTTTTTTAATCCTTGTATAGCTGTGCTGAACTTAAATTATGAAGGAAAAAATACCACCCAATTATGATTTCTGCATTTCTAATCAAGATGAAATCCCTGCTTAAGGTCATCCCAATCAGACATTCCAAGCAGATGGTGTTCACAACAGCCTGTACAGTGTTTTCAAGGGACATCATACAGTCATCCATCCTCAGAGGCTCTACACAGGATGGTTATCGTTGCCTTCTTCTGAGAAACTGGGTTCCAGCACCTCCTCTGAGATACAAGCACTGATGGTTTTCTGCCATGAGAGCCTTTGTCCTGGATTGAGCCAGGACAAAGCCGATTTTCCTTTCACTGATTTTTTTCTTTAGTGAACCCTCTTTTAAGCAGCACACTTAATGAAACTAACAGCAAGTTTTCCAGTCAGTGAGTTGATAACACTGAAATGTTTATAGTTACTGCAGGGAGACCAAAGACACTTTGCTCTGCTTGTTGAATTTGCTGCTTTGGACACTTAAGGAGCAGAAGAGTTGTACCTACAACCCTCCCGTAGCGAGGAACAGACTAGACAGATGGCAAAACTGGCAAAACAAATTATTCCATCTCTATATTTTTGTGTCTCTCTGTATAAATTCTGGGATCATGGAAGTCAAGCCCCTTCCAACCATGGCCGGTGTCCACGGAGGACTCCATCTCTCCACCACCATTGATCCCCAGGCCCGTGCATCCCTGACCCTCACAAGTCTCCCTTCAGCTCCTGTCCGCTCTGCCGCTCTCTCCGGCAGCTCCGGGATATTTCGGAACTGCTCACACTAAGAAGAGTGCTCTGGGAGTTGCTGGGGGTGGGGGGGAGGTGACAGGGGGTTTGCATATTCCTGAACATGCTTGTATATATTTGTAAATATTTTCTTCTTTCATTAGTATTTCATTAAAGCTGTCTAGTTTAGTTTTCAATGCAGAAGCCTCTCTCCTTACTCTCTCCCTCCTTCCCTACCTGGGTGGACGGGGGAGCATTGTTGTCACTTGTTTATTTGCCTATCCTGAGCTAAACCATGAAAACTTTCACACCAGATGTTCACACAGCAGAATAAGATATAGCCAAACGGGTAGCTGGACTTCAAAGAACTACATTTGAAATAGGTTATTTTTTTGTTAATGAACAAGTTTTAAAGTCATGGAACTGAATATATGACCAAAAAATTAACTTTGAGGACCTAACTTTTATTTCTAATTTCTGTTAATCAGAATTTGGAATTTTATTGTAGATTTAACTATACACCTCTATGTACATTTATTTTTAATCTACTGGTTTTGTCTTAGGACTAGTCCCCGCCAGATGATTTAGAGAATAAATAAACATGAACTGAAAGATGGGGACAAAAAATGGAACACTAATAAAGAGGGCAAGTTGGTTTATATTCTCAATTCTTTAGACTGCTGCATCTATCACAATTATGTCTTTTTTCCCTGCTGCAAGATGAAAGATATGGGCTTCTACTCAGAAAAATATTTCAAGGAGCCAATGCTAGTGGCATTTAAGTTTGTCCTGTGATAAACTCATACCACTGTGATGAAATACAGTTATCAGAAATTCAGGAATATATTGGCTAATGTCAGTTCTGCCATTGGTTATAAGGCAAAACATGTCATCTTCTTTTGGCTTCCTATGATCACAGGGGTGTTTTGAGGCTTAGTGTTTTTAAGCAGTTAGAGGGCTGTCTCAAGGAAACACTAAACACTACCAGTGTGGTATTTAACTTCAGAGGTATTGTTAAGCAAAACTTAACACCATAATGAAATTTGAAAGTACAATTTCATCTCCAGCAGGCTGTTTACCAATGCTATTAATATAATTTGAAAAAAAAATGCAACAGACAAGAAAACCCAAGAAAAAGCCTCAAAATTCAGTCTTTTATTAGAACCTGCCTGTTTATATACTGCCTTTTCATTTAGTATTTTCTGGAAAAACAGAAGCTGAATGACGATTTCATCAGTCAACAGAAGTTATAATATTTACAGTGCTTTAGAACACTAGATGAATTTTTCTTTGGAAAAGAATAAATATAAATAATAATAAATAATTTTATTAGCTGTGTCATTTTTTAAAAACTCCTTGCCAGTCCTTTGATGCTACTATTACTTGGGGCAAAAAAAAGCACCCCCATCGACTCCATTGTTGGCTTTGTTTCAATAAAACATAGCATGAATGGGCCTGTGTATGAGTTACATGGCTTCAGATCAGTCAGTAAACCCTCCTGCATCTCAACGCCTCCAGCCTTCAGTTCAGTTTAACTTGCCTACTACAAAGAATAAAAAAATAATCTTGTTATTCCTACATAAGAGAAGTATTTTATTTATACAGGACTGTCAGTTCTACAGACAACTCATTTCATGGACTCAGAACTCTTACTGTTTAAGTTATTTAATATTAAATTAGAATTTTTAACTCTTCTGTTAACCCGAGCATAGATTTCTGCTCCAGCTTGCAGTTAACTCTGTCCAGGGGAGGTTCTGGATGCCCCTTCCCTGGATGTGTTCAAGTCCAGGTTCAATGGGGCTCTGAGCAACCTGGTCTAGTGGGAGGTGTCCCTGCCAATGCAGGGGGGGTTGGAACTAGATGATCAATAAGGTCCCTTCCAACCCCAACTATTCCATTCTACTGAAATGGCAGCAGAGTGGCTGGCAATACACAGGTCTGTAATGCAGTTTTCTGAGGAGAGGGAGAGACTGTTTCCAAAGCCCTGCACAGACAGTAAAAACTGAGCATTAAAATAAGCTTCTGCTTTTATCAATTTGGGAAAAGTCAATAAAGGAATAACACAATGTACCAATTTCTACTTCTTATATACCATTCTGAAGAACTTCTGGGATCACAGGTCTGGGATTTTCAAGTCAACAAAGATTTTACATAATCAGTCCTTTCCAGAACTGTCAGATAGAACAAAAGTATCACGACAGCGTATCCCATTTGTGGTTATTTTTCAACTACTCTTCTATCATTCTCAAGATCTATCTCTTGGTAGGGTTACACTACTTTCTACACAGTTACACTACTTTCTCTACAGTTCAAGGGTCGTAGAATTAACTGGGCTATAGATGGGTGGGTATGGACTTCAGCCTTTCCCAGACATCTGCAGATGCTCTTATCTTCTAGCAGGATGCAAAGTTTCTGAAGTACAGAGTCCAACTGGGTTACTCAGCCTCAGCTACACCTAACATCAGAAGGGAACGGAAGCCAAGATTGTCTCATAACCTGAGGAAGAGTAAGGTAGTACTCTGGTAAAATAAAGTTATTACTAACGTATTTTTTAATACCAAATAATAGTCTTTATGACTTTTTGGAATATTCTGCAAACCTGCGTGAAGTCACAGACAAGTCTCCTGGTTTAGCTGTACTGATTGGAAATATTACCAACCCCAGCTCCTCATTGCCTTTCAGGTGCAAGTTACTGTCAAGCACTGTCAAGGGATGAGGTTGTATGGCAGCTCCAGGAAAATTCACTTAAATTTCCTCAAACAATCCTCCTTGATGGGTTAAACAAATGGATTGGACTAACTGATGGTTTAGACTTTACCCAGAGCAGCCTATGTGCAGATGACTGCATCTGCTGGTAGTAATATGTGATTAGTAAGAAACCTCCAGCAAGAAGGTCCTGGCAACATCTGAGGGATGTATTTCTGAGATTTCCTGCTGGATTTTTGCTAAGTGATATCTTTTCTTCAGTTGACTTTATGGAAACATTTTTAACTCGCCTGGAAATAAGTGATACAAATGTCTTTTTCACAATTTACAATGCATGTTTATCATCAAAGCAATTTTTTTTTTTAGCAGAAAGCTGTTTTAACAGTCTAAAACTGACTCAAGAGTAGCTTATAACGGATTTGGCTGGGGCCAATGATCTTACATAAAAGATAAAAAGAAACTTGAGACTGGCATAAAAATCAGATGAGAATTACTTAAGCAGACACCATAGGAATAGATGCGACATCCTGCAGAGCTGAGGTTTCCCACGTTTCTGCACTGTGGTTCTCTTACAACACAGCCTCCCCCACAGCACATGCAGTTCACTTCAACTTACACATAACACATGTAAAGTTTCTGGAAAAAAATCTATATCCATGATATGTTGACCCAAAACACTAACGACCTGCTTACAACTAACCGCTTTGCATTACTGCTTGAACTTGAAAATCACTGCATGCGTTAAACATCAGAGAGCATACAATTCACAATCATAAATATGCAAGTGATCTGCACCCTGCACATCAGTCTCAGTTCCAACTGTGCAGCATAAAACCCTACATCATCTGGTGATAGATACCAAGTCCTTATTAACATCAACTTTTCCAAAAAGTAAGTGCTTTAACCCCACTACACAATTAATCACTGAGGCTTTCATCTGGTTCCTAAGGAACAAACTCTTTAAATTACTGCAGAACTATTTAGCATTTTAAATTACCATCCTTCCTGCACACAGGCATTTATGCAGTAGACAGATGTTGTACCTCTTCAAAAAAAAGATAAGCACAGTGAAATACATTTCAAGGTTGGCAAGATAAAAGAGGCAAGGGATTTGCTACCTGGCATGCATAATTATACCAATTTCAAAATGTCTTTGTTAATTCAAGAGAAAAGTGATGAAACAATGTTGAAATTTTTGGGGTGACCTGTATCTTCCAATCTGGAGACTCCAGATAAATAGCAAGAAGAAAAAAAAATCAGTAACAGGACTGAGATCAATACAGCCAGTTAACAGGACACTAAAAAGTATTAATTTATTTGCTATGAAACAGCAAATACCTGCCTTATGATCAACAAAATTTCTTTGATTATCTTTCTATCCCCTAGAACAATCAGGTAATGTGTAAATAATAGGATTGCTAAGAGCATAGCAACAATAAAATACAATAGATTGCCATGACTTTATTTCTTTTCTTAACATTCACAACTGAGTAAGTGTAACAACTTTAAATTCCATGGAAAATCTAGTTATAAAAACAAAGGCTACCTGAACTAACTAGACTCAGAGCTCTTAGTCATCCTTTCCCTGTGAAACATTAGAAGTTTCAGTGCCAAAGTTTACTTAGAGAGAAGATAATAAATTAAGAACTTTTCTGACACATTCACTTTTTGTTGTTGTTTGTGTTAAAGTTTCAGCCTTGGGCTAAGGATGGGTTTTTCACCCAGTTCTAAGAAACTGAGACAAGCCTGTAGTGAGGGAGATAATACTCTGAATTGGATGTCACTGATGTACAGATCTGGTGCATTAATAAATCATACAAGACCCAGCCTACTGGAATATGAAATAAAATGGGTTTCAGCTAAGCAATCATTAAGGTTTTCAGGCAAGTCTGATTTACTTCGTATTTGCAGTGGACTACGAACATGAATGTAATAGGTTACCATCCTTCAGTTAGTGGATGGTAACCTCCTAACATGACTGTTTAAGGAGTTGTGAACTACAGTTCAACAAAGCTTCTCAAAAGGGAAGGTAAAAAAACTGAAAAAACCCCAACCAAGCCACAGAAGAACGTTGACAAAGAAAGGCAGAAGGAAAAGGGTAAGAACAATCTGAAGGTATCCTAGACATCTCCCTTCCTAGAGACAAGGCTTGTACTAGCATCAGGAGTTGTTACGCTTCTTAACAATACAAAACAATGCCCCTGCTTTAGACAAGAAAGAAGTTCTTGCTGCAACAGATGCCTTTTGTACATCAAATATGTAAGAACACAGTAAGAAGTTTTGCTGGCAGTCATCTTTGCTAGGGATGAGTCAAGGTTTCAGGCAGAGCTGATACACCACCAAAACTTGGCAGCGTAATTCTGGCAAAAAGGACATAATTCTGCCACCAAAACCATAAAGAGACTACTAAACTAACTCATGAATCATCGTTGTCTTAATAATATACTTAAAAACCAGGAGTAGACAAATTACCAAAGAACAATCCTCTACCTAGATGAGAGCAGAAAACACAGAACACTTTGAGGATCATATGACTGTGTAAACGAAAAATTCCAGAAAACTTGTGGAAATCCTACTTTGTAAAAAGGTTTAGGATACTTAATTCTCAACGTTACATTAATTGTACACTCGTTACTTAGTCAGGATTCACTAAAAACCATGCAATTTTACTTAATAACGTTCCCATCTGTTTTGTCATTGTCTTGCCATCACCACCCCCTTCCACTCTCCCAAGCTACTGCTCTCCCTATGTCAACTCTCCTCCGAGAGAGTCTGAGATGTCCACGTTTCTGTATTATATTTCAGGTGTTCAACAAAAGCATCTGTACAAACAGCAAGTTATCCAGGCTTTCATTTGGGGACATGTGAATTGGAATTTCCTTTTTAGCATTTTTCCAAGCCAACAAGCCAATCCTTGCCCCTACCAATCAAGCAGAACAAAACCATCCAAGCCATAATAAAATTAGTGTCCTCATATTTCAAAAAGTTCCAAAGTTACTGCTTCATATGTATTTGTCTGCAACATTTTGCAATCTGAAGAGGAAGCTGAGGAATCCTCATGGGAACAAAATACAGAGTAGCTGAATCTATCAACTGTGTCAAAAAATGTTTGACAATCTTATCTCAGCACACCCTGGTGAAATGAAGTTGCAGACGGCTAATGTTTATTCCAGTATGCTCACTATGGCAACTGAAACCATTGCGTATTTAGGTTTACAAGATCTCACACTTTTTTTTCCAGCTTGGATCTGTTTTCTTGTGAAAAACAATTTAAAAAATCCCACATGTGCACATATCAATCAACTGAGAGAATTAAATTACAGTTTCACAGGACATACCTATGATGGCCGATATGTCTTGCTCTCTTAATGTGCCCAACGCCTTTACATCCTGCTGTAGGACAACCTCCATGCTCTAAAGCTTCCACCAATTCCAACGGACCTGCATGTCAGGAGAAATTGTATATGAGATTAAAAACCAAGTATCTAATCTTTACAAGTTACATAAATACACAGGAATACCAGATTATCATAGTGAACATGAAGAAGAAATAAGTAAACAAAACCTAATTTTAAAAGTACTTTAAAAATGCATTATGCAAAAGCGTGCATTCAAACAACTTAATCTACTGGAGAAACTATTTTATTCTGTGCAAGTAAATCTCTACAGGAGGGCTACATCTGTATAAAGAACACCAATCAGTGAGGAACTGCATGACTTGGAATTTCTGTCCTATTAACTACCTGTAGTTGCAACCTGGTTGCCTTGCAGGAGTACAAAGTACATTACCTCGCTTCTCCTAAGACAGGAATCTGTTCCTAGTGAGTCCTGACCTTCTCCACTTTTACCTCAAGTTTTCCAGTTAACAAGACATGAAAACAAAGGCTGAAAATACTACTAAAAAGAACATGTCATTGGGAGATATTTGACATTTTCACTTATTTGAATCTATGCGTCCACCTGAATTTCATCAACCTGTAGCAATGTCTACAGAGACATTAATGTATATAGCTGTCAAAACCAGCTGTGCCACTCAAACAAATTTGTATATAACCATAGTTTCATAGCAAGTGAGAGACACCTGCCCTGGTATATGAAACTGACAACATCTCCTGTACATCTGCAAACATGCGCTGTCTCTCTAGTACCGATTTTAGTTGGAAAGTATATGAACTCTATCTTCCCCTACAGATAACAATACTGACATAAAAAGGGATACTTAACTAAATTTTCTGAGATGAAAGATAGATTCTTGCTCACAGATGGATAATAATTATATATAATTAGGACAGTCAAAAAGTGTTTTTTATCAACTGCTCCATATATGCTAATGTAGCAACACTATGATTACACTGGAGTTCAAGGACTTTGATAAGGCTGTAAAAAGCTGCAACTGATGACAGAATATAGAACTTTATCTTTTCTACCTTCATGCAAAATTGATGTCTGTAACTTAACAAGTTAGTGGACCAGAGAAGAGTTAACTTAATAGGGATGCTTTTGTCAGGTGAAGTCCTGCCTCACTGATGCTGTTTTTTCAAAATCATCTCACTACAAATGTTCTCTCTTCACTTAAAAATTCAAACTCTCTAAAAATTTAGTTTAAAAGAGCTGCAACTGGCTGTCCATACTTACGCAATAAGCTGCTGCTTGGGTCACTGTGAATCAATACTAAAAATCACACTAATACATGGATCTTAATTCCTTAACTGCTAACAAAAAGCTCATAATCAATCATGACAACTTCACTACATCCTAAAGAGAAAACACTATGAATACATATATGTTGGGAGCATAAGACCATTATAATGACTCTTGTAGGCTAATATTGCTAACGTTGCATAGCATTCACAAAAAGCTTCTGGTGATCTGAACCACCTGATTAAAAGGACTACCTTATCGACTGAGGAAAAAATAATGTGTCTTGAAAGACATTTCCTTCCCTCCTTCTGAAACCCATTCACAAAACTTAAAATGTAATTTAACTTCCTTGGAAACAATATTAATATTTTTATAGTATTTTATATTGTATGACATATTCTACAGTAATAACACAAAGTCATATTGTTGGAACAATATATTATTTAGTAGTAATCCAACTGTACTAGTATATATGCAGTTAATGATTCTCTTTCTATGTAACTGATGGTCACTTTCCCTCCTGTCACATAGTCCACCTTCACTTTTGTAGGTTAACTTGTATTAAAAAGTCACCCACTAAAAGAGACATGCAATGTCTCCTACACCACCACCTAGAGGAGGTGATGTGTTGTATGTGATGGGCATCTGGACTTCTTTTAATGTCTCCAACAAAATGAACTGATGTATTTTACACTCCCAGCTGGGTTAAGATTATTTTCTTTTCAGTCTTAGGCAACAGAATTGTCACAGCCTTATTCAGGTGTTTTGCCATGATACAATTTTTATTTATGTGGACACAGGCTACTTTTTCCCACTAGACTGTTCCTTCATTCAGTGCACAGTTAAGAAATATATATGCATCTTCTCATTACTCAGTTTGTGCTTTGGCACTTACAGCACTCTATTCAGACCCTGCTTTCACGACAGAATGATTAACTTCATAACAGGCAGTGATCACTGTACCACTAGAATGCTCAGAAAACTAATTAATATACTCCAAACACAGTCTTGATAGCAAGCATTTCTTTTTGACATGTTAGGGATGCTCAACTGAGGTAGAGATTTTCAGGTAACATGTTCATGTAACCTGTGTGCACCTTATCCCAGTTATTTTACACTTAATTTTTTCAGAGTACTTCGCATTGCTCAGCACTTCCTATTCTCCAAGCACAGCTCTTTCTGATCGCAGTTACAGATGTAAACACTCAGCACTCGTGCAAACCATACCTCAGAGTCACAACATAAAACACTCCCAGAGGAGAGCACTCAATTAAAAATGACCTGTTTAAAGTCTGGCTGAAGTGATTATCCAGAAACTCAATGGCATAGGCAGGGATATTGCTACTGCTTAAGTCTCTTCTCCCTGCAACCTTCCGTCTCATTTATGACGCATCTCCCACTTCTTCAAGTAATTAAGGAAGTAAATATGCTATTATTACAGATACCATACTTATGTTAGATTTATCTCCAATGTGAGCAGCATTAACCCCTCGTTGGTCAGCTGAAGAAAGAAAGGAAGTTAGCTGGTTTTGAGGATTTGCCACAGGATTTGAAAGGCGTGCCTTCTCAGTGCAGTCTGGACTCCTTTGAGCTAAAAAGCACACTAACCTTTCAAGAGGATGTGGACAGAGATGTAAGGTGAAACCCTATCCCTAGTGAGTGCCACAGCAGTTTCATCACTGGCTTGGAGAGGGCCAGGATTTTACGCAACAGATCTTTATCATTACTTCAGGTTTTGACTGTGGTTCTTCTGCACACAGAGAAACATGGTATTTACATTACAGTAAGGGTCAATAAAGCTATCTACTAAAAAAGCAATTAATTACTGACTGTTGATTTTGCACTAAATGTCACATTTACATTATTTTGCATATCCTAGATGCCACTCTTCCTTAGATGGCACTGGCAGGGAAAAAGATACCATTTTACATGTGTCTTTTAATGTTGTTACATTATAATGCGATTTCTCTTACTAAGTGGGGGCTGAAGAGGGTGTCCAGTTTTTGTACACCAGCCTGCAGGGTGGATATCAGGGCTATCTACATCAGTCCAATAATCATAAATACTATCCCAGCCATCAAAATGGACCTAAAATCAAAAAGGAGAACAATGCATTTTAGATCAGAAATATTCGCTATAAAATCAGTTTCCCTAGGTAATCTCTAACAATGACATGCTCATTAAAGAAGTTGCTTTAAGAGAACTATCAGTGTTACACAGAAAATACATGTACGTTAAGATTCTGGACACAGACATGCTCTCAATGAAGTAAAGAGAAAGGTGTCATTTAGTTTGTTTACCACTTCATCCATCATTAGGCTCAGATCCCAGGAATAAAAGCAAGACAGATTCAGTTCGCACATTAATACTTAAATTAAGCATAAATTTCTTTTTTTCCCCTCTCAACCTCCCCCCCAAAATCCAAAGATTTTTTTAAGTCTCCTGTTTGAACAGCATTTAAGAATAGCAGAGCAGTAAGCAAAGGACTAAAAAATGGCATTTATCCATAAAAAAATCAAGTCAGAAAACCCAACATATAAGTAACAATTTTACTAAAATCAGACTATACAGGATAAGGAGTTGAAACTGAAGAGAAAATTAAGTATGTGACTTCCAAATAACCACAAGTATGGGCTATCCATGTGTTTTTTTCAGACAAAAGCTAAACATCTTCAAATCTTTCTCTATACTAGTAAATAGCTCAGATCTCTCTCACACACGTGTGGATGCACGTACACAGATACATACAAACAGTGCTCTTTCAACATATGCTACAGAGTTAATTACCACCCTTGAAGTCACAAATCCTGTCTTTTAATAAATTAAGACTGGGGGGAGGTGTTTTGGTTTTGTTTTTTCACATGATTAACTCAAAGTTCAGATAGAAATTGTGTAGGTATGAAGATACTAGTTCTGAAGACTCTCTACCACCAACTAATGCAGATTCAAAATGCAATGTCAGTTGCATTTCGTGCTTGAAATACCAGGTATGCGTACTAAATCTGTACAAACCACAAACACAAATATCCTTCATAACCACCTAACGGGATATCTGCAATATCCTAGCCCTTCTAACAATTAAGAGCTTCAGAGAGGTAAAAAAAATATATTTCAAGCATACAACTTCTGGAATACTGCAGTTTCTTAAAAATACATTATCTGAGATCTAAAGTCTGTTATTAATATAAGCTTCAGAATTGCAGAAGTCACTGACAAGGCACAAGAGATCAGGGGTATTTTTTCGTACCTCACACCTCTGTCCTCTCCCTAGTTTATAGAGATAGATTCAATTAACCCAGGCCAAGTATTTTGTGGGCCCTAACACAAGTACCATAGCAGCCCTTCAACACTTGATATTAAATCATTACATTTCTTGATAGAATACAAAACTGCCATCTATCAACTACTCCCAAAGCAATTTTTCAACATATCCAACTCTGCTGTCTAATTACCTACGTCAGCAAATGTAACTAAGAGGATAATAAAATAACCCCTTCCAGAGGAATTATATGCATATTAAACAGTGAAAAGGATGAACAAAAGCTGAGCAGGGCACAGCAATGTGACTCGTTTCTTCCTGTGCTTAATTTTCCAACTATAGGTTTTACAAAGTACTATCACTCACTCAAGCAGGATAGTACAGTAATATAGAGAAACTTACTTTAACTCTATAGTCATCAGTATCTACAATAGTTGCTACTCTGATAAATACTGGATTTCTCTTGTCAACCACTTCAAGTTTCATGTTTTTCTGAAAGCCATGAGAGGGTTTCTAGAAAAGAAGAGTAGTATTATGAGAAACAAAAGAAACCTCAAAAATCTCACACAACTCTAAAGCATATTAAAACCGTAGGAAATGTTCTGCCTTCTTTTTCTCAAACCTGCAGGTCCCCCCCAACAAATCCAAGCACAGAAACATAATTCAAACCTATGTTATGAAACTAGAGAGATAAAGTAACTATTTTGGGATTCCAGGTTCTCCATCCAAGCCTCCCAAGAAAGTAGGAGTCTTTAGTTTATTTCCTATAGTCTCCGGAAAAGTTCTCCCAGATATTTTAGCCAGCAGTTTGAATGCAGTACTGAATGAAGTATTACATACCAGTAGTCTGAAATGTCTGTGAAATTGTCTACAGGAAATATACTTGTGTTTTTTAGTATGTTTTAGTTTGTGCCTCTTAGTGAAAACATAACTAATCCACCATATAACAGTAAGTACTCAGAACAAAGAGGACCAAATATCTGTTTTGTAATACTATTTTGGCAAAAAAGATCAATTTGTTAGGAATATCAGATTTTGTCTTTGCTGTCTACAGGTATGGAATCTAAAGCAAAATTATTTCCATTTTGAAGGAACATATGCATAAGCCATGCTACGCTTTTTCATTTTAGATTTCTAGGAAAGTAATCTAACTGTCCCTCTAAGACTTTCCAAAATATCCATCCTTTTTCCTCTGCTGCAGATTTAAGGACTCTATTTTCTCCCAAAATACAACACAAAATACTGTGACTGCCTCAGGAAAATTTCACCCAAGCTCCAACACAATTAGCATTTAATTCCCATTAAGTCTGCTTTCTTACTGTTCATCACAGTGGTTACCATTATATCATACATGTTAGTACAGAAAGCAGGGAAGGGATTTTTTCTGGCTATGAAATCAAAAGGAAAGCACAGCTGATCCTCAAGCAGTCACACTTTTCTCTGCCCCCATTCTCAAAGGCAGATGGCCTTGTCATAGAATCATAGATTGTCTAAGGTACCTTAGGGACACACACCACCCCAGCCACTTTCTGCTAGTATGGTTTCTGGAACAGTGTTGAGCCATGCCAGCTAGAGCTCTCCCAATTTAATGCTGTCAATACCTGCACATTTGTGGCATGTCCTGTTCAGTTTCCCAGTGCAGATACAGCTAGATGGATCCTATGGGCCACTGGTGGGGCACTCACACAGCCAAGCCCTGTGGAGTGACTGATCCCTGAACCCCAGGGTGAAAAATTAAAAGATGGATGCTCTGAGATAAAAAGGAAACATTTGCTTTTAGCTTGATGTAGTCAAGGTCAGAGCTCTCCACACTTTTCCCAAGGACTACACCTCTCAGATACAATCAAATACCTTCCTAATCCTTGCTGTGAGCACTGTTGCTGAGAACCTAGGATTGAGACACATTATTAAGGTCAAATGTATTTTGGGGTGATAAACTGCAGGTCCGTAATAAAACCTGGTGATCTAGCGACCCCAGGAACCACATAAGCACCGCATTTTTGTTGTGCTTTGACTAATCCTGCTCTTACGAAAGTCTTACCCAGAATTAGTGACCCTAATCTGCAAGGTTCAGGCAAACCAGTCCCAGGGTACTGCATGAGAAGCGGCTGAGAGCTACCAGCCATTTGATGCTGGCTCCTAAAAGCAATCCTTTCTGCATTACTGACCAGGCCACTTTCATCACTAAAATCCTAAGAGTTTTAAAAAGTTGGGTGTCACTGAAAGAAACTAGCAAGTACAAAGCTACAAGAAGAGGCTGTTGTCATTAACACCATAGTTAAGCTGAGGAGCTGTCTGTGGATGCTGCCCATGTGCCCTAATCACAAACTCACAGAAGAAAAAGTCTACGGAAGGATATGTAATACAAACTCTCTCTTGGCTGCTGTCAGTGACAACAAACTAGATGGGCAACCAGCCTGACCTCCTACAATAGTTTGCACATTCTCACTGTATTTTGTTGCACCATTAAAAATGTATGGATAGAAATACATATGGTCAAAACAAGTTATGATGATTCAGTAGCTATCTCATTACTTCTAGTAACTAGGCAACAATTTCCCATAGCAAATTACATTCATTAGTAGTATTTCGCAGTATTTAATCTCATTTATAAAGATTGAAATAATGAAGTAATAATGATTCATAAGAATTTTCTAACAGTGAATTTCAGACTTGCATAAAAATAAATGACCTATTACGCAACTAATTAACTGGAAACATTTTAAAACACAGGAAAATCCTGTATGTATTCAGACACATTAAAAAAATGTAAGCATTTTCTCACCACTTTAAATGCCCTTGCAGGTGCAGGTAATGAACTGGTCTCTTCTAAATACTTCTCCCAAGAAAAATGCTTAGCATGTGGATAATCTGGCACAGAAGAAATATGAGCAAAATTAAACACTGCAATGCAAAAATTTAAATTCTAATTTACAGAATGCCTAACACTTGTATAATACTCTTCTGATTTATGATTCAGATTCATAAAATAATTACAAGAAATCCTATTCTAAATTGTCTCTGACACATTCATCATGTAGGTTAAAAAACCCAACAATCTTCTCATATGCAATACTGAGTAGCTAATAGAAAAAAAATCACAATTGTTTTGAATATGAGAATATAATAAATAAAGTGGACTGCAAAAATCTGTCCACTTAATTCAAGGAATTTGTTTAGTATTATAAGCCTAATTCTGTATTTTATAAACAGCAATTTATTGGCAAGCACAATCTAACCAGTGATAGCTTTGCACCACAGCAGCGCACACTTTACTAGCTATTCGTTCAGTGAATTTATTCTAACTACATTTCTGAAAAATAGCCTGGACATTTAATGTAAAAATAATTTACATACATCATCAAAAAATATGTTGCCTTTCCCAGAAAGCTTCATGTTTACAAACACTTCATGCAAGAAACATAGAGACAGCTTTGCTCTTAAAGAAAAGGCAGTGCCTGTCCTTCACCTTGAATCTGCATTGGAAGTTTATCTGGAACTTTAAACATTATGATTAATAAACTAGACAAGAACAAAACCAATGGCTTTGTTTTAAAAGGGATTTCACTAAGAGGCTGTAATTAACCTCCTGACAGACAGATTGCTTAAAACTTTTCAAGAATGCTAAATATTAGAAATTTTGTCAAAGTTACTTTTAACGAATTTTTTCATCTTCTCAGACCACAGATAGCAGTTTCTGCAACAGGGCATTTAAATTATTCACTTATACACAACAGTACTGAAAAGTAGCTGCCTTCTTATGTTTTCTTCTGTATCATCTCTCTTGTGTTTTCCTCCCTTCCAGAGAGCCCTTACAAGTTTGATTCCTTGATCACGTATGGCAATCAACCCTTTATCTTGCATATATAGTTCACAAGATGGTTTTTGTATGCAGCATTCTCAGACACCTGGAATTTGTTTATCAGCATTTTCACAATATGAGTCAGCCAAAAATACAAACTTCTTCAGACTTCAAGGAAAATCTTTCATGGACTTATGTCTCTTTACTAAAGCAGCATATGGGGGCATACTTAACACCTAATGTCTATTCTACTTCTACTTTCAGTATAGTACAGCCTGTAAAGAAATTCAGAACTCTCCTGTGGGAAACTGTTCTTCTTCTTCCCCACATACATACAAACAGAGTAGCCTCTGTGACAGCATCAGCTCACAGTATCCCCAAATACCAATTCTTCATTACAGAAAGAAAAATTCAGAAGTAACAATTAGCTTATTGCAGTTTTACTGTTGCTAGTTGACTATAACCTCCTTAAATCTTTCAGATGTGTCCCAAGATACAAACCTGGTGGGGTGATAAGAGTTCTTTTATGTTCTTTACACCATCCAACAGGATGAATATGTGGGCTAGCTGCCTCACACCTGGAGAACGGGGAGAAAGAGGGGATTAATAAAACAGTTCTTCAGACATCCTATTACACTTAGAAAACAAAAAAGATCTAATGAATTCCAAAGACCCTATGACATCTTCAACTTACACTTAAACTGCAAACATAACCTGAAGGTATGAATGCATTTATCACAGACTTCTACCACCTAAACAAGCATATTTATTTACAGTTTAATTGGAAGATTAAAAAATCAAGCCCTTTAAGTCAGTGGTAGATCTGCATTCAGAAGCTTTAATGCTGGACCTGAAAAATTCACATGTAGAGACTTCTGGTAGAAACACATTGGCTGGTTGCAAGAACACAGTAATCCCATTTAAGACAGATGGAGTTTTGCAATGCCAAGCTTGAAACTTAAAACTAAAAGCTTGAAGACATTGATTAATGATCCAAGTTGCACCTGGAGACAGATTAGAAAATCATGCGTAATGTAATTCACTGTCAATTACAAGTAAAAATTCAAAACCAGATTGAGAGTGGTTTGAATGGAGCTATAAACACGTTATTGTAACCTGGCAGCACATATGCAAAGTACACCTGAGAAAAACTGTCAGCAAAAAAGAATAAAACGGCATTTTAGGCCCCAAACTGTCTTGGAAGAATACAGACCTAATCAGTGATCCAAGACTGCAAATTGCTTTTAAAAGGTGATCAAACTCTTACTCAAGTGAGCAACAACTTCTTGTATTTTCTGTGACATGTATAAAGTTTTGCACTAGTGCTGTTACCTGTGACATACCACAGGTACCACAGTAGAATAACAAAGACCAAGCAGACAAGCAGAGAGCATCCATGCAGACACATACTTCATATACAATAATCATTGTGTAAAATACTGAAGCACTTGTTGTGATCCAGTTTCTGTTTAATCCCTGTCTGAAGTTAATGTCACAACCATCACATGGAAGAGTATCTGGTGGCAGGTGTCCCTGCCAATGCAGGGGGCTTAGATCTAGATGATCTTCAAGGTCCTTTCCAACCCAAAACATTCTGTGATTCTCTCCCTTTCCCCAGTCCAAAAGTTATGCGAAATACCTGAACAGCACGTCCATTCTCCCTGAGAGTTATAAAATAATCATGATCTCTCGTTATCTACCCAGAAAGCATTAGCATGCTAGAAGTTCGTACTAATTAAGTTCCCTTAATTAGCAGTACTAATTATTTAAAAAAAACAAATACCACGTGGATAATCTGTAATACCCAAGAGGGTGAAATGAAGTGTTATGCTTAACAGAAAAGGAAGTTGAGGGTAAATTAGCAGGCACTCTAACATCTTAGAGCTCAGATCAAAATGTTAGGTCTACAGATCTTGAACACAAACATGTTTTAAGGATTGCAAAAGCAAATACAACACAAAAAGGAGTGCAGAATGAACTCAGCACTACTAACACACTGCAGTTTTGAACGTGTGCTGCATAGAAGAAAAACAAAGGAGTACATTATATTTAAAACACACAGAATAACACCTTTTTTTTTTTTTCCCCCTCTCTGAAAAGTAATTTTACATGATGTTCAGTATGGA
Organism: Chaetura pelagica; assembly: GCF_000747805.2. Lineage (NCBI taxonomy): Eukaryota > Metazoa > Chordata > Aves > Apodiformes > Apodidae > Chaetura > Chaetura pelagica. Next base: position 5,368,209 of record NW_009953496.1, on the reverse strand, counting down.
TGTACTTCAGCAACAGAAATACAGGCTGGGGTTCTCAGAAGCACTATCTCACAACAAGCACTCTACCTAATGTATGAATCAGCTTTGCTACTATTTTTTTGTAATCATAGCAAATAGTAACTTTCTAGCAGATAAAAACTATCTTTGATAGATGCTGTAATGACTGTCACAAAAGCCAAGGATTCAACTCACTTCAATGCCAACCTTTTGACCTACTACAATACCTAAAGCTATACTGTATGTACTTATTATTTATAGTATAATACCAGGTACTCTAAATCACGGAAGCTGCCATTAAAAATAGGAATCAAAGGACTTCAGGGATAATTGTGCACTGTTAAAACTCAGCATACAACTCCTAGACAAACAAATCAAAGAACAGGCAAGTTCTTCAGGCTCTCTCTGTCCCTTCTTTACAGTAACTGTGAAAAGAAGCTAACGAGCAAGGAGGGCAGCACTTCTTTCTTATATCCCTCTCACGTTGGAGTTTCTCATGGAATAATTTTACAGGGATGAGGTATCCTTCTGCACTAGAAGGATATAGCCTGGTACTTGCTGGAATGTTTTGGAGCAAAGCCCACAAATAATTTTCAAAAGTCTTATGAGTTACATTTGGGAGCAAGACCCATGCTCATAAGTCACATGTTATTACCAGGATTATATTTAAAATCATGAGGTAGAAGTGTAAAAACACTTTCCGGGTCTAACCTCCTAAATGCATTTGTTCCGTTTTGCCTTTTCGAACATAGTCTGAATGCACATTTAAATAAATTTTTGAAAAGTAAATGCCACTGCATACACCTCTTGCCTTGAAGATTCAAGCAGCAAGTGACCATGGTTTGTCACAATGACAGATGCACTCCTGGAAGATGCTCGGATATTACAGCATTGAGAGTGAACATGGAACACACAACGAGTGCTACACACCAAAGCACTGCAAAATAGCACTATAAAACATCCAGAATATTTTTATTTGGTTTAGAAGAAAAACATATTAATTACAGGTGAGCCTATAAGAAATTTCTGTAACCACGGTGGCCTCAGGAAGAAAAAATACCCCTGTTCCAGCAAAACCAGTTCACATGGTCCATCTTTACCTACTGATTTCACACAGCCTCTTCGCTTCTAACAGTCCATTTAAGAATAAAATGTTGAGATCGGTAAAAGTCACACATAATTTAAACTATTATGCTTTAATGCGTGTTATTTCATGGACATATTACCTAGTTTGGAAGAACAACAATAGTCTACCAGACTAAGCTCAAGACTTGTCAGCTGGAATGCCAAAGGCTAGTCTGACTTTTCACAAGTAATGTGCCATGTGCCACAGCATCTCCTTTGTTCCAAAACTGAAGGCAGATCACCCGGCTCATATGCTTCATGGAATGCGATGATTCACGAGTAGTGAACATGGTTGCTAGGCCAAAAAAGGTTACCGAGGCTAGCATGAGCTGAAGAATTTTGCACCTTCAAACGTAACCACCCCTGGACTGCAGCAGAGCACCACACCTTCCACCACACAGTGAGGCAGTGACACTCAAACGCTCAACTAATAAAACAAGATTCTAATGTCTGCACAATGCATGCCACTTGCAATCCATTCTTTCTGCTGTGTGAGAACATGCAGACAGAAAAAGACACCTATTATCCATGCCAGGCACCAAAGCTAATCCAGGAAGCTGAAAAAGCCAAGGAGCCAAAAGCAGCAAAATGCTCCAGCTGAACCCAAGAGAATCATGCAGAGGGACAGAGCAAGCAACAGCTCTGCTGAGTTACAGACAGTTTAACTGCATCTTAGAAAAGACATCAAAGCAGGAAAGAGCTACATGATGTAAAAGGCCAGGAAGAAGTTCTGCAATAAGGAAAGCCAAGGGCAGCTGTCAAAGTGAGCCCCCAGAGCGTACACCACTTTGTGTGAAAGGAACACCTGTGCAGTTAACAATCCGTAACAGCAGGAGAGCACAACACAACAGGAGACTCAGCTAAGGAAGAAGACTTGGTATTTTTCTATTGGTCACTTTCGGCTGCTCTGTTAATCATTCCCAAAAATCTGTTACATATATGCAGCTCATTAAATTCAGATCACAAGAGATGAATGATACTGCTAGCTGTTAAAAAAAATTAAATAAATAAATGCAATTCTTTTTGAAAAATGTTTTCCCAAATGGGTCTCCACTTGACAGTTCAGTTTTTATTAAGTAATCAGCATTTTCTTTAAAATAAGCTGTATGTGTTACACTCATTTTTTGTTTTGAAATAATTTCTGATTTTCCATTTTGGGGAAACAAACCTTTAATTTTCACTTTATTAAATGTAAATGTAATCCGTAATGAAAAAGTTATCTATCAAAGCCCACTCACACACATGCATTACACCCACAAACAATAATATGTCCTCGAGAATGCTAGTTATACAACTTTTGATTGTGCAGTCACCTAAGTGTGCACAAAAAAAGAAGAAAAAAAAAAGAGAAAGAAAAACACAGAAACCATCCTGCAGCCCCATCTAGTGCATAAGTGAGAATACTTCATTGCTGACAGTGGAAAGTTGGTATGATTTTAGGTTGGGATTCCCAAAGCATGGCTCATGAGGTCATGGTATGCAACCAGGTGTGGCACAGCAAGCCATACTACCATATTTTCTATTTGAAGTCAGATAAGATAGCTGCACGCTTATCTGCATGAAATTTTACAGCTTTAAGGTCAGATACTGGTCCATTATCCATTTAAATAGCTAAAAGCATGCACTGTGTTTCACAGTTCTTAAAGACTGGTTTATCTTCTTTTTGGCATAATATAACCCCTTCAAAAATTAATTATCTTAAAAATGAAACAAGCAGAGTACAACTTTTAAGGACTTGGCTGTTAACAAAGTAGAAGATGCCAGTGGAGAGCAGAACTGGCCTCTTATTTAGTCTTCACACTAAAATCTAATCTGTGCCAAGATTCATGAAGATCAGAAAATAGTTCAGAAAATAAAAAATATTACTTTTCTTCATGAGGCATAGTTTTTTCTATGCAAGACAAAGAGGTGAGTGAAGCATGAGACACACTATTTTCTCACACTTCTGGTAAGCTAATCTCAAAAGCTGCCGGCAGCACCTTCTCTGCAGGAGAGGTTCAGACCAAGACATGGATGAGGGCAGCCAGAGGCCTCTAACCCAGCAAGTCTGACCTGCAGCATGTGCAGCATGGGCCATCATTCCACCACTGCTCTAGGCATGTGGCAACAAGCTAGCACAGCTTCACCTCCTGCATGAGCTCTGGCTGCTTTTGGGTTTGGTCACAAAAAGTTAGGAAGTGGCAGTGATGTAGATCTGAGTCTAAGCAGAACATATGCAAAACAATAGAGAATTGAAAGCCAGCATGGACCTTTAGTTAATTTATACCTCAGACACACCACCTAAAGATTCCTAAACTCTATTTCCAGATTTAGTCAACCTTAAGAAAACTTGGAAATTCCACTCAGAGGGCTCTCAAAGAAGTATTGTTTCATAAAAAGAGATGGGACAGATGGAAAGGACCTGATGGCTTGTGTAGTATCGGTCTAAATTCTCCTTCCTAAAGGAAAATCTTTAATTTGTCAAGGTTTTTCCTTCCTCTAAAAGACATTGCCAAAGGACAATTTAATGGAATTTATATTACACCGAAAAAGTATCACTACCATGTATTAAAGAGCTGTAGTAATGACTAATTCTAGCCAAGGTACTTATTTGCAACCAGTAATGCATTTTTGAATGCTCAGGGAAAAGTCAGGAAGTGCATAGTCATGATGAAAGCCTGAAGCTTAAAAAAGCTTAGGAGACGCTAATAGATTTCTGTCTAGTTAAATCAGACAACTGTCTTCTCTGTTATCCAAGAAGAGGAAATAATTTTTTACTCAATTAAAAAGTTCCATCTACTCAAACTAACTAAACCACAAAAGGTATACAGGAAATAAATTTTTTAAAAAGGTTGATCGTTGTTGATTGTTTTCAAACACGCACTAAATACACCATTTCTCCTTCATTTTAATTCTGAGCTTGAAACTCACTCACATGCAGGTGCAGGGAAACTGTGAGGCTCTGCTCTGTGTAATCCCAGGACTCTGCATTTTCAATTAGACCACAGTTGGTAGGTGTGAAACTTAGGCACCGAAGAGATTTCAAGTACACTACAAACATGGTATTTACAATAAAAAATATTAAGTGGACTGCATCCAGGATGCATTTTCAGGTTCTCTTCTGGTCAGATATTCCACTGCTCTTATCATTTGTCGTTCTTTTCTCCTGTTTTCTTTCCTTCCTCTTTTATAAACTCTTGTTCTCAATCACAGCAGTGCAGAAAGGTAGGCCACACCCGTCACAAATTCATTTCCACACACAGTATTTCCAGCAGCATCCTCTTGCTACTTCCAGAAAGGTATTTTATGATTTCACCAAAAGAACAAATCTTCAGCTTGGCTTTAGTATGAATACAGCTCCAGTGATTTCTCAAACACCTATACATTTTCCACTTCAATTTTCCCTCAATCTTCAAGAAAGGTATTCTTTCACACATTCTACAAGTGAAACTCAGAAAATCCACTTCAGAATACTATGATTTCAAAAACTTAAAGCCAGGTTGCTTTTACCTCTTCTGAAAAGATTAGTGGACAAAATTCCTGTTAACATGGGAATATTATGAAGCCTGAAATTCAGTCAGTGTGTGTCTGCTATACACAGTGCAATATTTTAGAGACACCTGTGCTACCCCTGAACGAAGTACTGATTGTACCCCATTGTGCTTGCCCTAAAAGCCTTGCCTAACTGCTGTTTTTATTATTAATTAATGGTGTAACTGTTACTAGTGAGCATTTCAACATCAGAAAATTCAGAATACATTTCCCCAGTCGCCCATTTCCTGCTGCTTTTTACACGAAATACATGCTCTGTGTTACTTCTACATGGAAATAATCCCTGATCTTTCTAGCCTTTGACTCATATGGCCTATTATCTTGATATTCGGTCCTTCACTTCACTGAAACGCTTGTTCACCACTGCTTCAATAATTTAGTTCTCCTACAGCTTATTTGTCATGTAGCCCATACTATTATTATTTCAAGAGATAGACTCATTGACATAGTGCCTAAGTAGTTATCAAATACAGATGAAGAACACTTTCTCATTTTATTTTTAAAAACTCAGCCATACATTTAAGTTGCCACTGTCAAACCTTACATGTAGGCTTACAACGCTCTACCTGTTCTGCAGTAACTTACTCCTCAAAGAATGTAACATACATAACTTGGCTCTAATGATCTCCCAAAGGGAGATGCAAGTGCAAATACAAACCTGCACTGTGGCAGCCAAAGCCTGAATTTCCTTCAGTATCTATGTTTGTATCATATCTTGCTCCATTCACTGTCTTCTCTACATAGCTACACAAAGCCTCTCCACCATACAACGTGCAGAAAGGTCACCTCTAACACAGGTCATGATAGCAGAATCCCAAGTTTCAGAAGAACGTAGAACACTATAGACCAAAACCAGGTTTTGCCACTATTCTGATGCCTCAGAGAAGATGACTAAGGTTTGGTCTGAACAAAAGTGGATCAACACACTTATGAAGAAATGAAGCTTTTCTTTCCATTTACAACTATTTGTAAACCTAATTCCGAGTACAATCAGTGACATTCAGGTGATGCATATTCTTCACTAAAGATACCAACCTCAGAGATACTATGTAATTGAAATGAGAAACAGACCCACAACTGCAGATGTAGCCACACATCTGAACACTCATTTAGCACAATCTCTGGAAATTTTTTATAGGAAACCTGACATAGGAAACAGGGATTCCTCCAGTCTGCTAGTGAAACGTACTTTGGTGGCCATGATTACAAATCTAGTAAAAGTTGGTACGGTAACTGATGACAGTCTGGAAAGTATCACAGAAAACAGAGCTAACACATTTCTGATAGTTCTCACTAGGATACAAAACAAAAACATCATACCAGTAGTCGTAGCTCTCATCCCAGTTGTCAAAATGAACCAGAAAACGATTGTCCACCATGTCTGTTACCGTAGCAACACAAATGAAAGTCGGATTCTTCTTGTCTACGGCTTCCAGCTTCATCCCTACTCGAAATCCCGATGGAATCACTGTCTGCATAGACAGAGTCTTTTAATTGAAGATAAATACTATAAATCCAGAAATCTCCCCAGTGTCCACAATCAATATATTAATATCATTTCTAAATCTCCCAATTAGCTGCCCCAACAGAGTGGCAGCAGCTTAATTAGTTGACATGAGAGATGCTCAAACACAGAGATTTGTGGTTTATGAAATAAAGAAGGCCTAAACATGCTGCTAAATTAAATGCATGGGTTTTAATTCTGTCTTAGATACTCTCTCTGAAAGACAGTGCTTGTTCCACAACATTATGGTGTGAGACACTGTAGTAATAACAAGTCTTAAATTTCATTTAATATAACACTTCTGAATGCGCCATACCAGCTGTTTAAACAGATTAGTAAAAAGTTAATGGATCAGAATCACAGAGGTGAACTGAAATGGAGACTGTTATTCAATTTGTTGTAAACATTTTTATCTTAAATTTCAGGTCTCGAGTCTCTCTGATGTGCTGTCAATCTCTACTATAAGCATAAGCATACTTGCAGCTTTCCACACCATTAGAAACAATTGAGTACTTACTGCATTCTGGTTTTCAAACAGTGATTTAGGAGCAGCTTGAGCCTTGCATGCCTTCAGGTATGAGGGCCAGCTGAATTCCTCTTCCTTATATCCTAAATGAGGGTCATAAAAGAAGGGCACGAAATGACAGGTGTGAGACACAAGGTGAAAAGACGTACTTTGATTGTAACTGATGCAATTCCATTCAGTTCTGAACTGTTTCTTATTTTTCAAAACGGAAAAGATTATGCACTGTTAACTACTTAAAATTTTACAGAAACTACACTGGCAAAATTTAATTCAGAACTACTCATTAGTTCTACCCCAGTATGAGCCTCTGAGGGACCACTGATTTGGATTCTTCGAAGTTCTAGCAGGACACACCTTAGTGGAGCCTACAGAGTTCAAAACAAATTTCATTAAGCATTTCTATTTTTATTTGGACATCTTTTATTGGAAAAAGGAACCATATTCCTTATTTAGGGCTGGCTGAGCTTCCTTACCAAAATGTCAAGCTTTCTTTACACCAATTGAGCTGCACTTTATTAGTTTCTTAGAGTTGGCTGTTCCTAATCTTCATTTGAGAGGAAGAATAGTCATATAAATAAACCACTAGGCAAGAACTCAGGAGATTTCAGCTCAGTTTCGATTTCACCTTCAAAACAAGCTGGGAAGCATTACTTACAAAATATCTTTCATCTCCAACCTCAGAGTCCTGGCCATAAAGGGACTTGAAGGTACATAAGGGGCAGAACATCTAGGGGCAGCACAGAAACTACAATCTATCAGGTATCAAAAATCAGTTTCAGCAATATAATAGTTTTATATTACAATCTTCCTTCCTTCAAACAAAACTCTCCAGTCAGCACAGACTACAAGTCACCTCTCTGCCTCTCCCTATGGAACCAAAGAATCATAGAATGATTTGGGTTGGAAGGGAGCTTAAACATCATCTAGTTCCAACTCCTCTGCACATGCAGGGCCACCTCCCACTAGATCAGGTTGCTCAGAGCCCCAGCCAACCTGGTTTTGAACACTTCCAGGGAATGGGCATCAACAACTTCTCTGGGCCATCTGTTTCAGTGCCTCACCACCCTCACAGTGAAGAATTCCTCCTAATGTCTAATCTAAATCTCCACTCTTCCAGCTTTAAGCCATTACCCCTTGTCCTCTCACTATAAGCCCTTGTAAAAAGTCCCTCCTCAGCTTTCTTGCAGGCTCCCTTCAGGTACTGGAAGGTCACTATAAGGTCTCCCTGGAGCCTTCTCTTTTCTAGGCTGAACAACCCAAACTCTCTCAGCCTGTCTTCACAGAATAGGTGCTCCAGCCCTCTGATCATCTTTGTGGCCCTCCTCTGGACTCAATCCAACATGTCTATGTCCTTCTTATGTTGGGGATCCCAGAACTGGACAGTTCTCCAGGTGGCGTCTCACAAGAGCAGGGGGCCAGAATCACCTCCCTTGACCTACTGGCCCTGCTTCTTTTGATGCAGCCCAGGACATGGTTGGTTTTCTGGGCTGCAAGTGCACATTGCTGGCTCATGGGTGAGCTTCCTGTCAACCATCACCCCCAAGTCCATATACACAGAGCTGTTTTAGATCCTATCTCCACCCAACCTGTATTTGTGTTTGGGATTTCCCTGACCCAGATGTGGAACCTGGCACTTGGCCTTGTTGAATTTCATGCAGAAATGGCACCTTACTACCTCTTTGCCCCACAATTACCAACCAACTTCCCTCTGGTGGTCTGGTTGACACATACAAAACCAACAAGCTCAGGGCAAGTGCTCCCCAGCTGCTTTTCAGTCTGTTGCTTCTATTTCGGAAACAGCAAAGGGTCTACAGGCCAGTCAGCCTAATAAAAATATGTCCTCAGGCTAGCATTAGGACAGCGTGATCATTGCTAGCTTTAAAACAAACTAGTCAGGTTATATCTAAACAGCTGCTTATACCATCAATGTCCCAGGACCCCTTATGTATTTACAGTGTAAACCTGTCTCTTGCATGGACTTTCTGCATTTTTTTGTTCTATGCATACAGCACTTGGAAAGAAATCTAAATTTCTGCTGATAGCTCAGCTTTTCTAGTTTCTTAGGGAAAAAAAAATAAATTCATAATATATATTCTCTAAGACTATGCCTTGGGAATAGCAGGAGTATATGGCTGTGAAAAACACAAACCCAAAAGAACAATCTTCCCACCATCTTAAAACTAGAAGAGAAACTGAAAAAACTTTCCATGAAAGTGACTCAGAGACAGCCAGTAACTTTCCTCCAGCAGTGTTAATTCATTGTTAACAAAAGCTTAAGCTTTCAAAACCAGGCATTTAAGATATGGAAAAAATGACAAATCTTCATCACAGACATAAAACTTACTAAGCATACTGAAATAACATCAATAACTCTTTAACTGGAGACTACTCATTTGCTACATGTAACTTACTGCTTCAGTGGAGGCCAACCTCCTGAGAAGTTCTGATTTATGTTCAAGAAATTGTTATTTCTACACTGCCAGGTATGCAGAACTATGTCCAAAAAAACCCCCGTACTGGAACTGCAGCACAGAGCACTCCTGCCTGTAGACTGGAGCTCACATAGTGCTCAGAAGAGCAGGAAATGCTTCTGCATCCTCCTACAAGGCTCAGACACAGAAATGCCACCCTCTCCCATACTAGCAGGCCCTCTGCCTGTACACTTTCACCAGCTTTACCCTCCTTCCACGCTCCAGCAGTAACATCCACAGTTTTATATTTCCCATAATGCATCCTCTGGACTCTGTACACTCATTATTCTGCAGCCTTTTGAAACCACATTATCGTGCCTTCACTGTGAATGCCAACACCACATTCATTTACTTCTCACTCTCCTTTCTTCAGGAGTTGCTCCCTTCATTCCCCCATACTCCTTTCCTACCCCAAAAGGAAGCCCCACTGATCCCTGTTTTCATGCTACAGTTCAATGCAGATGCCCTCCATCTGCCAAAATACAGGAGTCACATAATCTGAAATAGAATAATTAACCCATCATATTACACATATATCACTGTTTACATAAGATATGAAAAAATTATGCTTCCAGGCTTGTGATCTTATCCTTTTTTCTCCCTTCTTATCTGTTCATTCATCTTTTCATTCTATTTCAAGCTTACACTTTGTGGCCAAAACACAAGCTCTGTGCCAACACATGTACAGTGATGGTGACAGGTATTTAGTAAAAAAGGTGTCCTAAGACCTTCCACTAAAGGATCCTCAGCTGCTTGTGAGATGTCAATTGAGTGTAAGTATCACCATTTTGCTGCCATTTTATTTGCAAAAAGCATTCATTTGAGGTCTAGGCTTGTTGCTTTATTTTCTTTCCTAATGCCTTCCCAATTATTTTTATGGTTCCTTTTGTCTTCCTGTTTTCTCTTAATTTTCATGGAATAAAAATGCTAGGATTTCAACCTCAAGATTTTAGCAAGACTTAGAGCTTAATTTTCCATGTTCAAATACTGTGACTAAATGAACAAAATGTTTCTGGCAAAATAAATAATCACAGCATTACACAGATCTCAGAGCTATGGAAAACTTACACATTTCATACTAAACAATACCTTTAGGTGGATGAAGCTTGTGACCTGTTTTCTCACACCATCCAACAGGATGAATATCTGAAGAATCAGCATTCACCCAGAAATCGTAGCAATCTGAGTATCCATCAAAATGGAGTCGTATTCTGTAGCCACAAACCTAAACACAAGAATGTACAACATACCACACTATGTTTTAAAACATCTGCCCTACACATAACAGCTTCTGTTCAGTATTATGTGTGCTTTCTGTCAGCCTCTTACTTCTGCTCAAGACTACACCAGATGAATAAATCCATTTCATAAAAAGGAAAGCATAAAAAAGAAAACCTATTTTCAGTCTGAGTGCCTCCTCTTCTGGTGAAAAGAATTATCTAAAAGCTGGATACTGCCATTTGTGTTCAAAAACTTGAAAACTGTTCAACACATCAGAATAAAACAGCAAGCCGACAGAGGGCCATGAATACACCTGACAGAATCATGGAAAAAGCACAGACAGTGATGCTCTCAAGCTATCCCAATTAATCAATATGCAAGAGAGCACTCAACAGTAACTAAGTTCAACAGGCTCTCCACAGAGATACTGAAAACTGTTAGTGAGAGAAGTCAGTGGAGGTATCTCCAGGATGTTGTTATTACATGAAGTAATGTTAACCTCTGAGAAGAAGAAAAGAACAGGATATACAATCCCTCTCTCTGCAAAAAAGTTCTCCACATCTTCCTGAGTGCCAAATGCCATAACTTTACTGCAGTCATCAGTGAAAATCTCTTGACATCAAGGTCATCCTATCTTATATTTAATTAATACTCTTACATAACTTCCAGTTAGCCATCTCTAGAATTCTGTAGAATTCAGGTCATCCTGCAGTAAAATATGACCCGTCTTTAGTGCTAAGAACAAGGCACACAGGAAATATTCAACCACTGACACACCACCCACAAGAAAATGAAGGAGGTATCCACAGAAATGGCATATGACTATGGGTCATGAAGAGATCCAGAAACGCAAAAACAAAAGCCTAGACTTTAAACATATAAACTGCAAAATTTTATCTGCTTAGAATAACAGTGATACAGCTCAGAGTACTTACCCTATTCCTGTTTCCCCATTTTAATTCACAAAAAAAAACCCCAAAAAGGATCCATAAGAACTAATGTAAGTTATCTTTGAAAGACATAAAAAATGTAACTGAGAAAAGGATCTTACTGATATTATTAAAAGCAAAGAAACTACTAATAAAAAATTGATTTTGTTAACTGCAATAGAAAGACAAACCGAGTTTTAAAGTTGCCAATGCAGTCAATTTCTGGAATCACTGAAAAAATTATAGCCCAACTCTAATACAAAAAAGCTTCAAGTATTTGTATCAGTGAATGGAGCAACTGTAAATAGTATGAAACCTCTATAAAATTACTATAAATCAGTTGTAACACATTTTTTTCTACTTGGTTTTTATTTAAAACTACCGGGAAACAGAAAAAGCACACATCATCCAATGACTGTAACATTTTCTCTAGCTGCACACATTAAATAGATGTAAACAGCGGCATGGTACTGGACACAGTAGTCACATGTTTGCCAGGCAGATTTAATTCAGTGTTAGTAGTTTAAAAGCTACCTTCCTACATACAGTTTCTGTCTTCCTGTTCAGCTACTACTGTTCTAGTTCTGCCTCTCCTGTACTCCTGCACCACGGCTGCTCACAGCTTCTGCTTACCTCAGCCACTGTCAGAACACAGTATATCGACTGGTGCTCGGGGTCCACACCCTCCAGCTTCATCCCTACTTTGAAACCGTTTTTATTGTATGGGAATGATTGATACTGCAATGAAAAGAACAGTTTTCAATACTTCTGAAAGTACACCACAAAAAGACAGAATACCTTTATAAGGAAAAGAGCAATGAAAATGTATTGTTCATGTTTCTGAAAGAACTAATAAATTACTGTGAAATACACTTTGCACTGTTAAAAGCTTAACAGGGAAAAGAGAAGTTGGTGATTGTTTGAAAACCATGCTGATACTAGAATGACTTAAAACTTGAGAGTACTTTAGAAAATAATACAGAATTAATAAAATGTTACTCAAAGAAAAGAAGACAGCATGATTTGCCCTCAACTTTTTTCACTAATTGTCAATAAAACATTTTAACAATGTAATTATTTTATTTTCAGCCTGTACAGTGACACTTGGACCTGGTGGCTGTCATTCCTGTAACAATCACAACAATGATACTGTATTTGTATTTGCTTTTTCATTTCCACATCTCAAGCCATCAAGGACAAGGTGCAAGGCAGAAGTACAAAACATTGTATATAGGAGTGGCCTCTTTGAAGCCATTTTCTCCCCTGTATGTTTGGTCCCAATTAGCTCATTTTCCAGGAGTATTTTTGCATCACAGGAACATGACTACCCTTATATCACAGTACCATAAACCTGGAAGAACATCTTTCAAAAAAAAAAGGTGAAAACAAGGCTAAGCAGAAAGGATGTCTTCTATCAGAAGACACCAGCATCCCATGTATCATGCTCCCTGTCTTCTGTTAAAGAAGGAAGGGAGCTAGCAGATACTAAGGTTAAACTGGAGGGAATATCAGAAAAAAATAAATTAATGAATCTGAAGAGGGCTTTCCACAGGTTACTGAATTCACAGCTAGACAGTTTTTATGTCCTAAATGGTTACATACAAAACACAGAAGCATCTTACACGCTCCCCCTTCCTTCTATTCCTGTCTAAAAGCCCATGCTCCCTAGCCCTCTGCAGTACCACTGCAGTCAATGGAAAGAGAAGGGTAGCAAGGGAGGTACTCAGAGAGGTCTCACCTCCTTGGAAGGAACGGGAATCCTCTCTTTGGTGGCTTTGGCTGCAACTGATATAACTTAATAATAAACTCAGGAGAAAAAAAATAAAAGTGCATGGCACAAGAGCAGAGATATGCAGTAAAATGGAGAGGAAACGGAGAGCCAGACCAGTTTAAATCAGCTGAAAGTGCTGATTTAGTGGCCAGCTAACAGCCATCTATCCACAGCTCTAAGTCCCTAGCTAAAAACAGCTTAGATCATTTCGTGGACCTCAGTTAAGGGATCAGAGCACCTGACTGCAGTACACGCATTTGAAAAGTTATTTTGCCCTAACATCACATTTCAAATTTTTATTATCAATGAAAGGTTAATGAAGTTACACTGTGAATAATTCTGGATACTTCCCAAAGAGGAATGTAAAAGCAGTTTGTTTTTTTATCACTAAACTGATTTTTTTTAAGTTTATCTTGGTGCATGGACTTGCACCAAATTATGTCAGTTGTATAATAAATAGCTTACAGATAAAAAAACCTCAATGGAAAACTGAAATGTCAGAAAAACTGACAACCAAGGAACAGTGGCCAAAACTGTAAATGAGATTTTGCAAAAGCAAGCACAAATAAAATTACAAAGAAATGAAACGATTAACAAGTCTCAGATCCATTTATTCTTTCATTATTGTAACAAACACTACTGTACAAACAGTACAAAATTCTACAAACAGAATACTTAAAATTACGCAGTTATCACACAAGTATTCACAAATTATTCTCTGTTCTTTCCATTGTCAAATCTAAAACTCCTAAGGCAACACAACTTTTGGTTTCTATTACAGCAAAGTAACAAGCAACTTTTAGAAGATCAGTAACTTTAATACTATTCAAGAGATTTCAATTTGGTGCATTATTCAGTACATTATCCTAAAGGGAAAGCTAGGACAAAATTAGTCATTACATGTTATCTTTACAACAAACATTTAAAGATACTTTGTTACAGAGAGATACAAGAACAAAAGTAAGAGTAAAGGTAAAAGAGGTCAGCATATGAGCATGTCAGACTGAGGACCAGAGATGTTTATGTACGTTGTAAGAACATACATAAAACCCAAAAGATCACATCAGCTGATCTGGAGATTGAAAAAAACAAAATTCAAGGGTCAAGAATTCTGTTCTCCTCATGCAGTAACAGCTTGTCAGTCACAGCCTAGAAATGACTCTATGATTTAAGTACCAGGAATTGCCAAGTACTTTCCATTATCCCGACCACTGCTAACTAAGGGAACAAGTAACACCATGAAAAGCGCTGCCTTTGAACTGGAAAAAGGCTGAGACAGTTGGGGCTGTTCAGCCTGGAGAAGAGAAGGCTCCAGGGAGACCTTACAGCAGCCTTCCAGTACCTGGAGGGGCTACAGGAAAGCTGGGGAGGGACTTTACACCAGAGAGGGCAGTGATAAGACAAGGGGTAATGGTTTTAAACTGAAAGAGGTGAGATTTAGGTTAGACATCGGGAGGAAATTCTTCACCACAAGGGTAGCAAGGTTGCCCAGGGAGACTTTGGAAGTCCCCTCACTCGAGGTCTTGAAGGCCAGGTTGAATGAGGCTTTGTGCAACCTGGTCTAGTGTGAGGTGTCCCTGCTCATAGCAAGGAGGTTAGAACATGATGATCTTTAAGGTCCCTTCCAATCTTAACCACTCTATGATTCTCTGATTCTAAATAGGAGAGGGGAAAAAAAAAAAAAGTTATTCTCAAAAGGCAAGCAGAAACCAATTACTCAAAATTGGTGGCGATGTTTGGGGCTTTTTTAAATCCTACTGTTCCCTGATGCTTGCTTGTCATCTGTAAAATGGAAATACATTACCTGACTATTACTTCTAGTGTTATTGAAAATTTATTCTCCACTACAGGCTTTATATACTGTACACTAAATAAATACTGCACACTAAACAAAATCTCAGAGATACCCACGGACTAAAGACTTTAAAAGAAAATATTAAATAAGATACACTGAATGAGAAAGGTACACTGTGGAGAAAAATAAAGGAAATAAACATCATTGTGTAACTCCAAACTTCACCACTACATGCAGTACCCAGGAAGGCTGGTATATATGCCTGTGCACAACAATAGCATTTCACAGAATCATAGAATGGGTTGGGTTGGAAGGGACGTTTAAGATCACCTAGATCTAACCCCCCTGCATGGACAGGGACACCTCCCACTAGATCACGTTACTCAGAGCCCCACTCAACCTGCCCTTAAACACTTCCAGGGAGGGGACATCCACAACCTCCCTGGGCAATCTGTTCCAGTGTCTCACCACCCTCATACTAAAGAATTTCTTCCTAATGTCTAACCTAAATCTTCCCTCTTCCAGTTTCAATCCATTTCCCCTTGTCCTCTCACTACAAGCCCTTGTAAAAAGTCCCTCCCCAGATTTTCTGTAGCCTCTTCAGGTACTGGAAAGCCACCATGAGGTCGCCCCAGAGCCTTCTCTTCACAGCCTGAACAACCCAGACTCTCCCAGCCTGTCTTCATAGGAGACTGGAGATGGGCAGAGCAATGCTTTGTAAATCTACCTTCCAGATAGATACTTGCTTATTTGGATTTTTCTCTTGTTCATTTTTCAACCAGTACATAGAACAGGGGGGCATAACTAAGGACAGTCAGGTCACTGCTGCTTTTGCACAAACAAATCTATGGATTCTGGACATTGCAATCCTAGATCTTTACTTTTGTACCTCAGTAATGTCTAAAAGCAACAACTAAAGGTCAGCATCGCATGCATGCATAAGCTGAAAAGCTAAACCCTGCACAAAAGACTCAGCAGTTGAAATACACAGCAAATAGAAAAAAATGGGTGTGATGAACAGACTACAAGAAAGACGAGAATTATCAAAAAATAATACCAGATATACATGGCAGAAATACAACAGCTGAGATATGTTCACATTTTGCCAGGTTTTGCAAAAGAGAACAGCACAGAAGCTTTGTGCATTTACCTATACAGAGCTCTCTTCCAAGCAAGAGAGACAGCACTAGAGAAAGAACTGAATTGACAAATGACAAAGACTACCATAGCAGGCAAAGGACAAGTGAGATAATTATGATGTGGCATCTGATCAGATGACAGGTGAAATGGAAACAAGCCAAACTAGTTTCTAATGTAGTAACAGGAGCTGCAAAAAGACAGGTAATATAACCAAAGCAACAAGCAAAACATAACCTTTGTGCCACCTTTCTAAACATACTTAAAGAGAATGGTATGGCATGAAAAAAATGAGAGTATGTATCAGATTTTTAGCTCCACAGAGCAGAAGCAAAGGCTGGTAGATTTCAGAAAAGCATCTGCTTTCTGTAGTGTCAGTTGATACCATTCACCTACAACTACAGAATTATCTGAAAAAGCAGATAAAGATAAGTAATTTCACATATTCAGACTATCTTGATGACTGCTGATGGACAACATTACATTAACCATGTAGGTTTCCCCCCAGAGAAGCACAGGATATTCACATTTTTTTAAAAAAATTATTTCCTAGAAATTTCATTATCTTAGATGGTTGACCAATTTCAACTTCAGAAGGCCATACCTCTTTAAAAAGCTTAGTAGGTACTGCAACAGCTTTTTCTTCCTCTAGATAGGATGCCCAACACCATGCTTGCCTTCCTTTAGAGGGTACAGCTGTAAAGAAGCACACAATAGCAAAAGAATTCTGTAACTATTATATTCTTAAGAAAAAAAACAACGCAAACACTTTGAAGTTTACAATACACATATCTCAAATCCATATATTATTAAATGTATTGACGGCACTTCTCAAGTCTTAGTTCAGAGAAAGTAGTAGCTCTGTGGCTTTAATGGCACCAGGAACATGAAGGTTACTGGTTTGTATATAAAGGTTTCCAGCAGTTTCAATCTTGGTAAGTAACAAGAAAAAGCTTTCAGGAGACAAGAACAACTTACGAAGTCTTACCTCTTGTCCCTTTTCCCTTATGGTTTATAAGAAGTATTAAGATACATAATTTCCAAATATCCAAAAAGATCAGTTTAAATCACAAAGTAGATCAACATTTTACTTTTTTTCCCCAACGATTTATTTTCCAGGAAAGTATCTTCAATTGCATAGTACTCATGACATGTTTTGGGTTTTTTTAACCACAGCTGAAATACTTCACCCTTTGACAGTGTTCAGAATGCTTCTGTCCTACTCCATCACTTCTGTAGTACGGTGGTTTTGGGTGAAGAGGCAGTGATTCAACAGTAAATTCTCCAAGCTGTCAGAACTGTCACCATTGTTTTGGTCCTCCTTCACGTCATTAACATCTGACAGAAACCTCCACTTTCAGGTTTGTTCATATAGTATGAACACTTGCATGCACCTGCATAGTAACTTTAACATTGGCTACAGTCACATCTGTAAGTCAGTTTCTAGGTCTTGAAAATAAGGCCCTGAGAGCACTAGCAAAAGCCAGGAGCTTCAAAAACAGATGGCTTCTGAGACTGGCCATGTATGTGTCTACTTTCCACACACTTCCACTTTGCTCTGCTGATCTTCACCTAAAATGTCTCCTCTGTACATGTAGCTTAGCATTTCAGACCATAAGCTCATGCTACCAGAAGGACTTTTCCCAGTCCACAGTATGATTCCGGCCTGATCCTGACTGTGGGCTACTCACAGGAGAAGTAAGCCCCTTAAGTAACAGCCTGGCTAAGCCTTTTTATGATTAAAATGTGAACCAAACAATAGCAATGAACTCCTGAAGAAAGCTGACAATGTAACAAAAAATTAACAGATTTCAGAATCACAGTGATCACTCAATGCTATTAAAGCACATTCATGTTAGCTGTGATTTACTCGGGTTTTATATATTCCATTTAAGGGATGTGCTGCTCAGCACAATAATACACATTTATGTGCTTGGTTCTGAATAGGAGTTTAGTCTTTTATATAAAATCTCTTGTGCTGAACGGACATTTTCCCAAATTAAAAAAAACCAAACAACAGAAGAAATCTATGCAGATCCTTCTGTCAGTGGACAGCAGTAATTTCCATAGAGCATCAGCGTTTTGCTTGTATCTCACATACTTCTTTCATCTCAGCTCTGGAAACAACTGTAGAAGTAATATTTTTATTTCAGGAGTAATTCTATCTTGGGAAGGGAATCTTCCATAATTTCTATGTGTTGCATCTTCAGTTAGCATTTTATCTGCCTAGCATGTAGCAGAGCTACTTGAAGCTCTGTGCTGGTTAAATGGCCCAGAAACTTCTGGTAACAGCTCTCCAGTCTACCCTAAGAAGCACTCTGGAGGTCAAGATGTAGGTTTGTGCTTGGTGTAGCACTGAGATATAATAGCAGCTGATTCTCCAGTTCTTCCTAAAATTACCTATCATACAAATAGCTTGAAAAAACAGTACTCATTTAAAATATGTTTTATTACATTTACACTGCATCTTGATGCAGTGTACATCCCTTTGGACTGATTATAGCAATTATTCCTAAACTATGCCATAAATATGTCTATTTCCAACACATACTGTACATCTAAAATTGATGCCCAAGGAAACAAAAGTCAACTTTCACTTGTGCTTACTACATGTCTTTCAACATCTGAAAACTCAATGGGCCTGATTCCGTTTAACATCAGCACTCTTCAGAAGGATGAAAAAACCATCCTAAAATATGCACCAATTACATTTATTCTCACACTCACTATATCCTCCTCCACACCACCTGAAGTATATAAACTAGCTCTCTGTAAAAGGTAATCAATCTCCAAGTGATGGGGTTTTTTTCCCCAGTTTTCACTTGGCTCTCACAGGTCTTCAATCCTTAAAACCTCATTGCTACAAGTAATACTGGCACTCTCTTTTTACACAATTCACAACAATGTACTAAATAGGGAATACCAATTCAGTGGAACAATGCTAGCAATTCACAGTAAGAGATGGATACTACCTAAAGAACTGACAGTTGAATTTTTTGTTTCACAGTTTAACTTACTTTGTTTCAAAACTGTTATTTCCCCTTTTCTTTTTCTCCTGGCTCTCTGTGAGACTCTCAAGATCCTTCCTTCAGGTTTGTCCTCCTAAATGAAAAAAAAAAGAGTACAGTAACCTCATTACTTGCAGGTATAGTACAGCAAAACCAGAGATATCCAAGATTTGACTGTGACTTCATTTAAATGGCTACTGACATAGCTCTCCACTACCTCAAAACAATCTGCAAATGTCTAATAAACACAAAGTAAGACATCAGAGACAAATCATGGCAAACACGGTGGAAATGACAAACAGAAGGAATCTCAACAGCAGGCATACAGCCAGCAAGCCTTGTCTAAACCAGGGATAGATCATGAAGCCTTCAGCAGGCCTGGCTGAGCTGGAGATAATTAGCAGTGTCTTTGATAGGCTTGTTGCTTTCAAAATAATTCAAAGGAAAACCTCTCACAGCTTTTGTCTGCTTTTTTCAAATGTCCAATTGCTTTACTAAATATAAAATGGCACTGATCCTTTGTATTTGTTTCATTGTCAGTGCATTATGTTTTGTTAGCCCCTACATAAATGAAGAGTAAGCAGTCATTTGAGAAAGCAGATGCACAGAAGCAAAGGTGTCTCTGACTTTTGTCTAAGATGCTGCGATATGGAAGATACTGCAATAGGTTTGTTCAAAAATGTAGAATAAATCCAAAAGGAAAAAAATAGAAGGTGCCACAAAGCACTGTGTTGAAATACATAACAAAACAAAATCTTTAGCTATGATTTTCTTAGGCAAATTACCTCAAGAAAATAAAAAGTATTCTCTTCTTAACTGTAATGTTGCTTTCTTTACAAATAAATTATTTGCCTATAATAATTTACTCATGTCCAGAGTGACAACAGATATTGGGAAATACATACTCCTATTTTTCTAGGCTGAAGACATATCAAGTCTAGGTTAGTATCACTTTTCCTTTTAATTATTTTTATTCTGATCTTAAAAAAGGAGGGAAAAGAGATAAAAAGCAGCCCCCTCCAGTTCACTTTCAATAATTAGAATTCACTGATGAGGCCTAATTAAATTGGTAAGTGAAGCAACTACTTAATGTGATTTTGATACAGTAATGCAGACACTCCTCTTTGTAGGGTGATGAATTTATTTACATTACAATGAAAGGCAAAACTCTCACTGAAATACTTGCTGGAATGGGATTTATGATGCATACTAACAGTTTCATCAGGATTCTCCTTCTTCTCCCCATTATCCCTGGACTCTTCTTTGAGAGGTAACTTTGCTTTTCTTTTCCGAACGCCTTTGGAATCATCTTCCCCATTGCATTCCACACTGGGCTTTTCCTCTTTTGGTTCTCTATTACAAAAGTAACACAATGACACAAAGCCAGCACTGTTTCACTGCTCATATTCGTAACACAAGTAAAGAGCAAGTAAATCTGGAAGTCAGGTGTTCGTGAGACCCAGGGTATTATACCAAATATATTCTTAGAAATACTACTGAAAATTACATCTGTCAAAATAATTCATCACAAAGACACACAGCAGCAACTGCAAAAGGAAAGCAGTCAGCTTACAGTGAACAAGTTCTGCATGCTTTAAAAAGTGTGTCTTTTCCCATGTGTCATCAAGTCTCACGGAGAAGCAAACTGAAACATTTAGGACTGCAGGGCATTTCACAGAAAGGAAAGTAAAGGTAATTGTTAAGCCTGACAAACACAATTGGAGAAAGCTGGCATGTGACTGTACAAATTACTATACAAGCCATCAGAACAGAAAACTTTAAACTAATTAACTAAGAACAAAAGGAAATGCACAAAATCATAGATGTTAAAACCTGCCATAATGCAGTAATACGGAATGGACATGGGAACAAAAACCTTTTCTGATAAGATGCACTAGCTAAACAAAAAGGAACTGAGAAACTACAGTATGTCCATGTTTTCACTCACTGTCATCTATAACACAGCTCTTGCACTTAATTATAATTAACTTACCACACCAACCATGTCATTACTGATTATCTCAATTCCAGTGATTATGAAACAGGGTGGGAGTCTGACACTGATTCATGTATCCCATAGACTTTTTTACCATTAGCATCTGACAGCACAGCATAGCACTTTCTGAGCAAAAAAGACTGCCTTCAACAGCAGTGTTAGACAAAACCAAACATTCTTAATGCATTTACATGAGAAACAGTGAAAAAACATTATAATCCAACAGAGACTCACCAAATCATGGCTGTTTAATATCTCCCTTTGCCCCACCATTAACATTTTATCCTAAACTTGTATCTCATGCTGCATTTATGCCAAATTCTTTGTTTCTAATGCTTTATAATAGCACCTACTTGTTTTTTACTTGCTGGGCACATTTCTGGCTGCAAAATTTCCCTTCAGGAACAAATTCTTCTATGGTACCATAGCGGTAACAGTTTTCACAGAAAACAAGTCCATCCATTTTTGCAGTTTCCTTCAACCTTGTAGGGATCCCTGTCTTTTCTGAAAAGGCTGCGCAATGAAAAAATAACTTCACTTAGGTAGAGGCAATATATCTTTAACCATCCTCAACAGGCCAAACAGAAAAAGAAAGTCACCCCAGTCTTGTTAGAATGAAGAACTGCGAGTTATTTTCTGTGTGGGGTCCATATCCTGGACAAGAAAGTTGGGTTTTCATATTACAGAAGAATTCTCCAATTTCATGCTTCTGTCATCAGTGACACTTCAACATTGCTTGATGTGCCTACTCACAGAAGGAGTGAATTTTGTGACAGGCACCATGCTGACTGCCCAAAGAATCATTGCTGCATGGAGTCTATCACCCCATCTCCTGCTGACGTGACTCATTTCTGATCTATATATAGGGTCATTTGGGAAGAAGTTTCTATGGGGAATTATCTTTCAATAGGTGAACTTATTTTTGGAAGTTAACAACTGACTACATCCTACAGTCTCTCACAGCAGTAGCTATTGCTCAACTTGCCTGAGGTCTGTCTACCAGAAGTAAAAAATCACTAATTTGTAACCAAGGAATTTTCAAATACTAAGTTACTCACTTAGAAACTCACTCATCCTAAGCTATTATTTCCCCAGAAGAGGCATGTAGCTTAGGAGAGCATGCCCTTTATTTCACTCACAGGCAAGTATGAAGCACTGACAAGTTATCCAATTTCTAGGGCAGGTCATTGACTTTGCTCCACCTCAAAAGGCAAATTTCAAGTCATAAACTGTTTCTTTTGCTTGAGTACTGAGCACCGACTGCCTTTGAGAGCAAAGTCAAATGACCTCTTGCTGCAGAGTAGCTCCACTAGAAGAATACAGAATTTAAGTGTTATATTTACACTCCAGCATCATTACTGGTTCAAAAAAAATATTTCCTCTCACAATGGAAAATTTTTGCAACATTTTTATCTTTGGGGAACATTAAATTAACCAAGGACAGTGTCAGGTAGCAGTAGGATGCTTACTTGGTATGTTTATGTGTCCATAAACACACTTTAATTCGGTAGCAGAATTACTTATTTTAGGTTTACCACACTGTGGTGGGTAAATCCATAAGCTTTACTGTAGGTAACTGACTTCTCAGTCTAAGAAGAGAACCTGTTGACCTACTACGGTATCATACTGTTCCCACTCTCATCACAGATATTCATCTAAGTAACTGGCATTGCCTTGAAGACGTATCTCCAGATCACAGTAGCTGTGGTCTGAAGTTTCATACCTCACAGCTGAGGCCCAAACTGCTTTGCCACTGGTGTAAGTGTTTCACCCATTCACAGAAGTCATATGACAATTAAGAATTAACGGCAGGGGAGGAGCAAAGGAACTTTCATTGACTTTGCTTATTGTGCTTATACTGATGATTTTTAAACCAAAATTCTGAAGTTTGCTTCTCAAAGTACTTACAGAATGCATATTTTAAAAGAAAATTGATAAAATATAGTAACAACAAGGAAAAAAACCTAGGCAGCTTTTAAGTAATCACAAAACTAGCTGTGAAACACACTTTCACTCTACACCACCATTGCTGGAGTCAATGTATCAACATTTTCAGGATTTCTGAACACGTAAAGCAACTTGCCTTGCACAAAAAAGGTGTCTCCTTACATCAGTATTTTAAATCCAGGAAAGACCTTATTTGTTAGACAGATCCGACAGCTATTAGAATTTTATTGTGCAAGATAAATGGTTACTACACACTAATTTTAGTACTGCAAGAAAGCATAGTCAGTAAGAGCAAGGCAGTGTAGATACACACTGATTTTGGTGGTGGCAGCTCAGCAGCAGCCAGGATCATGTGAAGGCAGTTTACAGTGCATGTACTTTGGCCATCAATGAACTGAAGGCAGTTAGTAAAGTCTGTGGGCAGTCAGTTCAACAAAATCCTCAGTTTAAAGTAAGGAAGTTACTACGTTGCAAATTAAATAGAGGGAGAATACCGATTCTAAAGTTAGAAAAAAGTATTAGAAAAAATTGTGGGTATAATTGAATTTCAGATAGTTTACAGCAGAATTATTTCCTTCTGACTTAAAATGCATTTATTTTCATACCTGCTTACACCTCAGGAAACAGGTAACACCATCAGAGATACCTTGTGCATTAAAGCAATTTACTTTTTTACTGAGGGGAGGGAAAATCTTTAAGAAAAACTGACATACTAAACAAAATACAGTCTACCACAGAAAATGTTTACCGCCTCTTAACTGACCTTCTTGAGCAGTTGGAACCATCCAGGTTGTGGTAGCAGTTGCTTTTTTAACACTTTCCATCTCACTTTCATCTGTAATCACTTCCAGAGCCCCAAATTCATTCACTCTAAACTGCAAGACAAAACAAATGGCATAAAGCATAGTAAACATTTACTAATACTCGCTTACAGTGTCTTCCTCCACTCACCAAAATAGTTTTTACAGTGTCCTCACATTTCTATGTGTTTCTGCTTATCTGCTATGAATTGGACACACTTGCCTTTCTTGTTCATGTCAAGCAAAATGCAAACTCATTTTGTTATCTAAAATATTAATTTGCAATAGATATTGCTACAGATGCAGATCACAAGCAGATCAGTATCTAACTTACAAACACAAATCAGTATTTTTATCGAGGAAAAAGGAACTAAATGTCAAATAAAAATGCTTCACAGAGCACAGAAATTTCAGCATCCTCTGAAAACACAGTCCTTCTCCACTGTAAAGTGCACATAAACAAACATCTCAAGACAGTTTATGAGCTGTTTAATTACATGCTGAACGTGATATTGCTGTCAGCCAGAAGCAAGGCTCAATACCCCACATGCTGTGCTTACACAAGAGCACTGGGAATTATATCCATCCTGCTGCCAACAGACAAGTGTCTTCCAAATGCTGTAATGATTACAGTGCTACCAGACGAAAATAAACTTCAGTTTCCCTGTGACTACTTGGTTTGCAGGCCCAGCTGGTTACATGGGCTAAACTCAAAGCAGCACTTTGTCCGTGCTAAGTCTGCTCTGAACAGGAAAGGGGCTGTTTCTCTGGGCTTTGCCACAGAGGGCAGGGTGTCCAGCAGTGAGGTGCCCTCACCAACAGAGATCAAGAGGAAAAATTACACCTGGGAGTCTTTCAAAGCTACCCAGCACCTACCTGTTAGATTATTTCTTCAGGGCGGCAGCATGAACCCTATTTCTGTTTCTCTGGTCAGACAACTTCACCTTGGGAAAATGAGAAGGGGAACAATTGCCTGGCACTACAGTGATCACCTCTGTGCCTCTAGGGGCTGCAGAATGAATCCCTCCCACTCACTTTAGACCCTGCTATGGTATAGTACTGAAAATAAGCCATTCTGGCTGAAAAAAAAGGAATCACGACATACACAGCCCAACAGTGTGCTTTCACTAACAGTACTTCCAGCCTCAGTATTTGCAAAGAGCCACCAGGTCTTCAAGAACGCGAGCAGCTCAGAAATAACAAGCTGAATGGAGGGAGAGGAAGACCTCACACAGTCATACGAGCCAAGATTTTTACTTGCAATCAGCTATGCTCAAAACAGATACACAAGTGTGGACAAACTGTTGATAAATCCATCTGGACTGAAAGACCAGGAGTTCAGCTTTGAAAGCCAACCAAATGCAGTTACACCGCATGCTCATACTCCAGTTTGTGTACAGACATTCACACAGTTCCACCCAAGGAAAAGCAGTGCAGTTAACATTCAGAAGACGATCCTTGGGTCTTTCGGCTGACTTACGCACCCAGCCTGGATCCTATTTTGTTTAGGCTTACTACTGCTATTGGTGCTTTGCTACCTTTGCAGTAGGTGGCTCGATCCCCAAGGGAAAGCCTTCCTTGCTTCCAAGAGCTCTAACTGCAGCAGCTGGCTCAGCAAGCAGGCTGTGAGCACAGACCAGAACACAGCGCTGCAGCCCACAAACCAGCAGGCCACAGGGAGGTTACTAACCGCCTTCTGGGAATGTCCTCCTGCACCTTCATACAGCATCAGCTGGAAAATACACACAAAGGTATTTCTGAACAGTCCAATTAATAGCTGTGACATTTCTGCATGATCTGGCTTGTGTTCAGCCCTGACAGTACTCATGCATTCCTCCTCCACCAGGTCTTCCTGTGGTACACAAAGAGATCACCCTAGCGGGTGCACTGACCTGCCAGCCCTTCTGGCTTCAGAGGCCTGACTGGCAGCCATCAAATGATGAAGACTGACAATGGCAGGGAAGTCTGTCCCTCGCTACCTTTTCACTGGAGGTTCTTCCTGGTAGCAAGTGCCTAACAGTTAAGGAAGCCACTCTTCAGTGGTCAGACCACCACGCTGGGATGCGCTCAGTGATGGAGAGGAACCACTTGCTACTGCCTCAGCAGGCAGGAGGGCATGACAGCGCTCCTGGGCCCGCTGCCTGACCTCTCTACCTCCTCTTTTGCCCACACCTTTGCCTCTATCAGTGACCAAGGCCTCCAGCTCCTGTTCAGACACAAACTTGAAGCAGGTATGTCTGCTTTCACTCATTGCTTCCTCAGCTACAGTTTCAATATTACTGCGGACAATGATTTCTCCCCAGCTGACCAGAAAAATGCCTCAGGCCTGGGAAGTCATCCTCTGGTTTTAGCTGAGGAGGAAAAGCAATGAAATACCTGTGACTGAGGTTAATTGCTTAAAAATGCAATCAAAAGATGTACAGAGCAGCACGCCACACAAAGTCATCACAGTGTAAGAGCTGTTAGAACAATGTGCCAACTAGTACCTACTGCTGGAAGCATGACTAAAAGGACCTAGATTAACAGTGGTTTATATGTCCATGAAAAAAATCCAACACTTTTCGTAAGCTTCTTCTACTAGAAAGTAGGCGAGAAAAAAACCTAAAGGCTCTGTCATAATGTTCCTTTATTTCTGGTGATCCAAGTCAAAATATAGTAGGAGCAGTCCTTTCATATACTTCCCTAGGTGTCTTGACAGTCTGGAAGTTTCCAGCAGGTGATAGTGAAGAAGGAAACAGTGCCACTGAGCTAACTTCTGAGGACAGATCCATAGCTTTCTGACAAGCAAAGATTTGGTTTTGAGTCAGAAAGCTCCTTAAGTAAATATATAATTTGGCACTGGATGAAAGGATTTTCCTTAAACCTATCTTCAGTAATGCAAAAAGCAAAATGCCCATTGATGGAAAAACAGTCAGGTCATTATTGAGTACTTTTTAAAATTGTCTCACAAAGAAGCCTGATTTTTTTTTTTTTTTACTTCAGTGTTTAAAAGACAATAAATTAAAAGCTTGTTGGATATGAATTTAATCCACTCGACTTCTGTCAAATGCGTGTTTGCAAATATTAAGTAACCTCTTAAAAAGATAAGTCTATCCCACACAACAGTCTTAAAAGGTCAGAAGGCAAAGAAAAAACAAAGAAGCCCAAACAGCTTTCATGAGCAAATCCACAGTAAGATAAACAGAAATAAATATAGTATTTGTGTAGAGAATTTAAATTTCAAAGTTTCATGTACAGGTGAGAAACAAATAAAAATACACATTTCCAAGTTACTGCACCTCTTTAAACACAAATATTTCATAAACTAAGTTGGCAGGATGAGTCCAACTGTTAGTGGGTAAGCATACAACACAGAACTTACTTAGCTGCCATGTTTAGCAATTTCAGCAAGGATCAAAAGGGAATTAAACAGTAGCTTCAATTTAAACATCATTAGAGATTCCTTCCACTCAGAGCTGAAACACATTTTCACATTACTGGGAAACGATGTCCTGCAATACCAGGACTTCAGCTTATATGACTGCTAATTTAGTCCCCAGGAATATTTTAATATTCATTCAAGAGATAAAGAACACATTGAGGAAAACCAAGACTTAAATAGATAATAAACATTCTAAATACTTTCTGAACCATTTCTATCTATCCACATGCTTAGTTCTTCTACAGGGACCAAAATTACTATGAATAAATATTTTTTTTAATTAAATTTGGATTAAAATTTACACAGGACTGGAACAAGTATCCTAAGTCACTGAGATGAAGCTTTTGTTTATTGCAGGCAATAGTATCACTCTAAGTATTTCATGTTTCAACTGCAATGGAGAAACTACCAGATTTTCTGTTACTAGTGCCTCTGCTTAAAGTCCATTCCTAAATTTCTTCCTCAAAAAACCTTCTAGCTTTTCATCTACACTTATTCATAGCTACTTTACACTCATCTGTTCTTAACCCAGCATTACTCTGCAGATTATATAGCTCTTGTACCCTAGCACTTCCTCTCTGGGGTATACATTTGAAGCAATAAACTCTGTAGCTCTACGCTTCATTCCATTAGGCTAAGCACAAGCCCCTCTGCTCTTCTTGTAAAAATGGTTCTCCACGTTCCTGACCAACCTGTCATTCTTTGCCCACCCCGTGCTGGACTCAACCATGGAAATTCACTTCCTCTTAGTGGATGCAACTAAGCATAACACTGCAGGTGGACTTACACTGTCCCTTCTCCAGGGGCTTCAGGATCTTACTGTTTCTAATGGAAATTGTTCACTTCATCATGCCAGCTGGAACGTATGTAAAACTCTGTAGCTTTACATACAGGGAATTGTTAAAAGAGCTTTCAGTCCTTTTTCTCTACATTTCATAAAAATACTCTGTGTATTTGTCACTATATGGGATAAATTTGCAAACAATATGAAATGTCTATCATAATAATTCCTAGGAACTCAAACCCATTGGAAAGAAATATATACAATCTAGTTTCATATTATGTCCTCGCTGTTGCACGTGTCTAATTCAGAGCAACAAAGATCAGACTATCTCCATTTGCTGTTATTTGTGCCCTTTGGGAGTGTACAACTTCCTACCAGTACCCACATAGATAAAATTAGAATAAAGGCTCCTACTGTCTTCTACAAAGTAAAAATACTATTTGGGAGAACAGGTAGAAATAGAAGGAAGAATATTTGAAGTACACAGGACAAAAAAGAAGAAAAAATCCCACACATCTTAAAGCACAGCTTTAAATATATTAGAAAAAACAGCCAACACTACCATCTACTGGGCAAGACAGGGACAAAGTTCATTGCAATTAAGACAGATGTTGCTGCATTTTGAAGGAACTTCAGGAATAAAACTGAGCTCGAACCCACAATAATGTGATTTTGGACTCAGAAGAAACCTGAAATATTTATATTATACAAAACAAAATTAAACTGAGTAAACATTCTGCGTGCCTATGGAGTAACTAAGAAGTAACTAAACTTAAAGTAGCAGAGTTATACAGCAACCTGTCAAGAGAACCAACAACCAGTGATACAAGCCAAAGAATTACACTCAGATGTCTGGTTAGCAAATAGCTACCATCCTTCTTGATTTTAATAACTTTTTAATCAGAGTGATTTTAGTGGGCTCTGGCATCTTACAGCTCCTCCTCACTTTAAAGCAAAGAAACTGCCTTTAGACATTTGTACTGTCCAGCCACATTGTGGTACATGCTGAACTATTTCTTTCGTATTAAGTTGAAAAAGTTTGTAAATGCCAGAACTTGTCCATTCAATCATACTCTTCTTCTTAATGTGTGTAATACAGTCTTTACATGCACAATCACATACTTTCTCCACAGAACCCCCGCCCCAGGCAGAGGCTGAATTGCATTCAGAAAATGAGGCAGCTGTTGGGTATTTTCATGATTTTTCTTCAAGCATTAAAGCCAGTCTTATTTATTCTACAAGGTTTGAAAGCAGAATTAATGTTTATTTTCTTTTTTAAAAAAACCACTGAAATAACAAAAAACATGTAACTGAAAAAGCTTGAGGCACTCTAGCAATTACTGTTACAATGCAGTGCAGAGTAATTCCTGAAACAAAACCTCTGTTTTCAGCCACTTACAGAAGAAAATAAAAATGTCTCTTCCTGGCTCTTCATCCTTGGAGTACTCGGCTCCCAGCTTATTTCAAAGCACTCAGTAAGCATATGACTCCTGATGTTCACCTAGTCACAACATTTTTACTCTTTGAGGGACGCAGAAGGTTAGGAGAATGTGCTCCTGCACCTGGCTATTTCTTTAATGATGAGAAGGGGTCCTGTTTGCATGCTCCTGCTCTGGCAAGTACAACAAAAGACAAACAACTTAAGCAGGATCCTGGGCAATACAGGAATCCCTAAATCATAAACATCAGAGCTTAAATTCCATACTATGACCAAGGGGCGGGGCCAGACCCTCTCTCACTGGAATGATGCTGTCAGTAAGAAAGTCAAGCACTCCGAGCAGTCGTTTATTTTAAGATGCTTCAGTAAGACTGCTATAGGCTAATTCTCAAGTAAGGAAGAGGAGAGAACAATTTCAATCAAAAGAAAAAGTTTTTGCTTATCTGGGCAGGCACAAGCAGGAAT
>NW_009953496.1:5324752-5338318 GCF_000747805.2 Chaetura pelagica | reverse complement strand
CAGGAATGGATTAGCAACAAATTACAACTTTTCAAAAAAACTAATAATAGGAACATTCTCTCCTTTCTTCTGAATGGTAAGCTTAGGTACCCTTGATACTTCAGTCTTGTCTGAAGTAACATTTATCTACTTTATCTTACTTGGGCTCTTCCAGTCCTCCCACCTCTGCCTCAAGTGCTCAAGAATCATTTTAGTCACAGAGGGCTTCTCAATGGTTTCTCTCCACTGAAAAATGCATCTGTCTTATTATCTCCACCTGAATAGGAAACTGCAGCAAAACAGGCTTTCTTAAGGTGACAGATATATCAGTGACAGAGCCAGAAGTTAAGGCCTGTCAAGACGATGCTTATTGATCCAGAAGTTGACCTACAAAGCAGCACCACCTTTGAATTATTTTGGCCAAAATATTTCAAAGTATCAAACGCTAATATCTTGTGGGGAACCTAAGCAAGTGGCAAATAAAAAATTAATTACTACCTGCCAAAATTTTGATTCCAGTGTGCTGTTGGGAACCACAACAGGAAGGCTCTGGTAGAAGCAAGTGCAGTGCTAAGCCTTTCTGTGTGGGATTTACCTGCATTAATCACAAAACTGTTCCTTTTCCTTCCTGAAATCATCCACCCAGTTATTTACAAGTGTAACAGCTTCTATACCAAAAGACATGGGAACTTTTGGTAAAATAGCATGTCTTCACTTAAGAGAAGACTCTGCCATGACTGCACATGAAGAAGCCAAACTAAAGATCCAAAGGCAAAGCTAATCCTGGCATTTCTCGGCCTTGGAATTTTAGCAAATTTTCATAGCGAAATTTCCTTTTTGGTTTTTATTTTTTTAAGTAAGGTAAGATCATTTTATGACAATGCGGTTTTAACTAGAAATCTAAGGCAATGAAGCACAGCATGAGCTAATTATTTACATGAGACTGCAACAGAATAAAGTGTGGAAGTTTCCAGGTGGAAAACCAATAAAGTTTCCAGGTGGAAAAGACAAGGCCACGAGGTGTATCTGCTGGGGTTCACACGTAGTCAGAGATAGCCTATTCTGCCTTGCCTTCTCCTTCGTGCGCTACCTGAAGGGAACCTAGCTTCCCTCTAGAGTCACACCTTCCCAGTGGAAACAGCAATTTAACCCGTACCTGGCTGTTGATGTTTCCCATGGACATCCTCAGGGATTCTCCCCAAAGAGAGAAATGGTTCCCCAGATTCACTGCAGCACATGCCACTGCATGAGGGCAGAACTAGCTCTGCACTAAAAAAGCAGTGTAGTTAGTTTTTGCCTGAGATGCTACCAGTATTTCTGCTGTTTAATATATAATAAACTGAGAAAAAAGTAAGCTGTTTTCAAAAAGTTAATTATCTCAAGCAAACCTGAATGCAATTTCAGAATGGCCTGGGGAAAGGACGCACTTTACTGCCTTGGGCTGTTGCAACCTATGCATCCAGAAACACAGCACTCAGTTACCTTCTTCACAGAGCAGCTGGAAATACCAAGCACCACTAACCATTATTCCACCATATTCAACTATTACAGTTGGTTTCCTACAATATGAGCTGCCCAACGTTATTTACAGGTTAATTTCTTCATCATCTTTTTTTGTTGTTTTTTTTACATTCAAGCACAATTTGCAAGCTGGAAATACTGAACAAAATTCTGTCCATGCAGTATACAACTGCTCACTTTCCAAACACAAGCACTAGAAAACTCATTATGAAGTACTTCATAAACTTCTGTCACTGCAGTAGGAAGTGACTGTAAATTATTGCAGCTTTTCCAATTTAATGAGTACATTTAAATCTTGAAGTGATGGTGTTACTGCCTGAACTCAGCACAAAGATTAAAAAAAAAGAAAAAAAAGAAAAAAAAGAAAAGTATTTCACATTTACATTCACACCATGCAGAATAACTGGTAAGCATTGATGTTTTTCAGATGAGCATACATTACTTAGCCTGCCACATGAAGGCATTCTGTAATTTCTAAACTATTTTAAACTCTACTGGAATTCAAGTTTCCTGTTTTATTTACACATCTTGAAAGAACTAATATACAATGCTAAAATTTTTGTTCTCAGTCTTCGGTGCACCATTCTGAACAATTTTTAATTCTTCCTATCCCCTGTATAATTAGAAATCCTAG
Source organism: Chaetura pelagica (assembly GCF_000747805.2). NCBI lineage: Eukaryota > Metazoa > Chordata > Aves > Apodiformes > Apodidae > Chaetura > Chaetura pelagica. The sequence goes on along the minus strand of NW_009953496.1, from coordinate 5,336,184 downwards.
CCTTTTCCACAACCACTCACTATCTGTCACACAGCATGCTCAAAGCAGTATTAAAAAGTATTAACTATTTTATGACTATCTTTGCTAAGAAGTTTGAACAAAATCTGCATGAGAATGTACTACCACAGCCTTCTCCAACTATGGGTGACAAAACTCTTTAACAATTAGCACTGCACAAAATCATAGAGAAAGAACATTTTCAGCACTTCAGCAATGTGGAAACAAACGTAGATGTAAGAGAACACAAACAGAGGCTTAGTACCTGACTCGACTCCCTTGTTTTGATTAGACTGGGAGGTGAGTGTCCACTGCTGCAGGCTACCTCAGTGAAGTCTTGTAGGCATGAAACTGCCCACAGGACTCCATAACATAAAGAAATGCAATTTCCCATTTCTGATTTACTGGTTTGTCTATATTGTAAGAGAAGTTAATGTAAGCAATGATAAGAAAACATTTCAGAAAAGTTATTTGTAAATATTTCAAGCATTTAATACTACTTACAGTAGTCTTTTACCACCTTTGCTCATAGAAGAACTCATGTTCACAAAAATTAAAAATATGGTTGCTCAGACATACTCATCTGATAATCTGAGGTGGCTGGATATTAATGTATCACACAAGAAAACAGATGTCTTTAAAAGAGCAGATGTAAAAATAAGCATGAAACTTCATCACACTAGCAGTAAAGACAAGCAAATGCCATATGACTTACATGACTAAAAATAAGGACTTCAAGTAGATAACTACCCAAGACTTCTATATTAAAAGGCATCATTTGAACATTTTAGTATACAATAAACTTAAAACACACTCATACAATACAGTTTGCTAAATGTGAGTGATCAAAAGACAGTTTTCCCCAACATCTTAAGTAGAAAAGACTAAATGTGAGAATAGAAGCAATACAGGTCTGCTGGTAATGGTTCAGCTATGGCTTATTACTCATTATAAAAACCCAGACACTCTAATCTATTACCAAGCTGTAAAAATTGAATCTTTGGATTTGTGCACTATCCTACTACAGTGTTTTCATATGATTTTTCAATTGCATTTCAATGTAAATACATGGCAACTGTTTGGAATCTTCAGTGGAACAAATCGGTAACAATTTTTGAAAGACACGACCTTATAAGAAGTAACTGCTGTGTAAGGTCATTTTCTTTAGGTTCAGGACACAGTATTAAAATACCCTACTCTAAGAGCAGTTCAGGTAAACCATCCACATGAACCCTATTCTGAGAATTCCACAAAGAGCGGAAAGAGAGGAAATGGCCTGAAGTTGCTGCAGGGAAGGTTTAGATTGGGTATTAGGAAGAATTTCTATACTGAAAGAATGGTCAGGCACTGAACTAGCCTGCCCAGGGAGGTGGTTGACTCACCATTCCTGGAGGTATTCAAAAGCCATATAGATTCGGTACTTCAGGACATGCACTGGTGGCCAACATTGTGTGGTGTGGATTTTTTGTTGGTTTTTTTGTTTAGTTTTTGGGAGGATTTTTTGTGTTGACAGTTGGACTCGGTGATCTTAGAGGTCCTTTCCAAACATGATGATTCCGTGATTCTGTGATCTTTCGTTATTTTGGGTACATCACCATCACGCACGTGACTGAACCTTCCCTAACGCCTGGACCAAACAATTTATGTCCAAAAATCAGATACTTGTTTGTTTCCAAATAAGAAATAAATAAATAAACACACACACACCCCAACCCAGCAGAACAACCTTAAAATCAAGCTCATGCTTTCCTGAACAGGACATAGTTAAGAAACTTTACATAATTTCCTGAAGTTACTCTCAGCTACACTTCCCAGTCCTTTCCCTCACTTTGTGTGGAAGCTTTCCCATTCCTCTCAAACGGCCGAATGGAAGGAATACAATGACACTGCTACAGCGTACAACAACAGAGTTAGGAAACCCAGAGCTCAGTTGGAGAAGAAACAAGCAAACACAACAACAAGGGCTTCTATATGGCTACAGGCAGCAAAACCAAACAGCCACATAGGAGCTGCTATTCAGAAAGACCTGGATATGCTGAAGAAATGAGCTAACAAGATCTTATGAAGGTCTACAAAAGCACGTGCAAGGCCCTGCACCTGGGATGGAACAGCTGAGTGCACCAGAACAGCCCGGGGGGCTGACTGAAAACACCTTTGCAGAAGACCTGTGAGTTGAACGTAAGTCAGTGATGTGCCCTCGCATAAAAGCCGGCCAACAGCACCCATGGCTGCTTTAGCAAGAGGGCAGCCAGGAGGTCACGGAAACTGATTATCCCCCTCTATCCAACGCTGATGAGACCATATGCAGGATACTGTGTCCAGTACAAGAAAGACACTAATATACTGGAGCAAGTCTATCAAGATGTCCAACAAAACAAGTAGGGGATGTAACATGCAAGGAAAACCTGAGTGAACGTGTTTGCTCAGTCTTAAGAAAAGAAGGAAAAATGTTACTGTTGTCTTCCAGAACTTAATCTGACGATATAGACAGGATGGAGGCAGGTTCTTCTCATATGTACAAAGTACAAGAACAAGAGGCAACAGGCACAAGCTGCAAAAGGGGAGATTCCAACAAAGTATCCATAAAAGGAAAAAAAAATCACTGTGAGAGTGGTCAAATGCTGAGCCAGATTGTTGAGTGAGATCGTGGTATCTCCAACTCTGGAGATGACCAAATGCATAGTGGACAAGGCCCTGAGCAATCTGACCTAAGTCAGCCTGAGGTCTGGAATGCTCAGAGGTGGTATCCTGAAGTCCATTCCAAAGTAAAATATTCTGTGAAACTGTTCTATAGTTCTGTGATTTTTTTAAAAGCCACACAAAAATAGCACAGCACAAAAAAACACAACATGTATGTCCTGAATTTCAAACATTTTTTTACTTTTTACGTCAACAATAAGAATTGTTTCAGGCACCAAGTGATACAAAGTTCTTTTAAAAAACACACACGTTCTTGTGTGATTCTTTTTAAAAAACAGACTATGAGAAAACCTCATCACTGTTAGTCTACATTGAATGACATGAAAATATTTATTATGATCAACAGGAAACAGGTGCAATACAGTCTCTAGTACTGAAGTTATGTTTTTAGTTAATGAAGCACAGAACATCTTCTGACAACATAAGAAAAAGTATCAGATTTTTAAAAATACATAAAACATTCTGAAAACAAAACTGTTATAATTTACTTCAGTAAATACAATCAGTGTGAAAAATGTACTATTCCAGTATGATTCAACTTTCTAAACTATACCAAACTCAGAAGCAGTCACTTTTTTATTGAGTCACCCACGTGAGAGCACAGCAAAAATAACTGGTTTTGTAATTGAAAAGAACTAAGAATATCAAACCATGAGAGTCAGTGACAGCATAAAGATTCTTAGTGGTACAGTAATACAATGCTTTAAGTAGATTGAATTTTCACCTTAACTTTTGAGATATTTTTTTTTTATAATGTGCACTTGATTACTTTTGTCTACGTAGTGAGGCAGCGCTAATTTATGCCTTCTTACGGGGATGACGACTGTCTGTGCCAGCACCAGAAACTGAATCAAGAAATTCCAGAGCTAAGAGTTAACAGGCTACAGTCTCTTAACTCAGAGCTGCAGATGCATGTTTTATTCATAAAGGCAGATACCTACACCCTAGCTTGTGAAATGCATTCTTTTGGAATTTAACATTTTTATTTCGCTTACTGAAAAAATTATGTTATCTTACCTTTAGGTCACTTCCTGGCAAAGTACCTATGCCATCCTTCCAGTCCATAGCACTAAACACATCAAACTCTTGAACATTTCCACTAGAGGCAGATTCATTCATGATGCATGCACTAAAAAAAATAAAAAAATAATAAAAATAAGATTTGGTCTGCAAACACTCCAAGCAGTTTAATGCTTTTATCACTGGACAGTTCATCAAACACATTTCATAGATTGGAATCAAATGGTTCCCTCAGCACACTGGCAAAATGGACAACTGATGAAAATGCTGATAATATACACCAGTGTAATAATAACAAGGAGAAATATATTGAAAACCATAAAAAATAATACCTGTTTTATACACTAGGAGGCTATTAATGAGGAGAGAATTGAAAAATTTCAAACTGCAAATAAACTGACATGGAGAAAGCATACGTCAAGTCCACCTAAGAAAACATTTGTTCTGAGGAAGGCAAGACATGAGTGCATGCCTATGATAAATACACTAAGCCTTGACTAATATAATTGCTTTTCCTTAATATCTAACAACATGCTGGTGTGAATGCTTCACCCAAGTGCAAAGTTAAGTTTACAAATTAATTTGAAACTCTTTCATTTTCACTGAGACACTCAAATATTCCTTGCCTGTTTCCAACTAATTTTGCTAAATTTGGGGCTGCATTTGTAAAAATGTATACAAATAATTTATACAAGCAATAGAAGTAATTAAACATTGCCACTGACCCCTGGCTTTGGCCCACTTGTCACTGCCACACACACACAGCATCAGTTGCACTGAACTGCAAATGTTTCCTCCAGCCAGTTGTGACTACCACCACCTTCTTCCTTTCCACTTCTTACAAACCAAACCATCTTTGTAACTGTGGCCTGGCACCTAATTTACTATTTGTTCAATACGAAATCTGACTCATTTCTTTTATTCTGAAGAACTTCTGTGCTATGCCTAGCAGCTGAAACAATTTGTGGCAAAAGTAGCTCTATCTTTGGTTGGTGAGCTATTAACAAAAAAGCTCACCCCTTTTCAAACTGACACTTTTTAACTACACTTTCTAAGTCCCGTATTCCAACCACAGACTGTAAACTTTTCATGCAAGTATCAGTATTCAAAAACTAAATAGGTAGAGAGCTTCCTCATGCCTGCCCTTGTTTTCTAAAATCTAATTTTTAACTTCAATCTGGCTCCCAAAATCTGCAAATACCTATTAACACTCTCTGGAAATCTGGAATTTGCACAGAGAAAGAACGAGCGATATTTGTTCACTCACAGATAACAGAAAAAGATGCAAACCAAGCAGAAGTACCTGCAGGCTGTCTAGAAGCTTTTTATTGAAAGTTTTAGGAGAAAGATGCTTAGCTACTTAACTCTGCTGCATGAAAAATAATTGAATTTATGTATTTTTCAGCAGAAAAAAAATGTACTAATCTCTGCAACACCACCACTTCTACAAGGTACTATTTTGGGTTTGAGTCCACAATGTGGATACCCTTGTATTTCTCCTTCGTTTCCTCCTCATTTCTAGCAAAATTCTTTAAAACCCTGAGCAATAATATCTTTCTCCATGAGTACTCCGTTACACTAAGGGCACTGCACAGAAGCAACAGGATGACAGAAGCTAGACCTCAGTCAATAACCACTGCTTAGGGTGAAAGCTTTTGTACTCCCCCTTTACCTCATACAACAGGTACGGTTCGCAAAGGGCTCTTTGAGAACACTTCACGAATTCCAAGTTTGAAGTAAGAACCATCACATGATGCAGTGTGCATTTGACATCTCTAATTTCAGTAACCCTCTGTGAGAAAGTATTGAAAACCGTAATACCAATGCACAAAAATTTCAAATGTGTCAGTAAATCTAAACAAATTCAGTAAGGACTGAAAACACCCCTGAAACCACAGACCTTCTATTTTAAAATCATGTTCAGGCAGGGCAGCTCCTGCAATATAAACTTGGAGGATCTCTGATCCAAGAGCACAGTACATTGCTGAGCTCAAGCCCACCAAGCATCCAGCCTCACCCCACCGCAGCAGGGAAGCTCCAGAGACTGAGTTGTTGGCACAAGTCCAGAGAGCAGCTACTAAGCTGGTGAAGGGTCTAGAGAAGAAGTCCTATGCAGACAGGCTGAGGTAACTGGGATTGTTTAGTTTGGAGAAGGCTGAAGGGAAGTTGCAGGGAGGTGGGAATTGGCCCATTTCTCCCAAGCAAGAAGCAATAGGACAAGAGGAAATCGCCTGAAGTTGTGGTAGGGGAGGTTTGGACTCGATATTAGGAAGAATTCCTTTACTGAAAGAGTAATCAGGCACTGGATCAGGTTGCGCAATGAGGTGGTGGAGGCACCATCCCTGGAGTTATTCAATAAACATCTAGATGTGGCACTTCAGGGCACGCTCTAGTGGTCATGGTGAGTTTTCTGTGGGTTGTGTGTTGTTGATGGTTTTGTGAGGTGTGTAGTTGTGGGGCTTTTGTTGTTGTTGTTTGGGTGGGTTGTATTGTTCCCCTTCTTCCCCCTCCCCACACTGGGTGGACAGTTGGACTTTGAGATCTTAGAGGTCTTTTCCAATTGTGACAATTCTGTTATTCTGTGAAGAAAGCTTACAGCAAACTGAACTAAGTATGGTGGCAGAGGCACAGGCCTTCTCTCAAGAACACAAGACCCAAGCTGCTAAGGAGTAGCTGAAAATCCAATCTATCCATAAACACGGGGAAATTTTAAGGACATGAAACATGCTGACTTAAGCACACTGGTGTAATGAGCTCCCCGTGATTAGCCTGGCTAAGCAAACACAAAGCCGTGTTCTGGATCAACTGCAGTTTCTAAGTATTCTTAAATTACCACCCTATTTAGAGGACACTTCACTCAATCCTCCTGTGGTTTATTTAGTGTAGAAAACATGTTCCAATGGTGTCTGCAGAAGGCATGACAGAAGATGGGAAGAGACCTGGGAGGCTGCAGGGAAACACTTCCTGGCAGCGGCTGCTGTCCCACAGAGCGAGGAGCAGCTCCATCAGATCCTGCTGTCTTCGATAGGGCCACTATCATTATAGACATCCTTTTAACAGAACCAGTTGGAAAAAAAGGACACGGGGGGGAAAAAACCCTAAGAGCCTAGCTTACTTAGGCAGGATATAAACTGTGCAAGTGAAAAAAAATAAAAGGGCAACAGAAATATTCATGGCATATTTATCTCAAGAAAACATACACACTTTAACTTAACATAAAATTTTTAATTTTATTACACCTGACAAAGTTTCCTCAGGGCAGTAAGATATGTTCTATTGTTTAATTGGCTATTTATCATTGTTTTCTTTTTAAAATTAATTCAACATTAAAGAAACTATCTGTACTTTAACAATCTGCAGTCTTTAGAAACGTTCTTCGTGGGGATGAAAAGTTCACAGGGCAATGCAGATAGAAATTAACTTACCAAAAGGAATTACATTTAACAGAATATCAGTTTCCAGCTTTGCTGAGTTTGAACAGATGAAAGATAGGACTATATCCCTCTAATGATAGTAAGGAGTGAGATGCAGACCAATGAAATTGTTACAGCAATGAGGTACTAAAAAAGGATTAAATCACACATACATCTAAATCACAGAACAAAGAAAACTACAGAATGTCTTATCTACTCATTTTCATTTTTAAAGCTCTGATGTAGTTATTTAAACTAGTGTAACTCTTTTCTTAATGATTACATGTGCTATCACTTTTGTTGCTACAGTTCAGGAAAAGTAGTAAAAACATTAGATAAATACAGGGCAAAGTAGCTACAGCACCGTGCCTATGTCTGTCACTGAATGCCATCTGACACAAGGGAAAGGACATAAGAGTAAGACCTTGGAACAGTCATCTTCCAAAAGCACCTCCAAAATCCACTACTAGGGACGCAACTGTATCTGAGTCTTCACAGCCATAAACTGTAATGTTTATGGAGGAATGTGCTGCATCTTAATATTCCTACATGAACTTTGTTTTAAACATATATCATGAATTCATTAAAATAAGCCAGCATGTAAGATTAGACACATTCTTTAGAAAACCCTTCTTTTTTACCAACTGGTTCAACAATAAATGAGCACCTCACAGAGGAAATACTTAATGAGTATAACAGCACTAAAAATGAGACAGTTTCATCTGGTGAAAGACTCTCTAAAGATGTAAAGCAAAGCAACAGGAGAGAATATGCCAATTAAACTTACAAGTAGTTTTTGAAATAATTATGGGGTTATGTACTGAATAAATCAGAAAGTAGTAATAGCAGGATTCTTTCTTTCAGCTAGTGCTTTAAACTACCTGACACCTACCCAAATTTTAAAATCTAAGATGCCACTGGTGAAATGTTTGTACAATTTCTAACCTGTTGGGCCAACTTGCTATCAAATCACTGAGCAACAGAAAGATATTCCAGCAGTAAAGCCACCACTCGGCACTGCCAGATTGGCATAAGCTGTCTGGGATAGCATGTCTATTCTTTTTATGCATCCCTGTGTATTTTTCTTTTTACTTTGTGGGTTTTCTGGGCAGGATAACCTAGCAGATTTGCCCTCTGTTGGTCCTCTCCCCAGCTGGCAAAACTAGCCAGAGGAGGTCTCAGCAAGTGGCACCAAGGGTGAGAGGTCCAAGGGCCAAAGAGAGGTTCCAAGGGAGGAAGTGGCCTTACAGAGCTGAGTCATGGTTCCTCTTCCTCACAGGGCTGGGTGACAACAGCAGTAATGGATGTCCAGGAACAAAGGCAACAGGTGAGTTTTTTGTCCTAACATCGTAAATGATTATTTTGGGCCTCTCCAAGAAGGAGGCCACTTGGCATAGTACCCATGGGCTACAGGGACACATTTTCCCTATACAGGAAATCAGGAAAATGAAGCAGATCAGAAGGGGACAACTCAGGTGTTCCAGAGCTACAAATACACTAACTTCTACACCAGGGGAGAAGCGGATAATTAGCTTCAACTGTATTTAACATATAAGAATGTGAATACCAGGGCTGACTTGTTCCACCAACAAAGCCATGCGAAGCAGCATTACCCCTCCCTCTGCTTCAGACAGACTTTCTATTAAGCTAGCTCCTTAACGACAGCAAAAGCAAAGCCAACTGACTGCAAAACCACCAGGGTGTGCCCTGCTTTTCTCCTCACTATCGTCTCTTTGAGCTGGTTGCACCCCACACTTGTCTCCTTCTCACTCTTCACCTTCTTGCACCTGATTGTTCACTTAAAGAAAAACAACCACAACAGGAACAGTGCAGGAAACGGTAAAAAGCTTTGAGGCTATCCACCGTATTTAATACATGCTTTGCTTTGTATCTGTTTATTGGCTCAATTATTTTAATGTTTCATTAAAAGAAGTAACTGCAGATTACACGTTTTCCTCAAAACCTCGTTTTTGTTGTTTAGGAACTACTTTACTCATTCTGCCATGTTTCTATTCTGTGTATTGAAGAACTGTTTGACTAAATTTCACTATTTTGCCTGTTGCCCATGAAGTTTATTACAAGTTATTTTAAAGATGAGATATATAACACTTCTAAGAGAAAATGGGCCACATTTTCCTATTGATTATATGCCTCTAGCATTATTTCCTCTTAACTGTTGCTACTCTTCTGCCTGCTAGATTCTCCAGGGTGTGCAACTGTGTTACGTTTGTTCCTGCTTCCCAATACATCATCTTAAATTCTTTATCCTCACAGAAAGAATCTGGCTACAGATGCATTACAAAATCATGTGAAGCCTGAGCCTGTACCAGTGCTAACAGAGGTTCATGCTGTCCTCAACTCAGTCTGGTCTCTTGCAAGAGAGCTCACACAGGTATTGCCTTGCCACTGCTAGAAACGGCAACACTACAACAGCAATAGTTACCTAATACCAAAGCTATCCCACCATCTAATGAAGCTGACCACTAACAACTTTCACCTTGTTTATAAAGAAACTGTACCTCATGCCAAAAAAGCGTATCCTCTGCAGTGCTTTCATGACTATTTCTGTAACTGTCTGTGCAGTCCTGAGTGGAAGTTTAACCTACTCAGATATTAAGACCTGAGTACATAACTCTGTCCTGTTTTTTAATTTCTCTCAATTCCTTGAATTAGGCACAGAAAGTTACAGAAAACTTCTGCCTTTATCTATGCCTCCTTCCCCATGCCTTGAGAAGAACCGTGATGCACCCAACTTCACCCAATCTCATTCAAATTGTTATTTCTTATCCCAAATGAATTAAATATTCTTCCAAACACCCCTTTTGTTTGACCTGTGTCCTCTTCCTCTTCTGCCAGTTCTTAGCAACTTCCATGAGATCTGCTCTCCTTAAAAAATTAAATTTAGCTTTTTCAAGCTCTTAAATACACTCAGCAGATTACTGCATTTATAGACTTCTTGCCAATTCATAAAGAGCTCCTACCTCCCATTATGACCAGCAGTTCTACTACTGGAGCACTAACATGCTACAATTACAACCCTGGTATCACTTTCTTCAGAAAGCTCCATGCCAGGTAACCACTGTTTCCTCACACCCATCACTCATGATCCATCATCCCACTTACCAGCAGTACTGAAAAACCCAAAGAATAAATCATAGAAACATAGAAAGGTTTGAGTCGGAAGGGACATTAAACATCATCTAGTTCCAATCCCCCTGCATGGGCAGGGACACCTCCCACTAGATCAGGTTGCTCATCCAACCTGGTTTTGAACACATACAAGAATGGAGCTTCTGCAACTTCCCTGGGCAACCTGTTCCAGTGTCTCACCACCCTAACACTAAAGAATTTCCTCCTAATGTCTAGCCTAAAACTTCCCTCTTGCAGTTCCGATCCATTAACTCTTGTCCTCTCTCTACAAGCCCTTGTAAAAAGTCCCTCCCCAGCTTTCCTGTAGGCCCTCTTCAGGCACTGCAAAACTGCTATGAGGTCTCCCCGGAGCCTTCTCTTCTCCAGGCTGAACAGAAGAGCTCACAAGTCAACAACAACAGAACATGTGATGCCCAATAAAGCTGAACAAGTCAGAGGAAAAAGACTTAGATCTTTTAAAAGAAACCCTCAAGAAAAATTCATTCAATTGCAGGTGAAACATAAATCACAACAACAAACAAAAACCAGAGAACACCGCGACTGCCCAATGGAGAACAAAAACCATCCAAGAAGATTATTTCTTCAGCCACTTTCATTAAAGCACCATGTTCATGAGATGACCAACTGAACCTCAGTCAAAGCAGTGGAAGCCACACCAGTAAAAAACCCATGCCTGGCACCACCTCGATCTAAGCAGAGTGTTGTACTGCCTGCAGCCGCTAGTTTGAGGGAGTTTCTGTGTTACAGATGTTCATCACATTAACTAAAGGGAACGTGACAACTTCCTTGGTGAAAAGCACCAGTTTCCAAAGCAGCTTTTAATTCTACATTAAGAAAACTGTTTCACGATCCCAAACAGAGACTAACTCCTAAAACAACACACACTTTAAGTTTTTGTATCTGGAGTTTCGTTTAGGCTCAGTATCTGATTTTTAGCACCCACGACTCAGAGTCCATTCCCCAGCAGAAACAAGAGTCAAACACGCTCAGTCCGACCCCGCTCAACTACGCAAGGGAGCTTAAAGAGAAAAATAAAACAGAACAACATTGAAAATACAACTCACGCTACCCTTCGCTGTAAAGCTTACACAGACCCTGCTAATAAGCACAGCTAATTAAAAGCAACGGAGGAGCCGGTGGCCCTCACTGCCC
>NW_009953496.1:5297054-5321375 GCF_000747805.2 Chaetura pelagica | reverse complement strand
GCTCTTGTTTTTTTTTTTTTTTTTGTCGGGGCGTCGCGGGGAGGTGTCTGGCCCTCGGCGGTCCCGCCAGGTGCTGGTGGGGCTGCGTGGTGAGCGTCGGGGAGAACCTCGCTGCGGCTCTTGGCCCCGTCCTCGACAAAAAGGGGACATGGGCCGGAGGGGTAGGACAGTTCTGCAGCAGCAGTAGAAGTGTCCGTCCCGCGGGCTGCGGGCGGGGAACAGCCCTCCAGAGACCCCCGGACACCCAGGGGGAAGGTCTGACGCCGGGCAGCCCTGAGCCAGGATCCCCCAAGTCAGGATTCTCCTGCGCTCCAGAAATACAGGGTTCATTCAGCACGGAAATGCTCCTTATCGTGGGCCTCATCTCGTTTTACACACTGCCAGTTTACAAATTAAAAGTAGTTTCATATGTGCCACCTGCCTGAATTCTCTCCATCGTGTCCCTCTATTCACAAAGAGAAACACTGTCTTCAGCACTTGTATCTGTCACTCGTTGTTCAGAAAACAGTAAAAACCAGAGGCCCGTGTTACTCTGCAGGGTAGTCCATGGTGGGCTTCCCTCGCCTGCAAGGTCTGTTAGGCAAAAGAACATCAAGCAAAATAGACCTACACCGAGGCCTAACTAGACTGGGGAAGAGGGAGGATGGAGGATTGCAGTCAGTTGCATATATGGTACTTCTTAAAGTGTGTGTATATGTATATATGTATGTATCGTTTCAGTCAACATACACAACAGCACAGAACATAACCTTAAATACACTAATCCTAAATATTTTTTTCAGACCACAGAATATTTCCCTAAGGTGACTCTGTCCTCAAGGCAAAAAATGGCAAAGTGAATTTTGACTTTTTAGTGGTTTGGCATTTTGTTGTATATCTCTTAAAATAACTCTCAAATCTCAAGATATCATTTGTTAATCCCAGTAATGATCAATGTTCAGACTCTCTTAATTTTATATAGGCTTCCTTCTACAATTACAGTGACAACTTTGACCCAAGTTGCTAGAGCAGAAATACTAATAAATAATAAATATCCAGGAATAAATATCAGTATTAAATATCAATAGAATTAAATGCATGTAAGAAAAAAAAACAAACACAAAAGCATTCCGACTACGAAGTCAGAATAACTAATAAAGTGGTTTGTACCAGAACAAAAAAATCCCTTTCTGCTATTATGGGTACATACTGTGTTACAGTAGTGTCACATGGTGAGGACAGCATTGCACTGGACACAGGATAGAGCTGGTCCTCTGACAGAACAACTTCTCAGTCTCAGCTTCCATTAACCAGAGTATAAACTTAATAATGTATATTAAACTAGTTAAGCATCAAACTTGACAGCTCTCCTCCCTTAAATCGTGCCTGTGATCAAACAATTCAGATGTGACTGCTTAGTTTTTACCATACCATCTTGAGGGTTTATATTTATTTAAACTAACTTTTTCTCATAGCAGTAAACTGGGGCTCACATCTAAGTGTTGGAAGGATTGGTGCCTAAATGCAATATGTGAGTTTTAGTTTATGATGAACATTTCTCACACCCCTTTGGCTCAAATGGCATTGCATATAGGCTGCAGTATTTGTCATTGAACATGTGTTCATTAGAAACTAATTACAGAAAACAGAATTAGCCTAATTGCAATAATTAGTGATACTATATATTTAAACTCTTAAAACACAGATGCAAAAAATAGTCAAGGATGAGGAAATACCTACTTTCCACCAGTGAATGCTTAGTTGAGGCAGTTTATGGGGTTAGAAACAAAGAATAAGCTGTAACTGAAGTCATACAGTGCTTTTCTGAAAACCATTTCCCAATGTTATTGAAATGTTTTATGCAGATAGTTGCCAAATAACTAGATTATTCTATTGTAGCATTAAATTAGCTGGGCTCTGCAGAAAACACTGAAAAAATGATACAATTTGGTGCAAGACTCTTTAGGACTCTCAATCTGTACTGATTATTTCTGCAGATGACATTGAGGTTTTGGGGGAGGGTGTACCATACCCTGTTATGAAGATGCCTTTCTAAGAATACAAATGATGAGTTGTCTCACCGTTATTTTATTTATGCTTGAAAGACTTAGTCCCTTTTTCTTGGAAAATCCTAAAGGGAAACATAGACCTTGTAAAACCCTGTTATGTCCTAATCTATGTAATCTACTTGTAGAAGTCACAGGAGTGTAGCTTCTTACAGAAAATGACAACACAGGTGGAAAAGATCCTTGAAGAAGATACACTGGAAGTTGGAACTGAAACAAAGTATCTGAAGCAGAGCAGAGCTGCTTTATTCCATCAGTAATTTCAAATGGGTAGCTCTTTAATTAAAGTAAAAGGACCGGATAAATTAATAAAGATACCCTCTCTTCTCTCTCTTCTTCAATCCTTGCCCTAATCATATTGTGACAGCTCGTGATGTGAAATAATAGCATAAACCCATTATTTTGTCAATAAAAAATATTGAGTAAAAATAGATTAAATGTAATTCAAATGCGTTCTTTAAACATTAGTTCTGTTGCAATTTTATTTAACACTAGACTTCCATCTGTATTCCAATGACAGAGCATTTTGCACACTTATTTGCTATATGTAAGTGTGGTGGTTAATGTGATTTTGGCAGAATGTTTAATGACAGATTTTGGAGTAGCTAAATTTGGTCTCTCTCTGAGTATTGTGACTCGTTGAATAGGTGTTTGTGCTGTAGCCAAATACTGATTATTTTTCTAAGAGCATGCGCGTGAACATCCATATACATGGCTTCCAAATCCCAAATCTTGAATACCATTTAAGGTGGTGAGAGGAAACAAATGTGTATTATTAATTCAGTTTGCATATTGGATTTGCACCATCATGTGATCTAATGTCTCCTCAGCAAATGTCTAAAAATAAACTGAGAATACTAAATCAGTTTTTACATTTCACCAAATTGCTTAGAGCTTCTGGGGTCTTGATTTCTGAAACAGGCTAAGATACCTTAAAGGTGTCCTTATTTCTAAAACATAACTTGCACATGACATCCTATCACCCTTCTTCTAGCAACCTGTGCAGCTCGTTGTGTGACCTTTCTCACCAGTGACAGTCACCAGTCTGCCACATGATTCTTCCTCAAGCCAAACCAGGAGCACAAGAAAGAGGGCTTGAGGGCAATCACTGGCAAAAATCAATGTTGTACATGATACTACGTACAAATCTAAGCCAGGAAAATAGAAGCATAAAAGTTGTAGGAAGTTGGGTATAAGGGGAGACGGTGTACGTGTCTGCTAGCAAGAAAGACAGGGAAAATGCAGTCCATGGTGATCCAGTTCTTCTCAACAGTGCCCTTTTCCCCTCCAGAAAACCTGGTGTCCTTGCAGGTGTGAGGAAACAACAATTGAACCATTAGAATCTTCCCTGTCTAAGTTACAAAGGCAATCAGCTGGTTAGGTTTTTTTTGCTGCTAATCCCAGAGTAATTTTCAAAGTTGATTCAGATACCACACTGGACTGGCGAATCCGTAATACTTCCTAGCTTTCAAATCTGAGTTTGTGCCCTGGCCGCATCCCAACCTCATTATCACAGTGAGACTTGGGCATGCAAGAGTCTTTTTCCTGGGAGGGAAACTTGAACTTGAGTACTTGAAACATTCTGCAACATTTTTGAGCCAGGTCAGCCCAAAATGCACCTGGATGCGCTCACTCTAGTCGTTCCAGCCTTGGAAATATTGTTTCTAGAGACCTGCCATATGAAGAAAGGCTGAGAGAACAGATTTTGTTCAGCCTTGAGAAGAAAAGGCTTCGGGGAGACCTAATCAACATGTACCAGTACATAATGGGTGGCTACTAAGAAGATGGAGTCTTCCTTTTTACAAGGAGACACATGGTAAAAACAAGGGGTAACATGTACACGTTATTCCTGGGGAGATTCAGATTGGACTCCAGAAGAAAATGTTTCACCATGAGAACAGGTAGACATTGGAATAATCTCCCAAGGGAAGTGGTGAAATCACCTACATTGGACAGTTTTAAGACTTAGCTTAACAGGGTGCCAGGCCATCTCATATGAATGATATAATTACCTAGAGAAGTTGGACCAGATGATCCTTAAGGTCCCTTCAAACCTGGCATTCTATGATTCTATGACTAGGAGTTTCAAGACATTGTAAATAAAATGTTTCAAAGATTTCATCACAAGAAAGATTTCAAAGATTTTAATCACAAATCTTTGCCAGACTGCAAAAATTTCCAGAAGCTTTCTTCATCCTGAAGATGGGACTGACAGTAGAGAAATTAATCCAGAGCAGTATCATCCATGAAAATTTTGGGAAGTCTTGGACCAGAATAAGGAGATGTAAAAGCAGAAAAAGTAATTTGTGAGAATGGGTCAAATGCAACTTAGGACCTCTGATGGGAGTATTGATCAGGACTCTTGAGCCGGGAGAAGACTGAAGTTAGAAGCTTGAACATTTTGGTTGGGCATTAGGAAAGGGCTTGGAGCACTGGCAAAAGCCTGAATCAGTTGAAGGAAGCAGGAGAGGGAAGAATGGTATGTTAGAGATTGTGCGGTCTGAAATGGATGATTGGCCAAAAGAAATAAGGAGGGGAAAGGTGGAGAGCAGTAAAAGAGAGATTTAACACAGAGGAGGACAAGTGATGTGGAAAGGGGCAAACAAAATGTGAGGGGGCAAGGAAAGAAAATGGGAAGAAGGGAGGGAACCTGTGTCAGGCGAAGCTTGAACAGCAGGAGATTTGGGTCTTTAAAAACAGAGTTTACTAGAAGTTTGAAAGGGTGGTAATGAGCAATATCTTGCTTACTGGTGGGGGAGAGGGCAACAACCACAGACATAGAACTCTATTCCTTCGTGCTCCTTTCTAAGGTGTGAAGGCCCACACTACATGTAAGGGCCACTATCATCTCCCTTAGCAAAAGGCTTTGGCTCCAGCCATGCGTAAGATTACACAGCCTCGCAGCAGAGCATTACATTGGAAAGCCTGTTCAAGCTGGATACTCCAGACCTGTCATCCAAAAGCTAGTAGTCACTCTGAGAGCTAGGGCTGTATTTTTAAATATGCATAAGGAAGACAAGTTGATGAGGCAGCACAGGAACAAACATCACTCTTGGGAACAAAAGCTGGATGAGAAAAGGTTGCAGCCTGCACTCCTTATGTGGAAAAGAAATCTGTCAAAATAGGCAACAAACGAAGGGGTTATTTTAATAATTGTTTTTAGAATTTCTAGACGTGTAACTGTTGCTGAAAAATATTTGGAAGTGAATAAATAGCTCACCCTGTGGGTCTGATTGTATGGCAAAGCCTGGCAGTGTGAGGAAAGGAGGAGGAAGTCCCATCCAAGGCCCTTAGGATGCAATGGCAGGGTGAAAGCTTGCTCTAACTTGCTATCCCTGGAGAGCAAGAGAACAGTTTTTAGAGCAACATGTGTCAGACTTAGTGACTCACAACCACGTGTGGACATTCCTGGTAAAATAAAAATTGGTCCAGCAGTAGATGAAGAGGAAAGAATCCCAGATATTGCTTCTACTAGGCATATGATCTGATGACTCAAAGTATGCATGCAGACTCTTCTTTCCTTAGTTTCAGTCCTTTTTTATCTAATAATGTGTTACAACACTCTGTTTTAAAAAGGTATGGATGATGTAAGAGAGATTGCACCTAACAAGAAATAAATGCTTCCTTTACGTGGGATAATGCACAGGTTTACTCTGAGCAGACATATTTCTCCTTGAAGCGACTAATGCAAAAGCCTGGCACTAATGGTTAAAGGCAATAGAAGAAAAAGAGAAATGCAGCTAGGCTGTAGCAAACACTGAACGAAGCTTTTTTGGACATTGCTAAGATGTTTACCTCACCTGAGAATTCAGATTTAGGGTTGCAGCAGACATATATCCACTAGGGCTGTGAAATGTGACTGCAATTAAAGCAAGAGACAGAGCATCTCCTGGTAGCTGTTAGGCCCAATTTCCCCTGCAGGACAACAAGAAGTGTGTCCTTTATAACATTTTTACAGTGTCGTCATGTCACATGGACACGCAGCAATAGCATTGCACTCTTCGACAGGCAACAGAGAATATTACTGGGGCCTGTTTCTGAGACTGACAACAAATGGATTATTCAGAATCAGAGAAATTAATAGTCCATTCTTGTCAATCCTGACTCATCAGGCTTTGTGGAGACAAGTCTTACAGTTTCTGGGCTTGAACAGTGGGCAATGTGGCTGTATACCTCCTATCATGGATTGAGATATGTAAATGTAAATGTAAATAGGGGCTTCACCAGGTAAAAGGGAGTTTTCATTCTGGGCTTTTAAGCTATGTGCTAGCCCCTCACGCTAGGAAATCTGTCTGCCAAAATCTCATTTATTATCTAGAAAACAACTACAAGAATGAACTAGAATTCTTACAAAAATAATGTGTGGGGTTGGAAGGGATATTTAAAGGTCATCTAGTCCAGCCTCCCTGCAATGCACAGGGACCTTCGTAACTCGATCAGGTTGCTCAGAGCCTCATCAAGCCTGACCTTGGATGTTTTCCAGGGTGGGGCCTCCACCACTTCTCCAGGCAGCCAGTTTCAGTGCTTCACCACCCTCACACTAAAGAACGTCTTCCTGATATCCAATCCTAATCTACACTGCTCTAGTTTAATCATAGAATCATTAAGGTTGGAAGGAACCTTAAAGATCATTTAGTTCCAACCTCCCTGCCATGAGCAGGGAACCCTACTACTAAACCAGGTTGCACAAAACCTCGTCCAAACTGGCCTTAAAAACCTCCAGGGATGGGGCATAAACAATCTCCCAGGGAAACACATTCCAGTTCCTCACCACCCTTATAGTGAAGAATTTCTTCCTAATATCTAACCTAAATCTGCCTTCTCTCAGTTTAAAACCATTACCCCTTGTTCTATCACTATCTTCTCTGATGAAAAGTCCCTCCTCAGCTTTCCTGTAGGCCCCCTTCAAGTACTAGAAAGGCACTATAAGGTCTCTCCAGAGCCTTCTCTTCTCTAGGCTGAACAGCCCCAATTTTCTTAGCCTGTCTTCATAGCAGAGGTCCTCCAGGCCTTTGATCATCTTGGTTTAAGGTCCTTGCCCCTTGTCCAATCCCTACACACCTTTGTAAACAGTGCCTCCCCAGCTTTCCTGTAGGCCCCCTTTCAGGTACTGGAAGGCCTCCAAAACAATAACACAATAGTAAGGGGCGGGAGTACCTGTTTGCTCTAGATTTCAAGGTTGCACACACATTTTAGTGAAGAAATTGGTCTTCTGGCTGCCACAACAAAGCAGACAGGATATTCTTTTTTGCTTTCACTACAGAACTGCATATGTTACTAGTCTGTGCAGGCTGATGCCTGTTCATCAAAAAATCTACTCATGTTGGTTTACATTCAGTTTCCCACAAGATGATTTGATTTCAGCATGCAGTGATAACAGACCTGATGCATGCTCTTAAGTGCTCAAGAGGAACTGAACTACAGACAAGATAGTATTGCTGAAATGAGTTCATTTTCACATGTTCTAAGGCAAGCTTCACATAACAACACTTGACATCGAGTCCTCCTAGCTTGTTATGCCCCAAGGAATACTTTGCAAACTGAAACCTGTGTGGCTTAAATTTTAGAAAGAAGGTGATGTGGCATGGGAACATGAACCATACAATCATTATAATCATTGTAGTGCTGTACTGGGAAGAATATCTACCCTATTTTAGCTAACCTCCACATTTTTAAACTGGATAAATTAAGTTAAAAACGGAAGAGTTTTAGAATTGCAGTAAACAAATATTGCATTTGGGCATGTTGGCAAATTTCCAGGGAACACTTAAAATTTGTAAGCATCCAAGAAAGCACAGAAGAACTGGGAGTCTGTTGGCTAGAAAACTACTATATACTTTTCTGGCTCCAAAGAGATAATGTTTTCCCCTCATCATTTATCTGGGCAAATATGGATGTAACTAGTAATTTCATAAATATTTGATTGTCCTGAAAGCATCATGCATATTCTTCACTTTACTCACAGAAGTAATCATAGTGATGATGATGTGCAAGGGTACTGTTAGTGCACAGACCTTACCTAAGGGCTATTTTTAACTGCTAACTTCTGGCATTGCTCTTACGTTGATTTTGGAGCTTAGGGTTTCTATGAAGTCAAAGGAGTGAAGAATGTCCCCTACAGTGGGATTCAAACATATGCATAAAAATTTTATTGCTTTTAATTAACTATACAGTTAATTCAGATACACGCCTAACATTATAGACTACATGAATAAATGAATTACAATTCTCAGTCCAGAAACTTCTGGCAAAAACTCTTCTACACAGTGATGATGGTCTCTTCCCATTCATAATATTTCTGAATTTGCCTGTCTCAGATGAAGTAGCTTTGAGTATCCATCCAGTGAAAAAGATATCTTACATAAATATATCTGAACAAGAAAGAAGAGTCTAAAGTCATAGTGGAATACATGTATACAGTATATTTATATATTTATTTTTATTAAAACATTTAATCTTTTTGCAAGTAAGGTTGCTCTTGTCTATGGAATATAAGCCAACTTTCAGCTGGGAACAAATAATTGAGTTATATAAGCACATATAAAAATAGACTGACCCACATCTGTAACAACAGGATCACATAATAAAATAGTATTTGTTGTATAATTTCCTGAAGGCAGAAAACACCTATATAGATGGACTTCTACAAAGAAAGCCATGTAATGTTAGGCATCCATGGAGCTCTGCAATGGTTTACATGCATGTGAGGCAAAGCATGAACAGTTTGTCTTCCTGCTGCAATGCTGTTCTGCAGGGGAGATGGATATCCAGTTCTGAGCATCATGAGCTGCATTTGTATCAGGAGGTGGTTTTAAAATGACATGGTCTGAGAAGCAGGATCTACATGCAAAAAATATTAAGTAAAATTAAGATTTTTTTCTTTCTGGAATAGGCCACAATACTGTACCATTTTGTTCACACTACTACGGCGGATCAGAATAGGGCTTTAGTGAGCACATTTCTGCACACATCAGGGAATCTGCAGCTGCACATTTGAGTAGGATAGAAGCATTATATAAACATACTGCACATGCTGCTTCTCCTGCTGTAATAACTACTATGTCAAGACATGCTTGTAGAAAAAGACACATGCATATGTGCATTACAGACAAGGTAGGTGCTCACCTGGAATTCAAACCAATGTGTATTTGCAACAACTGTCGCCACCCCTCTCTTGCATGGCTTGCACATCCACAAGATGTCACAGTATATTCCAAGTAATTTAAGTTGTATTCTCTTCAAAACTAAAAGCCAAAAGTATAACATGGTAATTGTGAATATTTAAAACTTCACAATACTCACAGACCTCTTTCACCAAGAAAAATCTGTTCTTAAACCAATATCAAATGTGCAATAAGAACACCTTTCTTTAACTATAGCTGCCATTACCGGTGCTTAAAGCCAATTTATGAGTCTTTAAAGCTTAGTTAACTTAGAATTAATTTTGCTCACAGTCAGAGCATGATGTACTCCAAAGTAATTAATATTTCCATGCTAATTTCTGTTTTTAATTCTTAATTGTATCATCTATAAGATTGTTTTTTATTTTCATTTTAATGTGGCAAGAATTCTTTCATAACAGAGAATGTTCTTCTCCCTGGTATTCTAATGGGTGAAAAATAAATGTTGATAGGAGCTAAGCATGGAAAATTTCAGCCTAAAACATTTTCTTAAATAATGAATGACTGAAAATAGGGGATTAGAATTAAACACATTTCTAACCATGTTGTCTTTGCCTCCTTTTAGCTCTAATGTAGAGTTTATAATATATGTGGGGGTGTTCCTGAAGCACAGATCTGGTTGCTTAACCAATCAAATGCAGCATAGAAGGAGCAAAACCTCTTGGGTTTTTTTGTTTTGTTTTGTTGTGGGGGTTTTTTTGGGTTCTGGGGGGTTTTTTTGGTTGGTTGGGTTTTTGTGTCTGTGTGTGTTTTGTTTGTTTATTGTTGGGGTTTTTTTGTTTATTTTGTTTTGCTTTGTTTTTTACACTAGTTAGCAACTCTGCCTTGTTACAGATGCAAAAGTAGAAAAGTAGCAACCTGAGACAAACTTAGGCTCCAGTTGCCACACGGTGACTCAAAAGTATCTCAGCCATCTCTGCCAAGAAGAGCAAAAGCTAAGTGTTTTCCATGATACACAGCCTGAAAACTAATCAAAACCACTAGGTCACCTAGAACTAGAACCACCAAAATCCTTTTGCCTTGCTTCTCGTCCAACACGGACCAAATTTAAAAAGAAATCTACAGCAGAAATTTGCAGTAGATTGAGAAGATCAATTCTGCCCAATGACTGGTGATTTTTCTAGCTAGCTTGTATGATCAGGCAGTATTTCAGGTCCACCACTGTAGACAAGAGGGCGTCGCTCTCTCAGGCAATGTGTCTGCCTTCTATATGTATCCGTGTGAGATTGCCAGTGAGAACTGGGCTCAAGAACATTTAGACCATTTTGAAAATTTTTCCCATTTCTATACACAACCTCATATTTCTGGAGCCAAAACTTCATGGCTTTAGTGGATCTCGCATTTATACATTGGAACTTCAGGATGTGAAAATGCCCTTAATATTATGAGCATTAAGGAAAAAAAAAATCATTGTGTTTTACATATGCTTGGCATCAGGAAAAACTGATCTATGTGACCAAAAGTAAGCTATGTAAATTAAAGCAACTAAACAAAGTGACAGTAGCAATTATAGCAAACTGTTGAGGGTAACAGTCTCTATGGACTGCAGTGAGCAGTACAGATTCATTTGATCTTCTATAGATCTTTCCTATTGGGCTCAATAGGTTTGTAAAGTTTTAACTTACAGCTTTCTAAAAGCAAACATTTAAAAAACTGTCGTGTAAGCAAAATAAGAATTCTTTTGATGGATTCAGTTTACCAGGGAATACTACTCACTGTGCTGATTCAAAATTTATCTACAATTAATCCCCACCTGGCAACAAGAAAACATAGGAAATCCAGTTTGAAAGCATAGTTTTCAGATTGCTGGTGAAGAATTCAATTGCTCAAACCTTAACCTAAATCTCAAATAGATGTTCGCAAAGTTTGGTTTTGTTTTATTGTTTGGGGTTTGTTTGGGTTTTTTTGCTTTTGTTTTGTTAGGTTTGTTTTGTTATACCTTTTTTTAAGGATGGCCATTTAACAGTGGTAGTATTAAGTTGCAGATCACATACCAAAAAGTTAGTTTCCTTGGCCATACCTCTTCTCATCTTCCAAATGTTCTGGTGCTCCATTTCAGCCCAGATGTTCCTTTGCTTGTCATCCCTAAAAGCACACCACATTATGCCAGCCCCGGGAAGGGATCTTGCAGTGACTTTGCAAAATTGTGCAGCCTGTGAGAGCAGCTGAGGCTCCCTTGGGTCTGGAATGCATAGCTGGGAGATTTCCCCAGCTCCAGCAACAACTCCCATCCCCACTCATCCACCCCAGTCACTCAAATCCCAGTGTAAACGAAGATATCCTTCAGGCTTAGATGGCAAATTTAAGACTTCTCTGCCATCCATGTATAAAAGCTTCCATGGGCCACAAATAGCTCAGTGGGAATGGCAAAATAAATAACTTGGTCAAAGATTTCCCTTTTTGACTTCTGAAGCTAGTTGTTGACTGTTCATCTGCTAGGTAATTACTCCCAGCAAGCATGGTTGCAAGGAAAAAAGTAGTTGACAAGAATCACTGCTTCCTGACAAAACTAAACATCTCCCATGCCTGTCTGGCAATCCAAACTCCTGCTGCATTGACTGTGAGAGCATCTGAAACATTTGGTCTTTTACCAGCAAGAAAAAAGAGTGAAGTCTTATGTCCACAAACCCAAGGTACAGGAAGTCTTGCTGCTCTTGGACTCAGCAGAGCTTCAGCAGTGAACTCTTCCCCACGCGCCTCCAACCAGCTCTCTACTGCTGCCACAGGACAAGGCATCACAGGAATCATGCAGGACATTTTGCAGCAACATCCACTGGATGTGGGAGTCATTAGCTTCATTGAAAATTTGGATTATATTGTTCAAGTATCTGAACTCAGTCATACTGAGTCTTGCCAAGTAGCTTAAAAATTGCCAATTCTGATCTTCAAGGTGGGAAAATGTTTCACTTTTTCAATATGATGAATTTTCATTCCTGTTTATAGAAGCTGAAAAAAAACCTACCTTCAATTTTGACCTGTATGGGATTGAGTAACTACTAAGTAACCTGGAGCAACTCGAGTAAAGAGCAGCCTAAATTAAAAAAGATTGCAGTACCACCTTATAATCTTAATGCACATAAGTATTATGTATATAAGAATATGCTATTTTCCTATCTACTATACAGAACATAATTTTGCAGACGGTTAGAAAGGTGGACCTTAGGCTTATATAATTCTGTGAGGATGGTAATATGTACTTGGAAGAATATTTTTAGTGCATATATTTTTGGTTGAATATTCTTCATCTTTATAAACACAAAACTTGAAGTTCCTTTAAGGTTTGTCACCTTGGAAGCTATTCCCCTGGAGACAATTAATACATAGTGTTTGGAACTGTGTATATTACGATTGGATCTGACAGCACAGTCTGTAGTGAAGATGTCCCAACATTTCTCACTTCAAGACACCGCTTTTAGTTACTTGTAACTTTGCTAAATGCCTTACCAGATGCTTTTCTTAAGCCTCATTATTTTCTTGTTTGTTTCTCAATTTACAGATTAAAAAAAGCAAGCTTTAATGAGAACTGGGCTTGACAAGCAGTGTGTTGTGTTGCCAGTGTTGCAAATGTCATGGGTTTTTACCTTAAAAGTTTTACTCCATCCAGTCATTGAAGTAAACATTAAATTGGACAAGAATGGAGGGGCTTTATGCTAGGGAAATATTCTTGCTGTTCTTCTGAAAATCTATCCACATAAAAAAATTTAATTATATATATATATTTTGCAAGTGTTCAGAAAAGATTTGCTGGACATTTAGCGGTAAACTCTGAAGAGTCTGTCTGCTGTGAACCTACTCAGGCCTGCACAGACAATTTTTCATGTGATTACAGCCAAGCACCACAAAATGTGCCTCTCCTGCACCTTTCTGTTGACAGATTGCAGAAAAAAAAAAAAAAAGAAAGAATAATTTTAATGCAGTGTACACAAAAGTGGAATTTAGAAGTTCGTGATTACTATATACATGGAGAAAGAAATGGAAAGATCATGATGAGTGAGAGGGTGGGATTTTAGACCATAGGAGAAAATTCATCAGTGTGAGGTTGGTGAGACACTGGAACAGGTTGCCCAAGGAAGTTTTGGAAGCCCCATCCCTGGAAATGTTCAAGGTCAGACTGGATGGGGCTCTGAATAACCTGATCTAGTGGCAAGTGTCCCTGCCCATGCAAGGGGGTTGGAACTAGATGATGTTTAAAGTCCCTTCCAACCTGAATAATTTTATGATTCTATGATTGTGAATTGCCATGGGTATAGGCAGGAGACAACGACTGGGAGCTTGTGTGGAAGATGAGGTCTGGAGCGAGACAAACAACCAAGATGGAGAAAGGAAAAGAATTTGGGTTAGCTGAACAAAGGGACTGGAACAAATATGTGAATAGAATTAGATGAGTAAATACTGAGGGAATGGAGTAAAAAATGAACACCAGCTAAACCACAGGATATATAGTGGAAGAGGGCTAAGTGGTAGTTTAGGAGCTGGTCAGTGGTTAAGCTGAATTATTTGGGTAGGTAAGAGGGAATGTAAAAGACATTAAAAAGACTAAATAAAAGTCAAACAAAACATTAAAAAAATGTTTGAAAGGTGCAATGCAAGGTAAAATCCAAGTTTTTATCACATAGGAGATGGCAACATTGATACTGCTTTCAAAACTTCAATTTTAACCCTTGGGCAAGAGCATGATGATACACTATTATGGCATGATGATAGAATATTTGTTCTATGGAAACCCAGCCTTACACAGGGAACCCCATTATAAGTAATCTCCTCTGGGTTTCCTCAAGGTTCTAAATTGAAGATTACAAAACTCCTGCTTCATTGGCTCTGGCAGGCAGAAGGTGTGAAATGCAGTAAGCTGTGTATTGCTAGAAGGAAAGCCATGTGCGTGGAGATGCTGAAAATTAGGTTCCTTCTTTGCCTCCGACAGCTCTTACAGGATACTAAGCAAGTAATTTTAATCTAACTTTTCCAGATGATCATTAGTTACACATTTTCAGAGAGCCACCCTGAGATCTGAGATCTACTTTGAAATAGTCTTGGCCAGTCATAGCTGAATTCTGCTGGAACGCTTCAGACATTAGGACTTGAAAAGCTTAAGTCCTTGGTACCTTGGACACTGAATACTACAGAAGAGTTTTGACTTTAGGTCCTTGCTTTCCCATTCCATGGCAGTTAATTCTTCTCACCTTAAACTGTTCCTCGGGTCCAGATGTGCCTCCAAGTAGAAAATTTAATTTGCTTATTCCACAATTGATTTCAAGTTGGAAAACTCAATAAACAACTCTTATTCATGCAAAACTACATGGATTTGTTTGTTTCAACTTTAACATTTAGTTCAGTCCTATAGAGCTTTTGGCACTTTTTTGGTTAGCTTGTGATTCATCTCACGCAAGTGGTCAACTAGGTTCTTGAATTAAATACATAAGAAGAAAAAAACAAGGATTCTGGAGTGGGAAAATCATTGTATCTTGTATGTACTGAATAAAAAAACCTATGTGGTTAAGATTTGTAACTAAAACAGAACCAGCACTTTTGGATGGAAACCAGAGAACAGTTTGGAGTTAATGTAAAATATCACATAGACAAATTCATTTCAGTGGAACAATAGTCTGAAGTGTGGCATTAATTTTATTTTCAAACTCGGGAAACCCAGACTGTGATTCTTTCATACCCAAGTAGAGTTTATTAGATGACAGCTACTGTAGGAAGATACAGAGCCAGAAACCTGAGGTAGAAATGGCACATCGTTTGTAGTAGTGTGGGAGGATGAAGCTCAGAAGAGTGTTTTCCATCTTTTAGTGACTCAGGTATTACATTCTCAGATGAGCTCCTAGCAGCAGAACAGCTTGCTATGTAATTTCTCAGGCTAGAGAACTGAAAGCAAAGGGTTACACAAGGGAAAACAAAAGCCTGCTTGGTTCAGCTGAAATCAAACTCAGGACACTCCTAATCCTGGAGCGATGTTTACAGCTCATAATCTTGTCATTAGGAAAAAAAAAAAAAAAAACCCACCCTAAAATCACTAACATCAGAACTGGAGATAGCACAGAATTTTTTTATTTTTTTTTAAATTTTCTCAGAATATTAAACAGTGAAAAATTGAACTAGAACCTGTAATTTGCTAAGTATGTGCTATTTTTTTTTCTTCTTTTCCCATCCTTTTTCTTCCTTATTTTTGGACGTTCACACTGTGGCAACTTGCATTAACAAGTTTAGTATCACCTCCCTGTGAACTAAACATCCAAGTAACTCTGTAGCAGAGGAAATAGTATTCCCACATAATTATAGACTTGCAGATGCACAGGAAGGCTCAGGTCTCCTAAATTCTGCTGAAAAAGGCTGTAGGAGAAACAAACAAGCTGCTGAGACCCCATTCTGTTCTTGACACAACTTTTAACACAACAAAGACAATCTTTTCTCTTCTGAAAAAAAGTCACTCAAAAATAAGGAATGGTTTTTGGGGTAGGTTTTTTTGTTGTTTGTTTAGTTTTGTTTTGTTTTTCTATTTTAAATGTGTATGAGGACGTATAGACACTTCCTAAAAAAAAAATTCCTTAACAATCTGTTACAGAAAAATTACTTCAGCCTCCCAGGTTGTGAGGGTGTTACTCTGCTTGAATTACAGATCTAAAATATTGCAGGAGTTTTCTCTAAGTGTTAGAACCCATAGCCTTACCTCCTATGTAATAGAACTAGGTTTCAGCCAGCTCTCTTCCTATATTACATTAAAAATTAAACTACTGATGTAGATTAATAAGGTTTCAATGCTCAGAAGAGTAAGAGATTTGTTAGCAGCTTTTAAGAAAGATGGGAGGAGAGTGTTGTGATAGGACAAGGGGTAATGGTTTTAAATTGAAAGAGTGGAGATTTAGGTTAGATTTTGGGAAGAAATTCTTCACCATGACGGTAGTACAGCACTGGAACAGGTTGCTCAGAGAGGCTGTGAATGCCCTTTACCTGGAGGTGTCCAAGGCCAGGTTGGATGAGGCTTTGTGCAGCCTGGTCTAGTGTGAGGTGTCCCTGAAGCTGGAACCTGGTGATCTTTAAGGTCATGGAATCATAGAATCACCAAGGCTGGAAAAGACCTTTAAGATCATCAGGTCCAGCCTATGACCTAACACCAACACACTGGCTAGACCATGGCACTAAGTGCCACATCCAGCCTTTCCTTGAACACATCCAGGGATGGTGCCCCCACCACCTCTCTGGGAAGTCCATTCCAATGTCTAATCACCCTCTCCATGAGGAAGTACTTCCTAATATCCAACCTAAACCTTCCCTGCAGCAGCTTGAGGCCCTGCCCTCTTGTCTTGTTGCTCATTGCCTGGAAAAAGAGTCCAGTTCCTATTTTACTACACCCTTCCTTTAGGTAGTTGAAGAGAGTGATAAGGTCCCCCCTAGACTCCTCCAGGCTAAATAGCCCCAGCTCCTTCAGCCTATCCCTATGACTTTCCCTCTAGCCCTTTCACCAGCCTGTTGCTCTCCTCTGGACCTGCTCCAGCACCTGAACATCCTTCTTGAAGTGAGGGCCCCAGAACTGCACACAGTACTCAAGGTGAGGCCTCACCAGTGTTGTGTACAGGGGGAGAATCACATCCCTACTCCTGCTGGCCACACTATTCCTGGTACAAGCCAGGATGACATTGGCCTTTTGGGCCACCTGGGCGCACTGCTGGGTCATGTTCGACCAGTTGTCAGCCATTACTCCCAGGTCCCTCTCTCATGGGCAGCTCTCCAGCCACTCTTCCCTGAGTCTGGGGTTATTGTGACCAAAGTGCAGACCCTGCACTTGGTCTTGTTGAATTTCATGCCATTGGCTTCAGCCATTGACCCATCCCATCCAGGTCCTCCTTGAAGCTTCTTCTTACCCTCCAGCAGATCAGCACTGCCTCCCAGCTTGGTGTCATCTGTGTCCCTTCCAACCTTAACCATTCTATGATTCTGAAACAGGACATATAAGGTGACACTCGTGTCCAAGGTCATGGTGAGAGCTGATGACCTAATAGATGATGTGATCTCAGAAGATGTACAACACTCCACACTATGGAGGAAGGAAAAGTCCTCTTAAGTACTTGGCAAATCTAATATGGAAATTTTTCCTTTCCACCTCCAAATCTGGTAATGAGTAAAAATACAAATATATGAGGAGGACACCTTAAACAGGACTCTAAAAGCAAAGATCCTTGGCACAGACTTAAAGCATTAATTCATTCTGCATGAGGTCCCATACCCAGTGTGGTCGATCACTGGTACATCGGAGGAATATCAAAAAACTTGGGATTTCTTGCTTACATGTTGCTAATTGTTCATGAGGGAGAAAAATGCTGTACTGATTCTTGCTGGTGAATAACTAATGGCCCTATGCATGAGATGCAATTGTAATGATTGCTTTACTGCACAGCTGTAATTTAACAAGCACACTGAGGGCACTGCCTATGATATCCCTGAGGCCTATGAAGGATGGAAATAAACATCACTTCACTAGCCACGGACTTCGTAAAACCAGAGGGACCTGCATGCCTATTCCGTCAGTCCGCTAAACTTTTTCTCAGTAACTGAATTAAAGCAGCAAATCTTTTTATAATGAATCATGCCTGGGAGTCTTGACATGTGTCCTAAACCCTCTGCATATTTTTAAATGCTGTCAATTTGCCACACCAGTAGAAATTAAATCAGAACCCCTGTTTTATTTTTGATAGCGAAGCACTAGTAAGATGAACTAGTGTTAACAATAAATCCCAAGTTGGACTTGACAGCCTATTTCCCTAAGAAAGTGACGGTACAACTGCTGATCCTTTGCTTTTAAGAACTGTTAAAAATCAAACAAGCTAATTCACAGAATAACATAGTAAAAATTCAGGTTCCAAATAGAAACTAATCAAAGATGGATACAAACATCAGTTAATGGCACAGCAAAGACATTAGGTATACAGTTTTCATATGTACATATGCTAATATAAGAAAGCAAATTTCAGCAAGCTAGATAGCTTTTGGCTAACTGCTGCTTTTAAAAGGGATCTCAGTTTCTGACTTGTGTTTCAGGCCAATGCACAATATCAAAGTATACTGACAGACAAAGGCCCATGCCAATTGTTTTTAATGTAGGGTCACAAAATAATTTCTGGCATTATGAAAGCAACAGTAAAGTGACCCTGGTGTGAAACTGATAAAAACAAGATCTTGAGTAGATTAATGTGTTTCTATAAGTGACCACAAATAGCACTTGTGAATGGAAATGAGCAGCATCTACTTAGAAAAGCCACCCATTACTGCAGGATTAGGAGCAGAAAGGAAAGGAAAGGATAATATCATAGGAGATCCTGACTCTAGCTGGGGCTCTGTGTGAACTGATGGATGCACAACTCTCTAAATCGGGGATTTGTGGCACCTGAAGGATCGGGCACTGCAAAATATAAGCATTGACATGGGTTCTGCACAGCTGGGCAGACACAAAAGGGATTTTCATTTTTAGATCCCTTTTGTCTCTGTCAGTATGTGCCACTCACTACCTCTTAAGTACCATGGAACATACCTGGTACCTAAAATTGAATGATGGGCCTGAACTTTTGCATTTTTGCTGTGTGATGTGAAGTTAAAAGGTTTAGTACAACAGACTTGATTTAGACAAGGAAACAGAAATAAATATGATATTTACTTACTGTAGGCGCTTTCAGTACCTGAGGTTAAACAGCCATCTGTTTCTCTGGAGTAATTCCAGTGGTTTCAATGAAATCAGGGCAGGATAAATTTGATGCAATACGTTCACCTGGTCACCTAGCACACAGCAGAGACGTTCCCTTTGTGTGGAAGTCTGCCTACAATCAGTTTGCCATCTAGTGGCAACTATTTTGAGCACAGACATTAATTTAAAACATTAGACTTTGTTTTAAATACCGGGGTCTATTAAATCATCTGAAGTGTATGAAAACACATTACCAGGGAAAAACTATTTAGAAGTCTCAAAGGGGGACTGCATGTATACCCAACTCTGTACATACGGACAGGGAAAACATCCTGACTCAAGGTGACTATTTGACACAGAATTATGCGCTAATTGTGTTAATAATTCCTGTACAGTGTGGTTACATATATCTCACCTGTGGTATTTTAGATAAAAGACAGGACAAAATACTGATGATTAGATACCTTCTAATTCACCTATCTTTCCCTCCTGCCATTTTTAATCTGAGGTTAAAAACAATGCTATCACTGCAAATTTTTACATAGCCCTACCTGAGTAGTCTTGATGACTGGAATGGCAGCTGCTCCTGTGGGAAAAGCAAAGGCACGGCCAAGTCAGATTGTTTGTATTAAGGTTATGAGTTACTAATAGACAGACTAGTCACAGCTAGCAACCACATGTCATACCTCCTAACCCAAAGCAGCTACCAGAATCTGCTCAGGAAATGCAAAAAAGATGTACTTTTCAGTAGTGGATGGTCTGGTACCACTTACGCACTTACGTAAGTGGGCTTATTTTCCCTATGTTTAATGCTAGTTTGGCTATTCCTGAGAGTAACTGGACATTTATTTATTTGTAGTACTTAAATTATCTTTGTTACTGTAGTATTCATTGTTTCAGTATTATTACCATATGTATTGTGACACAGGAAATGTATCTGACATAGGCAATTGTTGTGTTCTTATTATACACATAAATGTCTCATTTATGTCTTCAGACTCCAAGTGGCAAAGACTTCTACCCTTCTTTCTGCACAAGTAGTTCCACAAATTTTCCAAGAAGCTGACGAAATATGAAAAACAGTGTCAGAATACAGTGTCCCTAGACTTGATTTTAAAATAGTAAAAAGATAGGAGCCCTGCATGTCTAAATCCTACTGGGAACCAATTCCATAATCATAGAGATTAATCACTTGAGAGCCAACTGATGTCAGTCAGTCTAGAAGGCATGGCAAATAGCTAGCAGTAGCTAACTTCTATGAATTACAAGTACCAAGGGGTGACAAAAAGTCAGAGATGAACACAGGTCCTCCAATTTTAGAGTAGAAACATAGAATAATGGAACCATTTTGGTAGGAAAAGACCTTTATGATCACCAAGTCCAACCATTAACCCAGCACACTACCAAGACCACCACTAAGCTGTGTCCCTAAGCACCACATCTGTGCCTCTTTTAAATACCTCCAGGGGTGGTGACTCAACCACTTCCCTGGGCAGCCTGTTCCAGTGCCTGACAACCCTTTCAGTAAACAGTTTTTTCCTAATATTCAATGTAAACCTCCCCTGGTGCAGCTTGAGGCCATTTCCTCTCATGCTATCACTTGTTACTTGAAAGAAGAGACCGACCCCCACCTCACTACAACCTCCTTTCAGGTCATTGAAGAGAGCAAGAAGGTCTCCCCTCAACCTTCTTTTATGCAGACGCACCAACCCCAGTTCCCTCAGATGCTCCTCATAAGACTTGTGCTCCAGACCCTTCACCGTCTTTGGTGCCCTTCTCTGGACACACTCCAGCCCCTCAATGTCCTTCTTGTAGTGAGTGGCTCAGAACTGAACACAGTACTTGAGGTGCAGCCTCATCAGTGTCAAGTACAGGGGGACAATCACTTTCCTAGTTTGATGGCCACACTATTCTTGATACAAGACAGGATGCTTTTGGCCTTCTTGGCCACCTGGGCACACTGCTGGCTCAGATTCAATAAGTATCCTGAATTGACAGGGAAATCCCCAAAACACTGAAAATTTGAACAGTGTGATGTGAAAAATTTGACTTAAATAATATTTAGGCTGCTGAATTTTGTATTAGGATGTCATTAACTATTATCCTGCAGAAAAAAATGACTCCTATTAAACTGGAGCCGTACTAAAGACCTGTTGAAATACATTTTTAGATGTCATAAATACAATTTTTTGTTTGCTTTCTGACAAATACAAACTGGATCTAATGTCAGAAGAACAGTAAAATTGAGGAAAAATTATTTAGATGAGAGAATTTATCAGGTTTCTGAGCTTAAAGATATGTCTGCTTACACTGTAGTAGTTGAAAACATAAATATACATAGATGTTTCACTGACTCACTGAATGCATCTGCATTCAATCTCCTGTTCAGTGATCGCAGACAAATGCTCAATTCATTGAAAATATGCTTTAGACCCAGTTGCCAACCTAGTTTTGATAAAGTGACTTGAATTCTGTTCTAGGTCATGAATCATGGTCTCAAGAGTTAATTGAAGTTCTAATGGCAGGGTCAAAAAGGTCAAGTGAATGAGCTTGTCTATATGTAATTAGGGCAGAACGAAGGATAATGAAATTCAACAGGTGTAACTGAGAGCAGAAGCTGTCTGCTGTATCAAAGTGCTTGACTTGAAGATTCAAAATTGCTTTTGGAGTGAAAAATTGGGAAAAATACCTTTTTACTTATCAATGGAAGAAATCTTTCTCTAGAAATGACAGGTCTGAAAATAGACAACGTCCGAGAGCTGTCTTTACTCTCTCATTTTCAAACCTGCTGAGCTCAAGAATGTGAATAACGTGATTGTTTCAACAACACACATTTTTATTTCCTACGCAAATGCAGTCTATCTATGACAGCAGTAAAATTAAGATAAATGAGAAAAATGTGTAGATGGAAATTCACCCTGGATGTGGCTTATTCTACATCAGATCACTTTTAGAATCTCTGTATTTTCTCATATGAAAGCTAAAGATGGCAAATAACAAAAATTATGAATTTGTGGCACTTTTCAATCTAATAATAAAAGACATACTTTATCCTGACTCCTTATATAGACATCTCTTGCTCACAAGCTTGCTGTTTTTAAAACCATCACTCTCCTCAAATGCCAATAAACAGCAAAAACATTCTCCATGAAGAGGAAGAAATGCATGCAGAATGATTTATTGCATAATCCTAAGAACCCAGTGTAAAAGCACTGAGGCAGGTTTATTTAAACTCCCTCTATGGAGAGTAAAGGGAAACGTGTGAATGTATAAGAGTCCCAATAGTCCTTCCTCAGCAGTCCCCTAGCTGAATATTAACACATTTATGATAGCTATTGGCTGTAAAAATGTCTTTCTACTGCCTCACCAGCCCTTGAAATCAGCCCTTCAATCAGAAGGTGCACTTCTGCAAATGAAAAAGGAGTTCAGTTTCCATGCCCAATCAATCCCAGTATCTCTCATCAGGGAGCCAGAAAGGGATGGTTAATTAGTGCCGTGTGTTACTGCGCTGGGGACTCCTGCCTGCAATGAACAAAAATGAGACCATTAGGCCATTTCATAGAGACTCTGCAGTTATATCTACCCCAGTAAATTAAAACAGTGTCTGGGAACACTCTTGGGCACAGAAATGGGATTGCACATTCCGTTAAGTGATGACGGAAAAAGTTTTGCTCACAGTGGCAAGCACAAGTGGGGAGGCTGGGCAGGCTTGGGTCATGTCCCCCAGGAAGCTTGTGGGCAGCCACCCTGTCTGATAGAGTATTCTTGCTTGTTATTCTTTCACATAATATGTAAAATTTATAGCTGAATCAGTTATAAAACAGGTAATCCCATTAAATGGTCAACCATTCCAAAATCACCCATTATATCCTGTCAGCTAGACTTTGGCTTTTTTTAATGGTGGAAAACCAGGCCTGGAAGCTGTTAGGTTGTGTGGTACAGTCCATCTTCACACCCTTGAAAGAGTACAAAGAGGCAACCTTGGAGGGGGAACCCAAATAATACCATGATGGGCTGCTCCCAGGCCCATCGAGAAGAGCCATTGGTCCATGTCCACAAGCCCAGAGGAGCGTGGACACATGGCGACAGGTGGAAACCCAAATAGCAGCCTCCTGTGGAGCAAGTACCTTGTTCAGTCTGCTTCCAGGTGCCTACTAGGAGAACCTCAGCCCAGTTGCCCAGGTGTAAAACCCCTTAGGATGAGTCACTGGGAGCAGGCTCTGCTGCTCACCTGTCACGCTGATGGAGTGGGACACATTATGGGAAGCAGGGGAAGGGCATTTTTGAGATTGCCCAGTATTTATTATGGGATGTTTAAGGGACAAATCAAAGGCTGGGAAAAGGAGGGACTTAGGTGATTTGGGGAGGAAAATGTGTGGAAAAATGTGTTTGTGTGTGAGAATCTAGGCAAATAATTCAAACGGGGCTGCAGCCTTAAGGGCTTTTATGTCCAGATCTCAGCAGCTGGGCAGACTGGGATCCAATGGCCAGATACTGGCTAGGCTGTGTGTCTGACCCAGCTGCTGCAGGCATCTACCTTGCACATGGGCATAAGTGTGCCTTCTCACTGTGGGCATCGAATCTGCTCAGCCAGGGAGGGGAACAGGGCGAGTCCATGGGTATTGTCTGTGTTGGTGTGTATACACTGACATAGCACGTGTGTGATGTACATGTGTGCCCTGCATGTGCCTGCTTACTGGGAATATATTTCAACCTTGATACTGTTTGGACCTGGGGGCATGGAGATGCAGCAGCCTTGCTCTCAGACTGTTTGATCCAGCATGATATATTTTCCTCTAGTAGCAGCAGCATTTTTGCAGCCCATTCCTCAGTTGTTGTGGGTCCAGTCATAAAGAGATTTTCCAGTGCTATCACTGTACTCATCAAAAATCCCACTAACACAACAGGGATGCCAGAATACATTCAAAATGTGAGCTTGTGGTAACCAGCACATTAAGCTTCTCAGCAGAAAGACCAAATATTGATTTTTTTTAAATACAGACAATTATACTTGGTTCTTAGAAATACAGTGGGGCCAGCATGGAGAATTTACATTGCTGCAATTGTGTTATAGCTCCCCTCTGGATAAACAGAAGACTTCATTTTCAGTTCTGTCTATCTCACACCATTCACAAACAATAAAATTAATTTCTTGTTTGAATAAATAAAACCTACTAAATTTGTTTCTTTGCCAGTACTTTCAAGCTTTATATTGAACTTGTTCACAAAGCCAACAGTGTCAGTTACCAAAACAAAAGATGTTTACTATTAATTAAGCCAGCTCCTTAGATGAAAGTACCTTATTGGGGTTAATTATCTCTAAAAGAATCCAACACATTTCCAGTTTGCAAATCAGAAAGAATTATACCTTTTTTTTTTTTTTTTTTTTTTTTTTTTTTTTTTTTCTTTTTTATAACCT
>NW_009953496.1:5274741-5296986 GCF_000747805.2 Chaetura pelagica | reverse complement strand
TTTTTTTTTTTTTTTTTTTTTTAATTCTTTCAGTACTATGAACCTTTTAGAGTTTGTAAACTTTTACACTGAAATTCAAGGGTACAACTTTTCAGTCCCTAAAAATTGATATCTTATTTAATTAAATATGCTGAAACCTCTTTCACATGATACTATCAGGAATAAGGGCATTATTGAAAGCAATAAAAATATTTGCAACTAATAATAGACATTTATAATCATAGACATTAAAAACAAATTCCTGCTTCCATTTAATTCTCAGATTTTCCATCATTCAAAATGTACCCATCTGCAACCAAGGTTAAAGAAGGAAAGAACCTAATTACTTTAATCCTCATGCAGGTAGAGCCTAGACCTCACACAATTCTAGCTACTTCCATATGGGAGCCAAGCTGTCATTTTAAGGCTGTATGCTGCACATGTGATCAACCCCAAAGTGTATGGACTGTTTGTCATAGGATACAATTTAGGTATTTCTTCTAAAATTGATAACATAACATACTCTAAATAAAAAAATGTTAGTGCTTTTTAATTTTAAAAGTGCATTTTCATCATGTTCCCTTCATGGCATTGACAGAGTCTTCCAGTCACCACAGTAAAAAAACAAAATTGTTGGCCACTTTTCCAAGCTCTTCTAGCCTCATACACAATGTAAGTACAGTTCCTCCCTATCAGCAGATGGAGACAGAGTACACATGTTTTGATGTCATCATCCTTCAGGTAACTGAAAACTTCTTGCCACACAACCCAGACAACATCCATTGGGTTGATCTTTGTATTTTCTTAAAGACTCCAGGGTAATGATTCAACATACCTTGAGTTTTAGTAATTTCCCTGAATTTAAAACTTTTGGGAGGGTTTCAGAATTACTTAATCTGGGTCTTGCTCTACTTCTGAAGGCAGAGTGCTGTAGCACAAACAATCACCATAACAGCAACACAAACCAATTGGTAACTTCCATGAGAGACATTTGTGTAATATCGCTGTATGATATAGTTCTTCAAATTGTTTTTAACTATTTTTGCAATTCTATTTGGCAGCATCATAAATTATGGGCCTAAATGGGACCATGCTAAATAAAACCCATTAGTAGTAAGCTTAGGCAACAAACTTACGAGGAAGATGTACGAAAAATTTCTCACGGTTCGTTATTACAAATTAACTTCATGGTTTGGCCCAGGTAGCAGACAGGGTCTAAGTAGTCAGGGTAGTATTAAGTGTCATTATCAGTTTCTTAAAAAGAGATACTGCCCTATGGAAGTAGCCTTAATTTCACTTTCAAAAGATGTCTTCAGTTATTCTCCATTCTTCAATTGTCTGCAGTTATTATTTTTTCACTGTCCCTAAAATCTTGTCCATGACATATAGTTACAAAGAAATACCTGGGTACAGTCAGATTCCAAAGAACAATATTTATTAACTATTCTCAAACACATGAGGGTAAAGTATTGATATCCTACCAAAATAACTGTTTCCTGGGTGTTTCCATAACCAAGCCAGCACAAACAAATGTCTATTATAACTTTACTTCTGTCTCCCTCTGCTGAATAGAAGTAGTCGTATGTCCTGTAGCTGACCCAGTGAAAAAGAATTTGAGCAAAGTAAGAAAATTATTCCATTATCTCAGAGTTTTGCTAACAGCAACACAACGTCTCTTCTGTTAACATTCATTATTGAGTTATTTAGTCAGTATTTTAGGTCAATGACGGCTTGTGCCACTTCCAATTTTGATTTGCTCCTTTTTACTGGGTTACCACTACTCAGGTGCATCCAATCTTGCCACAAGGATACAACAGAAATATTATCCTGCATGCCAACTGTACAATAGGAATGGGAGGAACCTTATTTTACCCAATAAATCCATGCTTGCATAACATTTCAGTCAAACTTGGTGACTTTGTCTCTCAACCTTTTTCTGGTTGAATGGATTCTTTGTGAAGAAGTAAATCAGTGCATATAATCTCTTGTTATGTTTAAAAGTTGTCTTAGATGAATTAAATCCATTACTTTTCCAATTATCTTGCTACTTAGAGTTACTGCAAAAGTGTGTACAATTTAATTTCAGATCATGGTTGTTTTCAGCTGACACTTAGGGGTAGATAGGATGCTCTTTGAATGAAATATTTGTTCCTTTTCAAATATTTTAAAATTATTAAAGCAAATCTTTCTTCATTAATTTGCTACTTGTCACTATTGCCACTGTTTAAGCAAATTAATTTAGTTTGCTGGATTTTTTAATTTTGGTTCAGACTATGCCTTTGACATCACTTCAGCCCTCAAAATAGAACTTAACTGATGTACAGATTCTCATACTAGCATTTTGCACAGGAAGGAATTTCACACAATACCACCAGTAATTTGCCTGACAATATTCACAATCTGGAGCTATCAAAACCAGGAGCAAAAGCTTTTGTTTGTTGAGTGCAGACTACATTTTAAAGCACATAACATTTATTTTGTATGGTTAAAAAAGCATTAAAAAACCCTCATGAAATTTGCACATATTATGTTAATTTTTTTTTTTTAAAAAAAGGTCATTCTTTGTTCAGTTTCAGAAGTGTTCCCTTGTATGACCTTCTTTTTCCAAATAACACAGCATACTGAATCATAATGTATCTCTAAAAATTAAGTAATAGAATGAATCATAGAATTCAACCCAACTGGTTAAGGTTGGAAGGGACTTCAAAGATCATCAGGATCCAAGCTCCCTGCTATGAGCAGGGACACCTCCCATCAGACCAGGCTGCACAAGCCTCATCCGACCTGACCTGGAACACCTCCAGGGAGGGGGCTTCCACAGCCTCCCTGGGAAACCTATTCCAGTGCATTACTATGCTCAGAGCGAAGAATTTCTTCCCAATGTCTAACTTAAATCTCCCCTCTTTCAGTTTAAAACCATTATCCCTTGTCCTGTAACTGTCCTCTCTCGTCAAAAGCCCGTCCCCAGCTTTTCCTGTAGGCCCTATTCAGGTATTGGAAGGCTGCTATAAGGTATCTCCTCTCCTCCAAGCTGAATAGCCCAAATTCTCTCAGCCTGTCATCATAGCAGAATCTGAATCCATAAAGGAACTGCTCAGTAGAAGCTGGGTCTGCTCTAAAGCACAATAAACTTAATTCTACTGAAGGAATCAAATTTGGTTTAGGAAAAAAAAGATTCATAACATATGTCTGGCATTTCTTAACCTAATTATACCTAATTTAATGTGAGTTATACATAACTTAAAGTGATAGTCAGAAGAAAAATATTAGCAAAGAACATTGTGCAGAATGTACCATTCCACATCTATACTCAATAGAATTAATGTTAGAAATTGCGAACCTAATTAAAAATAGGAAGGTATAATAACTCCAAAGAACTGTGATCAAATGAATGCTGAAAAAAAAGCAAATAGAAGATAGAAAATTGTATTAATAATGTTGTTTCTAAATAACGAGGTCACATTATAGATACGCTTTGGCTGCCTGTAGCTATGAAAGTAGGAACATTAAATGAGCTAGTAGGATTTTCTCTTTGCTGTTCAGCAGCTTACAGTTCCCTCGCAGATGGCTTCTGTCTCAATTCAGTTTAATCCAATCAACCCACCTCACTGTGTCCTATACTCATCTGTAAGACTGTTTTTTGGGTGAAAAACAGCTGCTTCTTCCTGCTGATTTTGGCATACGGAATCCAGTAACAGCGCTTCCCTTCGCTCATCATGTGTCCATGGCTCTCAAGGTCAAAATTGCTGAAACCAAGGTAAAGGGAACTGAGTTTGTGTAGTGTTGTATGTAATTGGACAGTATTTAGAGAACTAGCTACTGTGGGGCTTGAAAGAGCTGTTGCATGCATTCTTACAGAGTGTTCTTCAATGTTCTCTTCCTAAAAAAATAAATTAAAAGGACACTTTACACTATAGTACTGCAAAGTGCATCTTCTAAAAAGGATTTCAAAATATGTGATACAGTTCCATTTATAAGATATAATTCTTGGAAGTGTCTAATAAAATCCTACATATGCTGACACCAGTGACTTCCTAGGATTCTTTCTTTAAGTTGTTTTAACATATAATAAATGACCCTGTTGTTTTCAACTTGTTTGGGTTTTTTTTTTTGCTTTAAAAACCCGAGGATTTAGAAAGGGAAAAAATAGTTTTAAAATTCAAACTATTCTGAGATTCTAAAAAAGTTTAAATTTAAATTGAAAGGTCAAATTACAAAAATTAAGTTGAATGTGTTGAATGTGAAACTGGAAAGTTTTCAAAGGGTTTTCATTTTTATGGTACATGCATTTCCTTAGCTTACTTGACTGAGCAAAGCATGCTATGCCTCAAATATCACTACACCCCTAAGACAGGGACTAAGAATATTCTGGGTATCACGAGAAAAATCCTGGGCCTTTGATGCCTATGAAAGTTTGTTGCTGACTTCTAGAGAGGGTAGGAATTCACCTATTGTAATTAGAAGTCAACAGGTCATCGGCTCACAGCCGTCCTTTAGCTCTGTGATTGTCACTTCAGCCCTGTCTCACCACTTTTATTACACTTGTATTATTATACAAATCTATGTCTAGAGCAGATAAGACTCCAAGGAGACAGTTTCTAGAGAAAGGGCAGTGGATAAAGGAGAACTACAGGAAATGCACACGTGCTGTGAGCGATGGAATGAAAATGATTGCCACCAAAAATGTGCCGAAGATTAAACTACCAATGCTTAGAGATACTTTGAGGGGGTGGGAGATAGCATGACTGCCAAACTTGCACGTGACATTGCAGTCAGTTAACATTATAGTGATCATTGTATACACCATGGAAAAGAAGGGATCAAAAGGGCTACTTGGCCAATTTTCCTTTAGAATAAGACACAAGAGAGTGGAAATGGGAAAGCCATATTTAGCTCTCAGACCAAACTGCTTAAGAGAGATTGTTTTCAGTTTTTGCTTAGCTTTGTTTTGATGTAGGGAAGGAAGAAAAGATAAGTGTCCTGGACATTTACTTATTGACAAATATCAGTTTATACAGGCATGATGGATTTATTTCCTATTGCAGTAGAAACTAAAGCTCCTTGGTGTGTCTCCTTGTGGGAGATAGATGCACTATTCTATACTTAACACTTCACAGTCTTTAGCAAAATCAAAGTAAGTAGTTTGCTAAATTCACAGTATCCACACTTCTGTCAGTGTCAGGTGGTTCCATTAATGTGTTATCCACTGCACAACCATTCAAAGAACTAAGGACAGGAGTGAATATGTCAGAGATGTTTGACTGAAGCTTCATTCAGAGAGGCATCTGGTTTTGCTTTGAAGGATCTATTCTTTCCAAAGGCAGTTTGTTCCATTGGCTAATTGCCTTTCCATTTAAAAATGTCCTTCGTGCATCTTTCAAATTTCTCTAGCTATAACTTGCAGCCATTTACTGCTTTTGGCTCTTTTGATAGATTAAAGTGCCCTTAAGTACATGGTATTTTCTGCCTGTGAAGGTTCTTATCCATCCTAATCAAATTAGCCTTCAGAGCTAAACAGATTGACCTCTTTAGGGCTGTAGTCCTGATGAAAAAAAAACAACAAAACAACAAAACCTTTCTAGGCATCATGTCCCTTTCATGGCTCTTATCTGGACCTTCTGAATTTCTTAACTTACTTTAAAAATTCCTGGTGCCAAGTTGGATGCCACTTTGTCTTCCCAGTGTGTTTAGAGATAATACTTCTTCCTTATTTCTATTCATATTCTCCCATCTCAAAACCTAAAGCCTTAAGGGCTTGTTTTTTTGTCACAATATTGCAAGAGAAGCTCATAAAAACGAGCCAGTATGAGCTAATGTTTATCTACAGCCCTTCTCAGAGTCACTGCCTCCTTGAATAAGGGCTTCTTTTACCAGCAAATAACAAACTAAATCAAAATGGCAATTGTACTTTAGAGCTGGTTTATGTTTTAAATCTTTCACTGCAATCTTACCTGCCAACTAAGTTAAATTTTAAGAGGGGGACTGATAAAAATATTCTATACCTTTTGTGTTTTTTTCTTTATTGATTGTGCTGCACTTTGTAAATTTATAAATTCAATAAGTAGTTGGTATACAATAATATAAGATAAAAACAAAGAGCCAAGCATTATAACAACACTTTAGGAGCTGAAATGTACCAAAGAAATGTTAAAAACTTTTAAATAACTGTCAGGAGGAAAAAATCCATCTAAATATTTCATATTCTATTTTTTTTTTTTTCCACATTATGGTTGATAGAAATCTGGAATTGTTTCCTTACAGTTATGTAAACATTGCATTAGGTTTTACTGTCTTTTTTTCCTTTTGCAGGTTGTTCTGGTGAACCTGTTGATATGCATGGGAGTTTTCTATGCTGTATACTATGTGGTCTTATCCCTGTGCTTCGCAGTATTCAAGTAAGATTTCCTTGTCTTTATTTTAAGATGAAGGCATACCACAACTGGGTTTAATGGGTAAGCTATGATCCTGTAGAAGAGGTATTCAGACTGAAGACATCCAGTCCCAGTTATCCTGTGAACACAGGTTTCAAATTCATTGACATGTTGTACATGAGCCTTTGTTCAAGTGCACAAATTGGCAAACACCGACTCAAAACTAATGTAAGATGGTGGTTCTAATCTAGTGCCTTGCACTTGCACCATATGAATAAATGAACGTGAGAGCAAAGATGACATTAAAAAAAGGAAAATAAAGATTTCACAGTCGATAAAAAAGACAAATTATATTCCTTAAGAAGCTGATTAGCATATACAGTACCAGACATGTCTTAAAGAAAAGGAGAGATCATGGGCACTGTGTGCAATGGCAAGACCACTACACACAATGGAACATAGAAAGCCTGTAAAAGCTCAAAGTATTGCATTTGAAATAATATTTAAACAAAACACAATAATGTGTAGTATAATCACTAGGCTTTATTCTATTTCCACAGGATTAAAATGTTGGATGGTTTGGCACCTTTTGATTTTAAGACAAAACCCTCATGGATTAACCCATATTATTTAGGTAATTGAATTTGGTTTCTCTCTTTTCCCAGCCAATAGAATAGATTGTACCTGGATATAAACTTGTCTGTCTTATGGACATATTTTAAAGGTGTTTCTACACTGCATTTAAATGCTTCTTGATCTTCTCTGTGCTTCTAATTTCTTTATTGCTACTTATCATTCAAGTGATTGTTATGCTTTTCCTGGAGTTGTTCTTCTGATCTTGCACCATCTGAAGAAAATATGCTGCTTTGGTAGGATGTTTCAAAAAGA
Organism: Chaetura pelagica; assembly: GCF_000747805.2. Classification (NCBI taxonomy): domain Eukaryota; kingdom Metazoa; phylum Chordata; class Aves; order Apodiformes; family Apodidae; genus Chaetura; species Chaetura pelagica. Next base: position 5,289,748 of record NW_009953496.1, on the reverse strand, counting down.
GGAAGAAAAAAGCACAGATATTTGTAGTGTCAATACTGATTTCAGATTTTAAAAGAGCATTTCGTTTACAGTAATGAAAAAGAAAATTAAATCATATTCCATTAAAATTACCTTTCAGGACCCCAATGTCATCACTGTATCTCGATTTTTTTTTTTTCTCTGAAAAAATCACATCAGCTAGTTTGATGCAGCATGTTTATATGCCAAAACCAGCAGCTCTATAATGCAACTGGTTAGTACTCCACTCTCCTCTTTGTCCGTCCTGTGAAATAACATGGAATAGCAAAGCATAGCAGGATCTGTTTAAAGTCTGTGGGCACAGAGACAGAGCAAAGTTCTCTGAATGGTGTTCTAATGAGCCTCACTCATGCCTGTTAAAAACAGAATTACATCTTTAAAAGATCAGAATAGAAGTATACTTACTGGCCTAGTTTTGTAAAACAGTTTACAGACCATCGTCAATAACTATATATACTTTCTCAATTATAAAGTTATTGACAAAATTTAAAAGAAAGCTATCATAATGAAACACAATAAACTAAAAAAAATTAATCTAAAGTGCAATCTCAAACATTACATTTTTGAAGGGTTGTTTCCTATGTTCATAACTACATGTTGTTTTCCAGTTATCTTCTTATTTTTTACTTTTTTTTTAACTACTGGGTGAAAGATCCATAATGTAGCAGGAACTAACTGACTCTATAAAGAAAACAACAAAATTGAAAGGCACAAGGTGCTGCCAAATACATAAATTAAATAGTATGAAAACATAACAATGGTTTCTCTAGCCTCAGCTACAATACTCTTAGATGAAAAAATTAAATAATTTCCTTAAAAATGTGACTTTCATATGCCTATGTACTTAAAAAGAAGAACAGAATATAAGATGGAAAATTATGAATTACAAATGTGCAGTTATGGCCTGTTGTATGAGAACTCAGGACTACAGCTAGAAAAGACATCACACAGTTTCTACTCAGTCCCTGTTATCCCAGGCAGCCACAAAACATAAAGTCAAAGTTTACTTTGAAAGTGATTATTTTTTTATCCCATTACCTGCAGTAGCAAGTAAACAAGCTGAGAACTAAACACCACTCTATCACTATGTTGAAGAATACACTACATCGAATGCCATGATGAGGTTCCTCACCCTTCCCAGCTTAGCTTCTGGGCTGTGGTCCTCCCCACAGGAGACGCATGGCTTACCCACCTTGTGGATTCTCCTTCTCAGGACACTTTCAAGACCCATCTGGATGCGTTTCTGTGTGACCTGCCTTGGATTCTGTGGTGGTCCTGCTCTGGCAGAGGAGTTGGACTCAATGATCTCCAGAGGTCCCTTCCAACCCCTACCATTCTGTGATTCTGTGATTCTGTGATTGCTTTTGTAGAGCTGCACTCCAGGTCAAAAGAAGTGGCCAACATAGACTGGTGGCATGGCATGGCTCAGTATGATCCAGCAAAAGTACCAGGGAATAGAAATGCACCATTTTGTCACTGAGAAGAGGAATTTTCTTGATCAGATAACTTTAATAGTCTCTTTTTGCAGCATAATTTAGTTTTTATCACTTTGCTGGCAATTCCCCTGCATGGTTTAACAGAACACAGAGGTAGCTGTGTCACAGTAGCTGTAACAGCCTTGCTATCAGCACTGAGAAAAGCCAGGCTCCTGGTTGTATGTCCCACGAGATCCATACAGTTGGATGGCCTCTGCCCACCTTGTAGGCCTTCTGCTTTATCTCCCATTGCATGTCTTTTCTCGCAATTGTTCTGATATGTACATATACACACAGACATATCAGAGAGTGAGGGCATGTAATAACAGGAGGAGGGAGAATGATTTCAAACTAGAAGAGGGTAGATTTAGGTTAGACATTAGGAAGAAAGTGTTTTCCTGTGAGGGTGGTGAGACACTGGAATAGGTTGCCCAGAGAAGCTATGAATGCCCCCTCCCTGGAAGTGTTCAAGGTCAGGTTGGATGCTACTTTGAGCAACTTGGTCTTGTGGGAGGTGCCTATGGCAGGGGGCTGGAACTAAATTATCTTTAAGGTCCCTTTCAACCCAAACCATTCCATGATACTATGATTCTAAGAGGAGACTCAGGGGAGACCTTATCAGTCTCTTCAACTACCTGAAGGGAGGGTGTAGTCAGGTGGGGCCTGGGCTCTTTTTCCAGGCAATGAGCAACAAGACAAGAGGGCAGGGCCTCAAGCTCCAAGGTAGGTTTAGGTTGGATATTTGGAAGTACTTCCTCACGGAGAGGGTGATTAGACATTGGAATGGACTTCCCAGGAAGTGGTGGGGGCATTGTCCCTGGATGTGTTCAAGGAAAGGCTGGATGTGGCACTTAGTGCCATGGTCTAGCCAATGTGTTGGTGTTAGGTCATAGGCTGGACCTGATGATCTTAAAGGTCTTTTCCAGCCTTGCTGATTCTGTGGTTCTGTGATTCTGTGATCAACCAAAACTATTTGGCACCATACGCAAAGAGTGTGGATGGTCCCCAATTAAAATTCCCAGATCTTTTTTCCTACAGGCTGTATGAACTGCCTGTAATCTTGATAATCCTCATGTTTTTCAAAAACACTGATAGCATTTTAAAGCCTGTAGGCAAATCAGGGCAACTCACACAGATGTCTGTGGCAAAAAGAGAAATGCATTTTAAAATTAAAACATACAATATTTAAATAATATTCAATATTGTAAAACATAATTTGCATAACTATCAAACATTTTAATTTCCTATTGCTATTATTTTTCATATAAGAAAAAAAAGCCCTTCAAAACTATGTTTGGTGTAAGTATCCTGTTTTTATCTGCAGTTCTTGTGATATCATTGGAAATAACTTTCTTCATTTGTGGTCTGTTGTTTGCCCTGGTTGTGGAAGAATGGGTCTGGGATTACGCTGTAACAGTTACTATTATTCATATCATCATAACTTCAATTGGTAAGTAGGTTTACTGCTAAATATATGCATAGTATCACAAATTGAAGGACCAATCAACTGTGACTGCATTACTGGATCGACTTAATGATTTTTCCTTAAAACTAAATAAATACGGATCTCTAATTTGGTTCCATTTGACTCATGCATGTATGTAAACCCTGCCATTTAAAACTCAATTCTGGTTTTGTTGCAGAATTTTAAAATACAATTTCCTTATTAAAAAAATCAGAGTTTTAGTTAATAATCTGCCAGTTAACATCAAACAGATCCAGCCTAGATACAGTATCAGTGTCTGGGAGGTATGTTTTTCTCTAAACTAAGAAACTAATAGTAGTTCATGTCCTGACATTTTCAGATATATTCATTAAAACTTTAGCTCTACTTCAGAGTAAAAATGAGGCTTGTTTCAGCAAAGCCAATTCAAAGTTTTAAAGTTAGATCATTTGAACTGAGTCTCATTGAAGAAAATAAAGCATTTTGCCATTGAAGCTGTTTTGGTTTAGTTGTTTTTGTTTGGGTTTTTCCCTGAAACTCTACCCCTCAAAGGAAAGGAAAGGAAAATAATTGGCTGCTGCAAGTGAGACGCATCATCACTTTTTGCCAGTCCCTGGTAACCTGTTTCCTCTTCTCATGCTGTTTAGAAGAATGCCACTGTGGCTAATTAGGAAATACATTTCAACCTCATCTCTGCCACAGACCATTTGGAGATTTTTTTATTATTTTTTTTTCCTATAGCAATGAGCTTGGTACTTTTATTCTAGAATTTAGAAATATGAAAAGTATCACTTTGATGACAAATCAGGACTTCTTCCCTACTACATAATAATTAATTTTCCAATGCTTGTCCATTCGTCTTTTAGCACTTTATACAGACAGGGATTCCCCTGTTCCCATGAGAAGTTAAGCCAGAGACCAATAGAGATTTAATCTTAAAAAATTAAGCATAATTTCTTGTCTCCTGAATTTGATTTCCTGGAATTTCAACTGCTGTTACTTCTTATGAATAACTTTGGTATTTAAATCAAGACATTTACAAAAACTACAACAGAAACTGCTTTATGTATAATTTATACAGGAAGATATCTTTTATCATTATATTAAATGATGCATTTTGATGTCCAGACAAGCCCAGATTTTTCGTTGTTTCTTTCGGATGACAAATCAAAGGTCTGCTGGCTGACTCTGATCTACAGCATATGCAGTGTGCCTCCCAGCTCACTTTACTACTTCTACAGCCCTGCTAGGCTTTTTCTTTGGGGTGGGATGGCAATACTGGGTCATATAATGGCCCTTCAGTTGATCATACAGTGAGGATGTGGGTCAGCTTGTGTGAAGCAAGGGCAAGTGCCTGACACAGGAGAGAGCATACTGTACAATAGTGCTAATTTGCAGTGAGCAGACCCAGCCTGTGGCTCATGCACTGCGTCACCCACCAAACTGAAAAACTCAGGCAGCTTAATTTATTTGGGTTGCAGCAGTGTGTAGGTGCTCCACCAGGGGATCCATGTCTCTGTTGTGGTAAGCCATGTACAGGTAAGTAACAAAAAAGGCATTTCTTCTGCAGAGTCTAAGATCTCAGTTTAGCAATCACTTCCTAGGTTTAAGACTTGCCTTGCAGTGCGATGGCTCACCAGGCTATGCTTAATGGTATGGCCAAGTATCTGAATGATCAGAACCTAAATGTGCATTTGCAGTTTCAATAAATGTAAAATATATAATTTATGAGTCATAACTAAGCAGACCTTTGATAACCAACATAATGCTTGCATGTCCCCATCCTTAATGTTCAAAAATTTACGTTTCTCTTCTTCTTGCAGTTATGTCTGAATTCCCCCTGATGTTACACTGGTGGCTGGCATTAGGTATAGTTGCATTCTTTAAATTGTTAGACTCTGTGTAGAAAATTATTATTTACAGTATGCTTTTTTCTATTAAATGTCTCTTGTTTTGCTAATTTGAAAATTGTAAACATTTAAAGAAGAAATACATGTTTTTCATTTGTACTTTTAATGACACAGGCAAGTAATGCTGGGCTAACCTTTGCCTCGCCTTAAAAAATCTTCTGTTGTAAAACCAGAATGTACTCAGCTTATCTTAATCTTGCTGACAAAGCAGATACAATCATGCTCTTGAAATAAACCATTATTAAGTCCTGACTAATCAAACTATCTCAATTAATTCAGGTATCAAAAAGACAGTTGCCAAACCAGTCTTCCCTGGTACCCTTTATAATCAATGGAAACAAACAGGCATCTTCAGAGGCAACTTTCATAAACACTATGCACATGCACATATGATAGATGAGATCAATCCCAATCATCACATTTCCCTAGAGTAAATGGCAAACCTACATTCCTGAAAGTTTAATTCCCTGGAAAAGTAAAAGCATAGCTTTGTACTAGAATATATTACCTTGAAAAACAGTTAAGGGAAAAGGACTGGCTTCTATTCTTATTTCCTATATGATGGATAACAAGGATCAACAGCTGCAGTAAATTCCTAAATGATGGGGACAGGCAAATAAATTCCCTGTTCCTGGTTTTGCAATAGTGGCTGCTGGGTCTGATATATTTTTATGTGGTTAGAGTCTTGTGCAAGATGTTAGAGTTGACAGGCCATTTAAAGAAAAAAAGAAAAAGAAGAAGATAAAAATGATGTGTGTTTAAAGTTTTATTATGTCATTTGTATTCCAGTATAAAAATTAATATAATACAGTCAAATATTTTCTTTCAGGATCTGGAGTAATTTTGATGACTTGTGGAGGACAGATTTTGGCATACTACTTGTTCAAAGACAACTTCATTTACCCAATTCTAGATGATTTTTGAAAAGGAAACTTAGAAGTTGCCTTTATACTTGCATGAATTCTATAGTTTCATTAATAAATTAAAGTGAAGTTAGCAATTGTCTAATCATAAGAGTAATATTTAGCTTACTAGGCCTCTTGTATCTTACATTTGTTTGCAATGTCAATGTTATCACCTTTGGCTGTTGTGTGTAATCACTTTAAGCTTTTGTATATGCTTCTTAGGTTAAGGAAATAAATAGATACACTGTCTCTTTTTAAATAACAAACTATAAGGAGGCTAAGACCAATGATGTAACACTCTTGCAAAATCCTACAGGGAAGAGGAAAAAAAAAAACAGATTTAAATGTAATGTTTTCAGGGTGCTTGTTGCTTACTGTGTTTTATAAAATGCTGACTCTAATTTAAGCTCAAGTTTGACTTCTCACAAGTGCTGCAAAACTTTAAAGTACCCCTATCTGCCATAAATTTAGGTTTATAGCAGTCTTTACTGTCAAACTCCTGGCAAAGAAGAATCCATGAACAGCACATAACTCTGCATCTCTTCCCATCTTAAAGCTCTCACCTAGGACCTGCCTAAGACAACAGCAGGCTGACTGTCACAGTTTGACTCAGGGTCAACAATTAAACCAGAGACAATCATGCTCTTGATCCCCTCCCACACAGGTAGGGAAAGGAGAGAGAGAATAAAGGAGAGAGACTTTCCAGATTGAAAGCTAAACTAGACAGCTTTAATTAAACACTAATGATAACAGCAAATATGTACAAATATATACAAGTATGTGCAGGAATGTGCAAAATTCCTATTGCCTCCCCCCACCCCCAGCAACTCCCATGGCATCTCCTGAGCTGTGAGCAGTCCTGAAATGTCTCGGAGCTGCCAGAGAGAGCAGCAGAGCAGACAGGAGCTGGGGGGGGAGTTGTGAGAGTCAGGAATGCACGGGCCTGAGGATCAATGGAGATGGATGGATGGAGTCCTCCTCAGATGCCAGCCATGGACAGAAGAGATGAGAAGAAGAAGCAGGAAGGCAGGGGCTTGACTTCCGTGATCCCTGACTTTTTACCAAGTCTTAAGTGTGTATATATGTATGGAATACCTCTGGCAGATTTTGCTGTCCATCTAGTCCACTCCTCCCTAAAAGAGGGTTGCAGATATGACTCTCCTGCTCCTGTAGCATCTGAAATCAAAGCAGAGCAAAGTGTCCTTGGTCTCTCAGCAGTAACATAAACATTTCAGCATTATCAATCCGCTACCCGGAAAACTTGCTGCTAGTTAAAAGAGAACTTGCTGAAGGAAAAAAATCAGTAAAAAGAAAATTGGCTTAATCCTGGCTCAAACCAGGACACCGATATACAATCCCCAATGTCTGGTTGACTCCCTTGCTGCCAGGGATGCTACAAACAAATGTTTTCTACAATAGCTTCAGGCTATTCTCTCTTTTGCTGCTGATCCACTCATGGTCTGGCTGTGTTGCAATGAGGAAAGGCAAGTGCTACCAACAGCCGCCTTTTGAAGTATCCCTTTCTCTCTCCCCCAGATGCCTGTGGCCAGTGCCAAAGTGCAAGTCTGTAAGTAGCGGTAGTTAAAAACCAACAAAGCAAACTCCAGCAGGGCCTTCAAATAACTCTTCATCTCTTTAACTATAACAAAGTTGTAACAGGAAAACTGCTAGAAGGCAACTTCATCTTAAATACCACACTAGTGATTGAATGTCAACTGCAGTTTGCTTAGGCTGGATTGTTGTTTGCACAGAAGTGCTAAATGCTGTATTTGCCTTAATCTTATTCAATAGGTAATGCCTCTGAAGAATCTGTCCCTGCTGATCTAATCAAACATCTTAAGACTGATAGCAAGATTTACAATTTTCAATTAAGTTTCAATACTGAAAGTGCATATAAAGTGAGCAGCATGTTTCAGAAGACTACCAAAAGAATGAAATTAGTTTGTCTCTCATGAATGGTAGATATGTAAGTCATTGTAGAGACAAACCAGGCGTGCAAATCCATAGCATTGAAAAGACTTGGACTTTACGAGTTTTTCAGCATAATGCACTGCATACTGAAGTCAGCAGAGACAGTGAATTAACTGATAGGCAGTGAACACTGGTCATGGAATGTGTTTATGTTTTTAGTTTGATGGATTTGTATCTCCATAAATATTAGTGGGCAGATAGCTGACTCGTCTTATGTGTCTGAAAAATATTTGCACATTTCTTTCAGTTTTGTTTCAGTTCAGACTATAAAAACTGGTGGAAAGGAATTGCCATCACATGTAAAGCCTTATGTCTGTTCTCACACAGTTTGGGTGTGTAGGTAGTATGCCATGTGGCAGAACATGAGTGGATTAGATACACAGTTAATCCATGGGGGAACAAGTGTCTATTTTTAACCTGACGGGATTTTCCTCTACATGTGTCAGCCCAGATGCAGTTTGTATTAGTTCTCTTGCCCATTCTTCACACTTTAAGCTTTTGTTTTCTATTTAAAATCTTAAATCATCAGAAAGAGACACATACCTTCAGAACAATACAAAGAGTGTTCTAGTCCCAGAATTTCTCCAAAGCACATACAACTATTCCAGTGTTACGAAAGCAATCACAGCAAGAAATCTATCAAGGATTAAAAGCCTCAACCCAGCTATTAAAGAGTCATTAGCTTTTTGCATTACTTTCAGATACAGAATGATGAGACAATTACAGCAGTATTTATTTAATATATTCTGTTATGCTTATGTTGAGCATCCATGATAAATATCACATATAATGTTTTAAGTGTAGACGAAGTTCATTTTACACAAATTTTCAACATGTAAGTAATATGAGTTATACCTGTGTGGGCATTACCTGGTTAAAATCCGTTAGAGGTTATCCCCAATTCTATGTGTTTTCTATTTGATACACCAAAACAGTACTTTTAAATATGAGAAACCTGGCTATTTCTGGAAAAATAAAAAAAGGTGATCCACCTGAATAATTTGCATGTGACTAATGGATAACAGTCAAGACAGGTCGGAAAGAAAAAGAACTGGAGGAAAAGAATGGTGAGGTCTGTGTTTCACAACAGACCTGCCAAAGACTCAAGACCGTTACAGAAAGCAGAAGGGAAATAGGGAAAAATGCAACTGGAACATGTGTTTGGAAGAAGACACAAGAAATGAGAAAATGAAAAAGACAAGATCAGTGAAAGAAGAAAAATCTGCAGAACCAACCTAAGACTGGACTCTTACATCATGAGACTTTTATGACATTTGTACATCTGTTTTTCCACTCTCTTTTCATCATATCCAACCACCTACTGAAGTAGATTGTAGTTTGCCTCAATTCAGCCTTCTCTATGAATAGCTCTGCATTCATTCTTGTTCCAAATAGTGAAGCATCTTAGTTGCAACACAGGTGAATGAAATGCATTTATTTGGAGACTCCAAGCATTTATTCCTAAGCTAACAGTAGTGCCTTTAAACATAATGTCAAAGTGTAAACCAATTCAGTAAGTTGTTCCAGGATCAACAAACTAACTGAAATGTGTAAAAAATGGTCAAATATCAAACTATGGGGTAGACAGATAACATGATGATTTTTAGTTGGTGTTTCTCATTAAAAATATAGATTAAATACTTAAAATTTCAGACTGAAGAGCTAGTTATTCAAACTAAACCTGTCATTTTTCCACCTATGTGAATTGCTTGATCAACATTTCCAGCTCTTTTGTACCAAATTTAAAAAATCAAACAAAACAAAACCCTACAGTATTCATTTCTGTATTACAAAAAATACCATCCACTGCTGCACCAATAAATACAGAAAACAGTATGAATAATACTAGATCACCAGCAATAGGTGGATGAGTCACCTGTCTACAGTCTTCTACATTGGATATTCAAGATTCCTATGACCAATAATGTCTTGACAAGAAATTCCCACCATGACTGAGTGGGGTGGTTAAACACAGAAGAGATGTGAAATTCTTACATGTTCTTCTTTCCAGCATCTGGTATGTATGTTGTCACACCAGAAAGTTAGATCCTTGTTAATCTCCACAGGCATTTAAAGTGTTATTTAAATATTTTGTATCTTCCAAATGTGACTTACTGAGAATATTTATTCCTTGGCTTAAGATCCTGTGTAAGGATCCATCTGCTCAGTAATGACTAACACTCTAATCTCTCCTTTTTGTGTGCTAATCACAGCCCCAGACAGCATGCACTCTCTCATTAGATGTCAGAGACGATAAAGGTCTTAGGAATGGTTATAAAATTTGATGACATCATTAAAACTTTTTATTATTGGCTTTAAACCTTTTAGTGTGAGGCTATGATTTTAAGACACAGACTCGTTTGCTCAGGAAGAATGATATGGACTCTTTTATAGTGGTGAATCCCCTTTCAGACATACCAGGATAATTATGCCTGTGTTGTAGGGCAGACATAGTCTGTGATGAACTTACGCACTACTCCATCCGTTCTCCAGTTCAGGGGACCAACTGAATACATTGCAGTGCTTGCCAAGTTGATACATGCCAGGTTTCCTCTGCAAATAAAGGTAGAAAAAAGGGAAAGATGTGTGTTTAGATCTCATCCTGACATGCCATTGCCACATAGCATTGCCTTGGACTGGGGATGTAGGAAGTGACACTACAACAGCAACCATGGACAACTAAAATCTGAGGAAAGCCCTTGGCCTCAATCTTTTAAGGTTGCCTATCCCTCGAAAACTGTCCCAATCAAATGCAAGGATAGTGGTTGAAATTGAAGCCTGTAAGAAATATGCAAAGGTACTTCCATTCTCCTGCTGTCATTGTCCTAAGTCAAGGATAGTGACAGCCTGGACACTACTGTTCCATATCTTCTAATGAAAATAAATCCTAATATGAGGTTATTTTCTGGGGTTTTGCAAAGTGATTTGGAAACAAAAGGTACACTCCCGCTTCCAATACCAAAGATCCTGTTATCTCTAGTAGAACAATAATCTATCAAAGGATCATATGTACCTGGACCTTTCTCAGAGCAAGCTTGTCACCAGTTTTTCAGCGGCAAAAGGAGAATTGTTTAAATAAAATATGGGTGATGGCAAAATGCTCAAATACATTAAGAATCACCAATTTCCTAGCAGCCTTCACCTTTTCACTGAAATTATATCTACAGCACTAGTTTTCAAAATAGACTGAAAAGTGCCTTGATTCACTTCATAAACCTTGATGGGGATCCACACAAAGATATACCTTTTAAAAATACAAAAAAGATCTATATCTTTGATTTCTTCCATGGTATGAACTGCAAAAAAATGTGTAGATATTCGTCAAATTACATGGGCAAATTCAACAGTAAATCATAAGTATACAAATTGTAATATAGCAGTTAAGATTAAGCTGAATTCTAAATAATTGATTTAACTCTACTCTACTGGAAAATTATAATGAATGCCACACAACTGGGCAATACTCCTTAGTGTAATCCCAGGAGAGGGAAGGTCAGGCAAAGGTGGAGGGAAGAGGGTCTTTCAAGAATGCAGCTGCTTCAGTATCCAGGAAGAATGACAAAGAATTTGTAGGATAGGAAACAACTAACCTAGCAAGTAATCTCTCTAATGAGAGATGTGCTGGTAACTAGGTCCCGGCAAAATTTGTCAGTAATTCATTTTAAAATAGCCCAAACTACCTGTGACCACAGTTAATCGAGTTTTGCTTGAAAAAGAAATAAGGTGAAGACTGCCAATGCCTGTTCATTTCAATCCCATCAGATCTCATTTACTCAGGTTGGACTCAAAAGGGTACCAACAAGCTGAGAACGAGAGGGCTGTAACGACAGTGGATATATTCACATCTACAGCAGTAAATTCTCTAGATTGCATTAATCAGTTAATTATTTGGTGTACCAAATTTTTCCAGCAGCTTTTCAAACACACAACCCTTGCTTTAGAAAGAAATTTTATTTCCTGAACATTTGCCATTGAAATATCAGAAGAAAAACACAAGCTGTAATTGAAAAGCAACCACTGTTTTCCATTGTCAGGAAATGAAATAACATCGGGGCTTTAGGTTTTGGGCAAATAAAATCAGTTTTGATTAAAAGCAAATTTGCATGAAACTGATTTTTTTTTTCTCAGTAAAGTCTGCTTGGACCAGACGGTATTTTTAATGGAAAAAATATTTTTTCCCAAATGATAATGTTTCATACCTTATTTGTTGGATATATTTTTAGACTGTGTTATGTATCACTAGGTAACATTTGCAGACTGTTGCAGTTGCCGAGGTAACTGTTATTTTAATGATCAGCAGAGAAGATCATTATGTAAAACATTATGTTAATTTCAAACACAAAATTGATGTCTTGCTGTTACCTTGAACTGCATTTTTTTTTTTTCCCTGTAAAATGCCTTTTTTCCATGAAAACGAACTGTATGGCTAAGTGTTCAAGTATCCTTTTCATACTGATTCTGGTTGGCTTTGGAGAGGAGCTGGGCAAAAATGACACCTGACAACCAACTAACAAGAGACAAATTTCAAATCACCATAGTTCGTACAAAAATAGTATGAGAAAAATTGTTCCAAATATTCTTAACTAATACATATGGACAGTTGGTGGGAATTTTTTGGAAGGCACATATCTTACCGTGATATAATTTTTAATTTTTAAATAGATTACTGCTAAGTTAAGGAAAGCAAATTATAAACCACATGCAAGCATTGTTTATGAGTAAGTATGCATAAGTATCGTCCATGACACAGACCAAGAGATTAAAAACCAGGCATTTAACTTTTGCTCTTTTTACTGGATATATATCTACTAGATTATATGAGCAGTACAAATACCATGTATTTGTCATTTTATTGCAATCATAACTGCCCTGAGGCTGCAGTGACAAACCTGCTGATGTTAATAGCTTTCTGTTCTGAGATCTGCTTTCTCTAATAATAATAATAATAATAATAATAATAATAATAATAATAATAATAATAATAATAATAAGTTGTAATTTAAAAAATCTGTACATTTCAAAATTATCAAAGCTAAATCTCACACAAATTGTAGGGCTCATAATGGCATCTGCTGCTGTAGAGCACCAGCCTCACAAATGCAAATTCACTCAGGCTTCCAAATCCAACTCAGTTTTTGTCATCTTCTGCCTTTTGTCTGGAGTTCTACCTACAGATTGTGTTAAATTCTGAACACTTAATTCTCCAGGTGGAATTGGATGCTTTTATGTATTAGAACATGGTATGCTCAAGACATCTGGTAGCTCCTATATTCTCCTGATGCTCCATGATAATCACCTGATCCATTTTAGAGCTAGTGAACTCTTCTGGCAACACTCAAACTGCATTTTGAAGGATACTATATTTATACAGACTGTACCTTTTCACTCCAATGAGCTTATTTGAATCCCTTCCCAAGGATTTCCTCTGCAGGCAAAGCTCTGACTTCAAAAGGTGATAGCTCTTTCTCAGATTCTTTACCCATAATCACACTTGTCTTCTTCCATTTCAACCTCACTATTGCAACATTTCTGAAATGCTGAGGTTTGTCAATTTGTACACATCCCAGTCAGGACTGCAAACTGAAAACATAGGAATGTGAAAAAATGCAATTGTATTAAATCAATTAGATACTGAAAAAAGAACACACGATGATAGAGCTGGGAATAAGCCATCTAGTAACTAACAAGATTAGCAATTAATTGCCCCTTTTCAACAGCTTATACCTCATTTGTCCACTATGTGTGATCAAACACCTCGCACTGAAAAGCTTTGCTTTCACCCTTAGCATGGTGAAAATAGTGGGCTAATTTGTCAGTTCTTAGAATGATGTGAAACTTTCTGATGGGTAGGTAGCCTTCTGCTAGAAAATCCTGATTACACGACATGAAAAAGTTTCAAGGGAAAAAAAAATAATGTAGAAATTTGTAGACAGAATACAATCAAAACACATTATTCTGTTGACTACTGAGTTACACCAGAATATGATGTTAAAAAAAAGAAACTAAGTCAAACAATAGAATAAAGAAAGGTGATACTGAAAAAAACAACAATACACTTCCTAAAGTGTATGTTTAATTTCAAACATTTTCATAGGTTCATTTAGAAATTGTAAGCCAGACTCTTCAGAATTTTTATTTCATGGAATGTTTAAATTTTCACAGGGAGGAAAGGAAAGGAAAGGAAAGGAAAGGAAAGGAAAGGAAAGGAAAGGAAAGGAAAGGAAAGGAAAGGAAAGGAAAGGAAAGGAAAGGAAAGGAAAGGAAAGGAAAGGAAAGGAAAGGAAAGGAAAGGAAAGGAAAGGAAAGGAAAGGAAAGGAAAGGAAAGGAAAGGAAAGGAAAAGAAAGGAAAGGAAAAGAAAGGAAAGGAAAGGAAAGGAAAAATGGAATATGTCAGATCAATTTTGAATCTAGTAAGATGATTCATGTGTTTTTGTGAACAATCCCTTTGAATTATAACCATGTTCTTAGATCATAGCTACATCAGATTTTAAAAATATTTTTTCAAACAAATTTGTTATATGAATAAACACAAGCATAGAATCGGTAAGCAAACATTAGTTAAAGAAATAACAAAATTTAAGAACAAATACTAAAAAGGGTATCACTGAGTACAAAAAAGAAGCCAGCTGTGTTAAAAACTGCTAGAGGTGAAACTCCACAGAAGGAGCAGGGCTGTAAACAGCACAGGGAGTAGCATAAAGACCATGAGAAAAAGTCTGCAAGTCAGGGACACATATTTTGGAGCTCTAGTTGACATGAGCTGAGAAATACAGATAGTATATGAAGGATTTACAGGAAGTAAAATAGTGATATTGATGAAAACAAGGTTGATGATAGGGGATATAAAGCTATATGTAAAATGGGCCAAAAATACTCTAAATATCAGTATTAACAACAACAACAAAATAAATCTATTTTAACTACCTACATCATCCCCTTTATGTTTCCAGATTTTCTGTATTCTGTCTGATTCATCACCAAAAACTAAACACATTTTTTTTTCACAAGTCTGATACTGTCAAGATCATGCAGACAGAAATGACTGGAGACTACAGCAAACCACAAACTGAGTTAAAATTCTGTCAATGGGGATATCCAAAGAGTGGTTTTTAGAAAAACTGAAATACAGTTTACAATAGCTGATTTATTTCAAAAGGCTATGGTGATGGAACAGTAACTTGCAAGCACAACCTTCTAATGTTTTCTAATCTTAAAAATATTTAAATTATATCTCTGTGGCACTACTTACTTCCAAGCTATCCACAGTCCCCAAGTACTTCCTG
>NW_009953496.1:5273458-5274729 GCF_000747805.2 Chaetura pelagica | reverse complement strand
TGTGACTTTTCAGTAATTTGAATGTTAACAACACAATGAAATGCTTCATTGGGGTAAGTCATTATTATAAATGAACCATTCTGAGTCAGAAAACATAGAACACATTTTTGTTTGCAACCTTTCCTCATACAAGTTAATGTGTGCATTTTGACTGTCTTTGAATTACTTGTAGTACATGCTACATTTTCAAGAGTCTTGCCCGGTTCAGTGCCCAGGGTGGATGCACAAGAAGGGGAGAATAAAGCTGAAGGGATATTTTCAAATTGGAGTGCAGTAGAAACAAAGTAATTAATGTCAGTAGATTTGAAAACCTAGAGTTAATGTTCTGATCATCTGCTCTGTGATCAGGTAGACTGATCCTCAAGAGTAACAAAGACCACTGAAATTTTCTCCAAATCCCAAATCAAACAGATGTAGGGGGTATTTATAGTATTTTATATGAGGAAGTAATCCATCACTGAGATCCAAGATCCAGCAGTGAGTGCTGAATGTAAATTGTTTCACTGTTTCACTGCCATTATGGTAATGTAAAAGGTATTTCATTGTTCCCAGCCTGGAATTATCTATCTTCTCTTTCCCAGCCTGGATTTGTCTAGCTTTTGCTTCAGTCCTTTAGTCCCTCTTATGCCTTTGGTAGATTAAAGAGCTCTCAGCTACAACAAATCCTCCTGCGTTGGTGCTCACACACCGTAATCAAATCACTTCTTTCCCTGTCCTCTTCTGAACCAAATGAGGTGCAGATGTCAGTTTCGTCGTATGAGGCAGCTTGTGCAGACCTGCAATCCTCACCCTTGCTCCTTGTTGACTTTTTCCCAACCGAGCAGCCCTTGGAAGACCACCCAGGCACCCTGCAGGTCTCAGCCCCGCCACGCTTAGGAATGGGACTGCTCTCCCACTCCGGTGGGCACTCCTGCCTGCCACTCTGTCACACAGCACAGGGTGCTAGGGACACAGCTACCCACCCGAGAGCTAACATGCTTCAACACACTCAGGGTCCTCCCGTCACCCCAGCTGGGGAGCTTGGCATCCGTGTCCCGCTCCCAGGGAGAGGTCTATCCACCCAGACCCCACCGGCCTCCCCAGGTTTCCACCTCATCCCGGGGCGAGGCGCTGAAGGAAAGGCTAACGCAGGGTCCCTCAGGGAGGACGCAGGGCCCGATCCCAGGCTCTCCCCCCGTGCGGGGCTCGGTGCCTGCTGTCCCGCCGTCTCACGGCCGCCCGGTCGCAGGGCGGAGCTGAGCCCCGCGCAGGTAAACGGGCTGGGGGCACCC
>NW_009953496.1:5233159-5254144 GCF_000747805.2 Chaetura pelagica | reverse complement strand
TGCGGAAAGGTGCGGGAAGGTGCGGGAAGGTGCGGGAAGGTGCGGCGCTCGGGGGGGCGCTGGCGCCGCTGGGGAGAGCGTGTCCGACCCCGCAGCCGGTTCCGATCCAGCCGAGAGCTTCCATGTGCGCTCCCTGCAGCTTCGGGCTTCATCCAGGCGCTGGCCCAAGTGCGTCTTGCAGCACCACAAGGAGCTTGCGGGAAATACCGGCGATTGCTTTCTGGGCTGAAAAGTTGATGTCCCCGCAGCACTCGTGTGGCAGAACTGTAATAGCATGGATTAGACAGATTGCATATTTCTTCTTTTTTTCGTAATACTCTGGCGGGAAGCATTACTAAGACGTTTTTCCCAG
The DNA here is from genome assembly GCF_000747805.2 of Chaetura pelagica. NCBI lineage: Eukaryota > Metazoa > Chordata > Aves > Apodiformes > Apodidae > Chaetura > Chaetura pelagica. The sequence continues at coordinate 5,253,792 of NW_009953496.1, read as the reverse complement.
GGTCATCTATTCTTAATAGAATTTAGTAGATAAATACTTTTTTTTTTTTTTTGCATTGAATAGAGAGAAAGCAAAAAAACGTGCAGCCCTGGTGATGTTCCACTTCTATGTTGTTGAATCACAATTTTTCTCCTGTGTGTAAATACTTAATGTGCATCAAAAGACTTGATTGAAGCCAAAAAAGAAAATATATCAAGACAGAGTGCAAATCGAGCTAGAAATTCGATTGGTGAAAGCAGTTGTATTTTGGTGTAGCATTTCCATGTGAGGTGTGCCAGCTGTGGGAACTGATTTAATTAGCTACATTTTTCCCAATTAACCACAGGAATGAGAGGGAAAGAAAGGTGATCAGTTCTACTGTAACTTTTTACTGGTGTGATTTAAGTCTTGATGCCCACAGTATCCACAGTCTCTAGGTATTTTTTTACAATTATTAAAATAATAATACTTTGGCATCGATTGCATGAGAGGAACATGTAATGTCACCAGTTGAAGATGAGATCTATACTTAAGCTTATAAGAATAGTTTGTGGCAAGATGAGACTGTGCCAAAAAGTAATACACTGGGCAGCCCAAGTAATTACTATAATCAGATCATTAGAGAATCATGATTATGCCCTTAATTCATTACTTACTGAGAAACATATAATTAATTCACATCACTGTAAGACTTGCACAGAAGCAGGAGTGTGGAAATCACAGGAATCTGTCTTTCCCTTGAATTTGATGCCTTGTAAAACAGAGGATCCCAAAGCTATGAGAATAATATTACAAACTTGGGCACCATACAAGTATTCTGAAAAATACCCTTTCTGAAAATCTGTGAACACATTGAAATACAGTACTCATTCTTGCTAGAAGAAATCATGTAGCAGTACTTGGTCTCTTACATTTACCTCAACTTACTAGCCCTTATGGAGGATGGCTCTGTACCCATTAAAGTCAACAGTAAAGGTCCCACTCAGCTCAATTGTACACTTCTGATTAGTTTCAGTCAGACAAAATCAGGCTCACTGATTGGGAATGGAGCAGCCAAGGAAATAGTTGTAAAAATACTAAATTATGTTCTCAGCAAAACAAGATGTTTTCATATGAATATACTTTATGTCATTATGTATATAAAGATTGTGCATCAAGTGAAAGCAGAGCAGTGTACAAAAACCACAATGAGCTGTGATCCTTGGGAACAACAGACAAAGGAGATGGTGGCAGATGGAGCAGCTCCCAATGACACCACCAGGCAACACAAGCAAACTGAAGACAATGGCATAGACTTATGAATGTAAGACATTCACAAGGGGAGTGAACAGTCCATGGTACCAAGGAGATCTCCACAGTAAATTGTATCACAGAAATTCAAACTGAAGCATGGCTGTGGTAGTTCCTCATTTAGGAAAGGAAGATGATTTGAGCTACACAGGCAGAAAAGAGCAGTCCCAGACCTGGAAGTGATTTTTTGGAAGTTCAGTGTTGGTTATGAATTAGTTACCCATTTTTATAACCTGCCTCTCAAGCTGGTTACATGAAATACAAGAAGTTTCTTAGCTGAATCAGCAAATAATACTTTTTTGGAGTGGCCATGAAATTTCTGCTTTCACACGAGAAATTTCTGTATCTTTAAAAAGTTTGCCAGCAAATAAAAAACTTCTGTTAATACTGGCAGTAACATTTTCCTTCATCCCTCTGAGTCCAACATCTTTACACAGATGAAGAGGTCTCACTTATGTTGTGTAGGGCTTTGATATGAGCATGAACTTGAGGATCTGCTTCTTAAAAGCCATGATCTTTGCCTTTGCGGTTCAAGATGTGGCCGATGGAATGAATCCTGCCGGAGGAATGCTTCTAGTTGGCCTGGCACATTTTTCTGAGGAGCTTGGGACCAAAAAGTTTGGGCCAGGACACTTTACTGCTATGCCAACACCTCAGCATGTGGCTGTGCGTGGCTGAGAAAGGAGCAGAGAAGAAAGTGAGGATGAGGTGTCAGAGGAAGGAGTATGTCTCTTCCTCCTGCTTAGAGGTCCAGCTGAAGATTAAGCTGCTGATCCTGCTGTTACAAAGACACATGGTCTGGACCTCCTGGTTCAGCATCCATGGCTATCATACTGTGATTTCCTTTATCTCTCAAGTTGGACAGTCAGATAGGTTTTACTTTGATGCTAAGACATGGTAGGGTCATATTTGACTTTAAACAAATACTAATGGCTAAAAATACAGCATAGCTGAATGAATGTAGCAAAAGAAGCATTTGTGGAAGAATGTCAACTTCTGTGAAGGAACTGAAATTACTAGAACAATTTTGGTTTTTTGGCTCATGAGTTATAAATGCCACAAATCCATATTCAACTCAGTGTGTGAGAGTCAAATATGAAGTTAAAAAAACCTGACAGTCTGTACTCATATTAAATCAAGCATAACACAATAATTTCATTAAATGTTAAAACTAACAGAGGAACAGCAAAATCAGAACTCTGATCACTGCCAAATATTTTGCTAGATAAAATTAGGAGGAGGAGTGGTTTTATAGTCCTTGGTTATCAGAAAACTACCATTTACTAATGAATTTATAAGAAGTTCTTGATATTATTTGAAATAGAACTATGACACTCTTTTCAAATTAGGACGATAACAATTTATTGTACAAAGCCTCAAGTATCTATGGAAAGTTGTGGTAAGTGGGTTCATTAGATCCAGTTAAAATGTGTAGTAATAGACAGTCGTAGCATTCAGGAAAGTGAAGTAGTGGTTCAGTTCATGCTTTGCAAAAGTGTCACATTGAACTAGTTAAATGGATGGGATGATCACTCACGGGAAAGGGAATTGCTTCAACTGAGAATTTGGATCCTTGCTGCAAATTTATGCTCATTCAAGTGAAGACAAGAAAATGTGACATTCAGCCATCAGAAGAGTGCAGTACTTTACCGCTTCAGTAGTACTGCAGTAATACTGTTGTTTGGACACAAAAATGAACAAAGGTTTGAGACATAAATAGTGTCCTGTGGAAAGAAGGTTAGATTGCTTCTAAAGAAGAATTATAAATAGAATCAATGTTCTTACAGTAGTATATTGTATGTTCTCTTTGTCTTGGGCCAGGTGGATCCAATTTTATTCTGAATGCTGTTGTGTGATCCACATTTAACAGCATTTAGGGAACAACAGAAGTTCAACAGTCTTCAGTGTTTCTGATTGCTGTGAATAAGAAATTAACTGTCTAAAGAGAAAGTAATGTGTGTTGTTTTGTATCTCATGAGAAGCCTGTGAGGAAAGGACTCTGTTCAAGCCTGTCATTCATTGACACCTCTAGGCGGAGGCACCCATGGCAGTCTGGGTTGCTCAGATGTGCAGATTAACATGCACATAAAGAAAAACAATTACAGTTGTGGTAACATTTGACAACTAGGAGAGAATTGAGCTTTAGAACCAGTTTCACTCTGTCTCAGATGTCTCTAAATTGATACTTTGCCACAGAGGTGAGCTGAAGGACCTTCTCCCCCATGTTTTACTGGTGTGGGATCACTACAGCAAGGGGTGGGTGTGAGAGGAGAACTGGTCCTCCATGTATTTTTCCCGTAGGAGATTTTAATTCTGTTAAAGCAATTTTGGTTCTCCCTGCTCTTAATAGTGGAGAAGCATATGGTTCCACATTTGGTGGCCAGCACTAGCAACAAATGAACATTTTAGATAAATGCTGCTTTTTTTCAATTATGACAGCAAATGCAATTAGACCTGGGTATAATGAGACAAAAAGATTCCATAGCCAGAGAAAAGCACATGTTTTCTACGAATTAGAGCCCAAATATTGATTTGTAATTATTTATACATATATATGCATATACATAAGAGATAGTATGGTTTATATCTCAAATAATCTTGAAAGACTACCATCTGGCTCTAGACAAACTTAAGCAGGAAACTTAATTTGGATAAAAACCTGCTGTGGATAGTTAATTCAGTTAAGGGATCAATTTCTAATAAAATTTAAGGATTGGTCTGTGTGATAATCCTGTGAAGTCCCTGCAACAACAAATTTGTCCTTAGCTTTTGTTCCCCACATTGCCACAGTGGCAATTGGCTTTCTGGTAAACAATATACCTAGTATGGTCAATAAAAACTGATTGAAACAAAATTGAAATAATTTAAAAGTTACTGCTATCACAATAAAAAAACTCATTAAATAATATATGATAATAATAAAAGCACATTAAAATATATATTTGTAAAATGTCATGGTGCTATGATGTAAAGTAGACATTTTTAGGATTAATTTAAAAATAAGAATTAGGAATCCATGCATGTGTACATGTAGTTGTTACAAATGGAATCAACAAAGACCTTCACTGTTAAGGGATAAGAAATGAGGTGAGAAAAGAAGTGTTGCAGTGAATATCAGTTTGAAGTGTCTTCTCTATTCTTCAGGACTGCATTTCTGTTCCTAAGCAAGAGCAGTTTGCATGCAATGAGCACCCTGGTATATGCTGACTCCCCCTGCATGCTGTCCCTTAGCTATTTCCTTTGAACTCTCTCAGCAGAGTATGAAGTCCAGTTCAATTTGATCAAGAGGAAATCATGATGACCTGTAGATAATAGATTTAAGTGCTGTTTATAATAGAGTTGAGTGCGGTACAGGGTGTTATGTTTCCTTTCAAGATGTCCTTAGAGCAAATGCAGAGATAACCATTTTAATGTTTGGTGTTTTGTCTTGATATCCATTTAACAGTTTATATCAGATTTATAAATCCTTCATGACATTTTTGCTAAAGGAAACATTACTTCATCTCCTACACTCCTAACAACAGCATGTAGTTTTCTTAGGTAAGTCAGAAGTTCAGATCACTGTCAGAGGTTAGGGACATTAGTCTTTTGTGATGAAAGAAAATACTCTATTAATGCTTATGCACTAGGATTAGGATGACTTGAATGCTGTAATCCTTCCTGTTCGACTCTTGGCATCATGCTGCCATCTGACAACAGCTGTTTCCTCCTTAATCTAATGGAGAAAAAATTGTGATAGATTGTTGCTTGCACCATTATAAGCTCAGTCGTGTCAATCAATGTTTTAGTAAATGTGTGTATTTATCACAATAAAAGCCTCTTAAATGCATACACATATTACATACAGTTTATTTTGGCATCTGCTTGAGTAAGAACCCAAAGAACCAATGCTTCATTTTTAGTTCTGCAGTGAGGATCATGCTACATGGGACAGCAGGATCCAAAACTTGTCATGAGGCAAAAAACAGGCTGTCGAGGCACATTGAAAAATGAGTAGACATTGCATGTCATGACACTTTGTAATTGCCACTCTTGGCAGAAGGCCAAGCATTAAGTTTTCAGTCTTGTGAAGCTACTGGAGCTGGAGGATCCTGCCTTGGAACTAGACACCAGACTGACATCTATTTCCTGTCAGCTGCTACTTTAAGGACATGAAATTACATTTACCTCAAGTATTTCCCAAGCTTCAAATAGCTGGAGTACTTAGGTGAAGTATGCAGTTCCAAAACTCATCCAGGAGATTTGGACACTGTGGGGTCATGGTGTCCCATCATAGGCACTGGTTTGGTGGACAGCTACTGGCATGTTCACATATATCGAACATATTTGGCTTTGGAGATGAAATGTGAGTGTCATTTTGGGAACTATTATGCTCTGCTCCAGAGAGTTGTTCTAAAAATTATTGACAGCAGAAATGCCCAAAGCCAGCTCTTAACTTCCATCAGCAGAACTCCCCTCTCCTGCGGGGGAAAATGGACTCAATGTCAAGGTCTCCCAAAATCCACCTACATAAGCCCAGTAACGTTTGAGGGAAGTGAAAATAAAATGGCTGTTTTGCAAAACACAAAATATTCCTAATACCAGGACAGAAGTCACAAATCGTCCTACTTTGCTGTCTACTCTTCCTAGCAGGTATGCATTATGAGAAACAGAATTCCTTCTTGCTGAGGGTAGTGATTTCACAGGCTGGAGTACACCATGGACTGGCTGCACAGAGACTGAACTTCTCATTTGCTTCTAGAATCATGCTCTGCAGTTTGTGCAACCACTAATTTGTAATTTAGAGGATCTTTGGACATACTCTTTTACTATTAGCTAAGATTCATGCTAAGACTGTTAGCTTCGCAAATCACTAGGTTCTGTAGTGCTCTTTTGGATTAGCTGCTTCCAATAATGAGACTTCGTATGCAAATAAGAATAGTTGGAGCAAAATAAAAATATTGCAAGCCCTAATAGATAGAATTAAATATGGCAGCTATTTTTATGACACTGCATAATGTATGAGTAATTATCAAATATTTAGGGATGAAATGGAAGGCAACAAAATATGGAATACTGCCCTATATTAAAGACTTGTTGTGTAAACTGTATTTAATACCATCTTCAAAAAGATGAGTTCTTGTGAGTATTCTTAAGCAGAGGCTCATTTATTTGCAGAATCTACCTTGGTTTAGTCTGATACAAATGCAGTTTATTTAAGATTCTTAGGTTTCAGCCCTACTGACTCAAACATAACACCAAAACCAAGTGATCAGCAGGGCAGTCTATAGGCATCAGTATGAGCTGGATTATGAGCTCTGGGGATGCATGTGAATGTAGTTCTTTGAAGGTCATAGGAGCTGATAATATATACTGACATTTTATAGTGAGAACAGCTCTTTTTAAAAAAGTATTCAATCCAGAGGTATTCTTAATATTTGTACTTTTTGTTATAGCAAAAGTTTCTGGCAGTTGTAATTCTTTAACTCAAAGTATCACTCAGAAATATGGAGTGGTGCAGAGGATGTCTTTCTGTTTGTTCATTGACATTTTTGATGTTTACATTTCCAATCAGGGCATAAACGCAACAGTTTTGCCTGACTAAAGTACACCATTAAAATTTAAATACATGTTTATTTTGGTAATACATGATTCACTGAATTAAGATAGCACTGAACATCCACTATGAGCTAAAAACTCGGCTTGCGATTTAGAAAGGGGCCTGTGTTCTGCAGATAAGTACACTGTCAGTGTTATTACATGTTTAAAATGTTTCAGCTACAGGAGTTTGAGTTGAAGAATTGCTTCATTTCTTCAAAGCAGGAGCAGGCCAACCTCTGCATCACCAGGTCCAGGTTTAGGACTGAGCTCTTGAGAGTTATTTGTGATCACGGTACATGAAACATGATCCCAGGTTTCCTCGAATGGTGATGCTTTTAAATCTAATCAGAAAACTGTATCCTCAGAAAGGTCAAGAAATGAAATTATAACTGGTCATATTAAATTTTTTTTAAAGTTATTTTTAAAAATAATGCAACATAATAAAAGGTTTTCTTGCTCTTGCCCTATATGATGAATCATAATCTGTATTTTTTTACATTCATATGCATTCACGCTACTTTAATGCTTGCAGGGAACCAGAATTATTTGAAATTATGGCCTGTTTGAACATAAAAGTAGCTCTACTGGATTGGACCAGAAGTCCACCTATCTAGTATCCTACCCATGTTTAAAACGCACCAGGGCCAACATTCCCAAAGCTCTTGCCAGCTTGCAGCCATATTCTGCCAGGTAATTTCTGAACCAGATGTTCCTTCTATGTATATCCTAGTAGTCATGGATTTTGTTTCTTTGAACATGATCTGTCTTGCTGAGAACCTGTGCAAGCTTTTTGCTTCCCTAGCCTCCTGTGGCTTACAATTCTGCTGCCTAAACACACATTACGTGAAATGCCACCACTTTCTATGTGTTTTGAATTTGTGTTTTCATTGTAGTTATTTCCTCTTAGTTCTGGTACTGGGATGGACAGTGAACGATCCATTGATACAACTTTTTTTACCTTCAAGGTTTATATCTTACTAATTTAGGTCCCAGTCTTCACCTGCAGACCATCTTCCTGCCCTCTTTGAGTGTTTTGGGTTTTTTTTCAGTTGATCCTATAACTTAAAATCATTCTGATTACTTGTATGAGCAAGGTATACCAACTATGCCCTGAATTAGAAATAGTATTTAATATATTTTAAATCTGAATATTGTTTAAACATAAACACAGCTTTCATTGTATTTTGTTTGGATGTTGGGCGCAATCAGCCTTGTGACAGAACACTTGACTGTATAATTTAGGCCAATACTTGCTTTGTTATTAATACACATTGTTTACTGCAGTATGACTATGTTATGGGAGAAGAGTTTGCCATGTACTTTTACGGCTTAAAACACTTCCTGACACATGAAATGTAACACAGAAAATGTCGTTGGTAGATTTGTAAGTATATTCCCAGTATTCTTCTGCATTGTGCTATATGCCTGTCATTTAAGAATGGTACATAATCATCTATTCCAACATTTCTGTACTTTCTGTCCCTAAATGTGAATAATACAAAATACAGTACACATACTGGGTCCTTCTGCTTTGAAATGTAGGTTCTTGCAAAACAACTGTGATGAAGCTTTATTTTAAAACATTAGCCTTACTTTTCATTAGAGTACTTATCTGCAGTAAAAAGAATGAGAAATTAGATTGACAAATAGTTAAAATAATCTGAACTGAATAGTTTAAAGTAGGAAACTCTACTGTCTAAAGCAGGATACATGAAGCCCTTGGAGGTTGGCATGCATGGTGGGAGGATATGGCAGCATCCTAAAGTTATTACAAGTTTACAGCTTGTTGGCAGCTAAAACATTATGTATTTGCTTTATGGGGAATAACAGCATTCCAGTTTTTCCCACGTAACAAGTACTTCAGGCAGCACTTAAGACATTTAAAACTATTATGGTTTTATATTGTAATATATGTTTCTACTTAAGATTGCAGCACACATTCTACATTGTGCTGATTCTTTGTGAAAGTATCTTCCTGTGATTACTGTAATGAAAAGCACTTTGCATAGATTATGTTGTAGACCCTGATGCTTCCACAAAGAGATAACTCTCAAATTTAGGTTAGGAAAAATAAAAAGCTTCAGCTTGAAATCAGGTCCTATGAGCATACACTCTTATTGTAACAATAATCTTTTATGGCAATTTTGCCTTATTTTTTAGTGATGCCCCGAAGCAACCAAAGAGAAGAAACTAACAAAATAAGAAACAAAAATTAAAAAATTTTAGTAGGCATGCAGCTTTTTTCCCCTTAACTCTTTATTCATGGCTATAAGCCCCAGAAACATCATACAGACACATGACCTTTATGCTGCTTCTTTGGCAAAACTAAAACTCATAGATATGTGAAGGTTCAATGGTGATTAATTTTCTTAATTTCTGTGAGTGATTTGTGAGTTTCTGCATTCCAGGAAGTAAGTCTATGTCAGTGAGAAATGTGATTTTTAATAAAAAATATCTAGTAAAAGCTCCACAGAAGCTACAGTAGAAAAGCACTTATACTGCTACAGCCACATACATACCTGAACAGGCATTAAATATTACAAATACTCTTATATTGATAAAATTTACCTATGCTAAAGTCTTTTCTCTTTACCTATTCTGGAAGAGTCCAACTGGCAAAGTTAAAGTGTAGAAGGCCCTAGTGAGAAAGCCCCCATTCCATAATTTTTCTAACTCTTGGGAAGTGCTCCATAATTGAACACTGTTGACAGGTGCCCAGCCTGAACTGTAAATGTCTTCCAGAATGTGAAGGGAGAGGGAGCTAACACCTGGTAATCCCATCATTTTGGTGGAAGCACTGGGGGCAGAATAGCATGTGAATACTTGTGGAGTTTCACATTGCTGTTCCTTTCTCCCACCTGATTTTTTTTGTCCAAAAGAAAGGGTGGTTTACATTTTTTTACTGCACTGCCATTTCATAAAAGACCTCTGTAGTACAAAGAATGATGTTGAAATAAATCAGATGGTGATCTAGGCAAAAAATGCAAACAGAAAGAAGAGTAAGAAAATAATAGAGTCATAGTATCATAGAACTATTCAGGTTGGAAAAGACCCTTGGGATCACCTAGTCCAACCATCATCCATACTCTGCAAAGTTCTCCCCTAAACCATGTCCACCAACACCACATCCAAACGACCCTTAAACACATCCAGGGATGGTGACTCCACCACCTCCCTGGGCAGCCTATTCCGGTGTCTAACCACTCTTTCTGTGAATTTTTTTTGCTCCTCATGCTCTGGCTTTAGAAAAGCTGCTGTTTTCTACTGTCCTGTCACTTGTAACCCCATTTTCCAAAGCCTTTTCAGCCTCTGATGAAGTAGGGCTACATTCTTCACAAGCATTGATAATCCCAGCTATGGAAATCTGATAATTTTTTGTCCTACAATATGGGCATTTGCCATATAATTTATCAATTTACCTTTTATCTATTTATCAGTATTTATCATCTCTCTGTCCCTAAGAATAGGACCTAACATAATCTATGGTAATGTCAATTAGGCAATTAAAATTTTTCAAGAAAATTTCTGGTCTTTTTATGTCTGCATATACAGGCAATGAGGGAGAAAAAACATTTGGATAAAATGTGAGGCTTGCTGGTTTTTCTGTGGCCTGTGTGCTGGTTTTGCCATGCTTCTGATTTGTCATTCACCTTGTAGCTTGTCCTCTTAAATCCAGATTAAATGTGATAGCATAGAATGAAGCAAAACAAAAACAATGTCATTTTCATAAGACTACTACTTAGTTACCCCTAACCAGCTAAGCTAAGATAAATGTAATTTTATATTTGTTAATATCACTGGGGAAATTGCAGGCTTTCCCAGAGCAGAGGTACTTGTGTGTAGTTGAAACATTTGTACATCAGCCAGCAGGTGATGAAAGCTACTGGAGGTAATTATCCCCACATGTATTTCTGTAACATGTTGCAAAACAAAGTTAAATTAAATAGGTGTTAAATTCCCTCAAGAGCAGCAGAACTCATAGTATCAGAAGTACCTTCTTTCTAATATTTTCCACCAAGTTTCATTGTCATGCATGCTCAAGATGAGTCTCTTTTCAGTGAGAATTTTTGAAATACCTTGAATTACAGAAAGTGGTTACTGCTGATACTTCAGTTGTATAGATGGTAGAAAATGAGTTTGGAAAAAGATGTAAAACTGAAAGTTTAGGCAGCCTACTTACTATACAGGGGTTGTTAAGATGCCTAATTACTGATAAAGGGATGCTTCTCTGGCTGGAAACAATGTGTCCCTTAAAAGATGTTACCTTTCATGAATGCAAAATGTGGTCCTCAGCTTTTTGCCTCTGTCCCTCATATACCCAGGTTCACAGTATGTAAATGTATACAATGCTTTATTTTCTGGTCAAGGAAGGAAGAAAAGAGCAGCTGATGATTCCTTCATGTTTTAGATAATTTGTCCTATGATAAGAGACAGATAGACTCACATAAATTCCGAGATGGAAATATTAGTGACCAGATTATAGTGCCTTCTGGCCATCTAATTTTGTATTTAGTAAAAACACATGAAAATGTGTAAGAGGTGGGGTCCCCCCATCCTGGGAATTCCTTTCTGTCCCTGAGGAAAACATATGCTTCCATTGATGCAAGTTACTAGCACTATTTCCATTGATTTTCAAGTGCCAAGATGTAACACTCCCTGGATTTGAGAGCACTAGCCAAGGGAGGGAGATGCCTCCTTGTCAAAGGCCAAACCCCAACCCGCCTGCATGTAGTGACTGCTCACTTGGAGCCCCACTTCCCTGTGGCACTGAGCCATTCCCTGGCTGCTCTGCCCTCTTGCTGCCTACACCTGTGCATCTTCCTCAACAAACCACCCCACCTCCCCGGCCCGTTTTGGGTCCTAGTCCCTCATCCTGATTTTGTTTGTGACTGTTCTAATTTCTCCCAGTGATTGCATTTCACAGATTGAAATTTCAGGAGACTTGATCATAGGTGCCTCATAATATTTGTATGTTATGTGTATGTTTACCTTTACATATATTCAGAATGCTTTTCCTCATATGCACGTTTATTTAAAAGATGCTTTGGCTTCTCTCTTTTTTGTTGTTTTATTTTTTTTTATGGACTTATGGTGAACAGTGTTGTACATAGTGTGAGTTATTAAATAGTAAGATACTCTATTAAACCAAAGTAGATCTAACCGCTGTAACATAAATACCATTTCTTTGGCTAATATCTTCCAAGTGAACTGCAAACGTTCCATTTTTCCTGCAGAAACTATACAGATGATACCCTGATGTAGGCAACCTTTCAAGTTTAGCCTTCTGTAACACCAGCTATTGCTTCCAAAATACACAGCAGTGCTAGTATATTCTTGCCTTGTATTCCTGCAGCTCTGGCTGAACTTTGCTCTGCAAACCTGTCTCAACATTTCTCTGTAGTTAGAGAAGAGCAAATTAGCTGCAACAAGTGAGTTATTAAATTTAGTAATTTGTGACTGTCACAAATATACCCTTAGAGGACTGAGGTCTTAGAGGCTACAAATTTGATGCTTTCTTTACAATTATTTATGACCAGTGTGTGTGGCTATGCATCAGTCTAGAAATATTTATGAACTTTATAGTTATAGTTTATAGCTATGTACACAGTACTATAGTACAGCTGTAATACTGCTCTGAGTTTTTATTATTCTTGCTGTATGACTGGTATTTTTCAGCTTTCTCACTGACTGCTGTCAATCACCAAGAAACAAATAAAAGCTCAAATATTTATTTCTAATATAATTTTTTTCCCAAGTATTCATGTTCATTTTCCTTGTAGCTGTTGTTCATGAGAGTTATAGGACAGTCACTTTTGAATAGCTATGAAGAGCAAATAAAAAGCATCAGAAATACTTTTAGAAACAAATCAGGTTTTTTCCTACATTTTATGTTTGTGAATTTCTTCAAAATCTGGCCAGTCTTTGTTACAATGCTGCTATTGGAAAATAGCTTCCAATTCCAAATTCACTTACATTCAAATTTAATTAAAAATTACAAGTGCTAAGCTTGTGTCAAAGCTAATTTATGCAAAAAATGTAGAAAAAAATGTGTCAAAGCTAATTTATGCAAAAAATGTAGAAAAAAATTTGCTTGTGTTAATTGATGATTTTATACAGAATGCAAGTATAACAGAAACAAGCCTGGTAAGATGATGAAAAAGCAAGACAAGAAAGAATGTGGGGACTTTTATTCCTCCTTTCTGATTTGTGTCTCAATTTATGTATATTATACTTACAGACACAGTTTTAAGAGATATTGTCCCAGTAATGTGATATTCTCAAGCTGTAGTCTGCATTTCACATGTGGTTGATGTATGGTTTCCTTCTTTTGGATTTTAGTTAAATTTAAGGAAAATGCAGTTCTGAGTCAATATGAATTTTTTTTTTAATTCATATTGAATTCAGAAGACAGTTTCAATTCAAAGTATCAAAAAGAATGTTAGCAGCTTGAAGCATTCCATATTAAGGGTGGCTGAATTTGCATTGTGTAAAATGTGCGAGAAGGAAACATTTATTCTAAAATTTGTTTGGGATGAAAGAGAATGATGCAAAATGAATATTTTTGTCAATAAGAAAGAACTAAGAATATTTTGCTTTGTGTTAACTTCAAGTTTTACTGGGCCATCTTCAGTTTCAAAGGCCTTACAGAGAAGTGGTTTTCTTTCTTGCAGCCCATGACTCATGCAATTGTTCCATTCTTTGTTCTGAAGCATTTCTTCTCAGCTCATAGTAACATTTCTGGATTGCTCTGGCTTGCTCAGTTTAGGGTCATGTCACCGTTTTCATGAGCTTTTCTGACTGACTAAACTCAGAAGAAGCTCTTCTCCTTTGTGGCTGCTGTGTGTTTTACTTTCAGCTGTGATCAAATCTTCAGGCAACAGCAAAATTAGAAGGGTAATGAAGAGTTCCCAGTCAATGAGCAGACTGACTTAGTGAACACGTGTGTGAGAGAGCATAGTTTCAACTTCCTAGCCAGATGTAGACTGAAAACTCCAGCCCCTACTCAAACCAGATTTTAGGTGGAGAGGGAATAGCTGGCACAGACCATGAACCTGAGTGATGGATACAGCAAATCATATGTTTATTTTCAAGTATGTTCCCCAGGCTCGCTAGCACCATCTCTGTTTCACTTCATGAAACTTCAGCTGGTCAATGCATCCATTCAGTTACACCCTGAATGCTGGATATAGGGGTCTACTTTTTGATCCCTGTATCAGGAGAAGAGAGGTGAAGTTTGTGACTTACAAGAATCTTCTCTGCTCCTGCCTCTCTAATGGGTTTGGTGTTGGCTGCAACGTTCACGAGAAGAGACAAACATAAGATTTCTGACGTTCATATGACAGCATCCTCACAAAAAGAAAGTGAATGCCCCCTACCACTCTGTACATATCCCTTGGAAGAGATTTCAGAATCAGCTTCCTATGTGTGCTTTGTTGTGCAAACTGGTCAGGAAATCTGCTGAAGCTGTATCATATACATACATGTTCATGTTGGTTGTAGGACTATAAACACTGAAGTGAGAAACAGCTAAAAGATGTGAGAAAAGCTAATGTTTTTCCACAATACCATGCTTGTGCTATAGTCAAGAGAGTATTTGTGATGTACAAAGTCCCAGTTGCTCACAGTTCAGAGACCTCATGGTCAATGGAAGGAAGTGGAACATGATACAAAAGGAGTCAATAAGGATGGTGAGGAAGATGGAAGATCTCTCCTTGAAAGAACACCAAAAGCACATAGCATGTCTAACTCAGAAAGACTCTTTTTAAAGGGTTATACAGCTGCCTTGTATAAATGGAAACTAGGATTGAACAGGAACATGAGATGCCATGCTCCAGAACTTTTATTTTATCTTTATTTAATTTTCATATGCTAGTAGAGTATATGTACCTATGCAGTACATGCATTTGGTGTGCGCCACATCTAGGTGATGCCTTGGGAGAATGAAGAAGGGCCGAGGCCATTATATTTGGAAAATGCAGTGTCTTTTCATAATAAGGGGCATATGTCATGGTTTTTAACACCAAAATTGTATCAGACTAGCTCAAGAGAAAGGGGGTGTTCAGAGTCACCAGTGAAAATCCCGTAGTACCCAACACTCATGCTGACTTTCCACTTTCCAAAAGTGCTGTCAAATGTCAGTTGTGGTCTTAAGTTTTCCCCAGAAGCCCTATGCCTCATGTGTGGATACTGCAAAGTGTACTAGATTTATCATTTGTTCTCTGTGCTTGTGGATACAGAAATCCATGCCATTTTATCCCTATTAAATCATGCACCAAAAGAAAACACCGTGATGTAATGGGAAGTAATGTGCTGCATTTTTTGGTACCTTTCAATGTAATTGAACATATGGTGCATAATCCTTATAAATAGCTAGATATTATTAGCCTCATTATATGGATGGGGAAAGGGAAACAAGAATTGATACGAGGGTTTGTGCAAGATCACACTACAAATAAAAATGGATAAATTACCACTACTGAAACTGATATACCTAGATATATACCTCTGGGTAAAATTCAGCAGCTGCCTGACCATGTGTAAAAACAAAGCAGACAAGATGAGAACCTTAACCACCCAGTCCTCCCTCGTCCCCATCTCCTTGCCCCACCCTGTGGTTTATGTAAGGTGAGCAGATGGGCTGCAATGGGCAAAATCTGAATTTCTCCAGGGGGTGCATTCAAGAAAAATCAAATTGGATAAACTAGGATAAATTCATGCACTTGTTAGTCTTCGTATGGATAATCTTGAAAGCAGCATCGATGGTGACTGTTTCACTTTTTGCAAAATCATCGAATTAAGAATTACAGAAGCAGCCACCAGAGTGCACCAGATCCATTTCAGAGCAACTTTAAAGAAACGAGAGAAGCTTAAGAAGTGTCCCTCCCTTTTCTTCTTTTCTTCGTTTCTTTTTGCTATGGGAAACCAATCAGCTGTTAATGTATGTGGAGGCCAATGAGGGAAAAGGTGAACGTTTCAGAAAGCCACGAGGGTGTCAGCTCTCTTGCCGGTGGCCATGTCCTTGGTAGTTGCTTCATGCCAATTGTGTCTTGCTTGCTGAATTCCCCCCACGTTATTGAGCTGCTTCCTGATAGTATCGGACATTTTTTTAAATTAAAAAAAGAAAAAAAGAAAGTTTGAATATACTGCACACATTAGCTTGCAGGGTCGTGCCATAAGAAATGTTGATAATGTGCTGACTATCAAACATGTTACCAGCTTTCTGTGTACAAGTCTGCTTTCTGTGTACATGTGTGTGACTTCTTCCCCATCTCTGATATTCAGGAATATGTGAGCTGGTCTGAAACACCTGGTCTGAAACACCTCCTATGCACTAGTACTGTATATTTCAGAGTCCTGTCTACTCCACATTGTGTGTGCCACACGGTACACATGCTAACTGAACATTGTGTCCTCCATATTTTGAAGTGTAACATAAAACCATTAAAGGTGGAGCTTATCTGACAGATCTGCTTTTGACCTAGTTATGTAGTCAACCTTTTTAGTCAGTGGAAATAAATAGACTGTTCTAGAGCACAATTCATCTTTATGTCCTAAAGTGGAGGTCTAACATACGGGCTGAGTATTTTACCCTCTAAAGTGCATTTCTTTCACGGAGTTCCAGTGGAGCATAAAACGACTTGCATGGGTACAGACATCAAGAGTTAATTAACAGAAATCATACCCTGAGTATGTAAGCTGTAATATTTCTTTTTATTATTTTTCCTAGCTTTGTTTATTAATGGCTGCAGAACACTATTCATGTGTGTGGTTCTTTATGTAGTGAGGTGCAACAATACAAGAAGTATGCAGCTGAATAATGATTAGATTTCATCTTGCAATATACAAACAACTTTCCATTTCATGTCTTCTGGCTGCTATCTGAAACCTTGGAAACACTAGTTGGACAATGGGAATGCTGCCATTTTATTTGAATGTGAATTAGGTGAGTGAGCTGATGAGACATTTTCTGCTCAGTTTAAAACCCATCTGAACAAATGTTATAATCAATGGTATAGAAAGGATGAAACTCTCCTGCATTAAATGTACATTTGTTCTCTCTCTGCAGCGCTCCACTGCTTGTCTAAACCCTCCAGCACTGGTTCCAGAGGGATCTCTGGATCTCAGCAGTTTTGAATCAATCCATCTTCCACCATTTAAGTCAGCCTCTGAATTCAAATTTGTAAGCCCACCTTTCCAATTTCCTCAAGCTTGTGCTTCTCAGTGGGTTGCATTTTTACTTGCAGATAATCAACACATCATCAGGAACATGGAATGTGAAAAATCACCCATCACCCATATAAAATATGTAATCATATATTTATACAAAATATAAATACCAGTGTGATTTTTTTTTTTCCTTTGGCAAACCTTTGAAAAAGGAAAAAAAATGTTCTGCAGCGAAGAGTCAAAAGCATATGTTGAACACATGCATGTTCAAACCCTGTAAAGCAGTGATGAAGCCTGGTACTGCTGAGAAGTTCCCTTTTTAGCAATTGCTTTGTAAAGAGAGCATGACGCACGAGAACCTTGTGTGATCTGCTTGGCTCTGGTAACTGATTATATGAAGTGTAAAGGCACTGTGTGACATCTTAATCTAAATATTTAAACTCTTGAAAAGGAGTCTTGGATTCTGGATCAAGATAGACTGATTTGTAATCTCCGTTTTCAATTATATCTCCTTTTATCACATAAAGCTATATGCCTCAAATGGTTCATTCTTATCTAGTTGATTATGAACAAACTCACTTTCCAAATAAGCATTCCTGTACCTTGTTGAGAACATGAGTATTAACTGCAAACTCAGTGATTACTGACTATAAGTTTGTTTAGGCAGAAGATATACCAGTGAAAGAGAGTGGTGATATTCATGTCAGTTTACAGAAATAATACATGTGTAGGTCAAAATTGTCTAGCTGGCTCTACTGTAAATTGGGAATAATTTAATCAAAGAAAACTATGCTGGTGTTATGCTGCTGCAACAGTTTGGTCCTATCAAGTTGTCAAACATAGTAAAGAAAAAAGTGTGCCTACAGTTAAGCTCCTAATCCACTTCTATGTCTGAAGTGCATCACATTGAAGACAGCTAGTAAGGGAATTCAGTATCTCTGGTGGTTTTATCTGTAATTTAATCCCTATGCTCATTTATTAATAGAACATTTTTTTCTTTTTAGCTCCTTTTCCCACTCTCCTTGTGATATAAAAGCTTTCTTACTCTCCAGTTGACTGGTACAAACTCATTCTGGGTTTTGTTGTTCTCCCTCCCCAGCCCCCCATGACCAAGCCTGTTCTTCCTGTTCTGCATTTGCAGTGACATTTTCTTTGAACAATCCTTGTTGACGCCACGATGGCTGCATCTTGTTTCTGCCTTCTTTTTACAGCAGCAGTGCAGCATGGAATGTTATGTCTTAATTACCATGTGTTTTAAGATGGTTATCAAAGAAAAAGTATTTCATATGTTTGTTCTTCTAACACCTAATATATATTTAGTTTGGGCAAAGGGCTTTGGAAAGCAGTCATTAAACATGGAATGCTTTAAATATTTTTGCCTCTTTTTTTTTCTGTTATTTTTTAGCTATTCTTTAAAGGAAGTTTTACAACTAAGTGGGGTATTTGGCATGCAACCAATTAGCTGAAGTTTTAGAAATGGCCAGGCCCTAAGGACCTGGTATTTATAATTTTTTGTTTTCTTAGTTTAGTTTAAAAGAGAAAGGTTGGGTCCTGAACCAAATAGTTTTTCATTCTGCAGAGACTGACAAGTGACATGTGCATTTAAAGAAAGAGTCAAAGGCATCAGCAGGTAATTGTAGTGACAGACATTAATGGGATATTTTCTTATCTTATGCTGATGTACTTCTGAAGTGACCAGTGAAAAAAGACAAGTCTTGTTTGTGTGTTTTGCCCTTGGACACAGTTTTACCTTTTGAGTTTTTCCTTTTGGATGCAGCATGAGGGATGTAGAGAGAGTGCTGTACCTTTGCAGCAGAAGTGGGGGGACATCTTTTCATCTTCCTAAGTTTTGCAGTGGTTTCATGTCCTTGTGTATGCGTGCATGTGAGTAGGAACACGCTGGTAATTCATCCCAGTGTACTGCTCTTGGTGCACACTGCTAGTTAAGCTGTTGTAGCCATGGTACTAAGCCATTCCTGAAGAAGAACTGCAGTTGTGCCTTCTCTTTTACTGAGTCCCTTTGGAAACCGAGAACATCTGTGCAGATGGAGCAGCACTCCATCTCCTCTTTTATATGCATCGTAAATCTGCCTTGATACCACTGGTTAAAAAATCCACATAATTCAAAATAGGTATGTTCTCTATTCTAATTTATATGAAAATCTTACCTGGTGGTACTGCTATCTGGGGCTTTTTTTAGTAAATTATTTATTGAAAAAAATATAAATACAGAAGTTTTGATTTAAAAATTACCAAATTTTATACAAAAAATATTTTGTCAAAACACTTTGGCCAGCTGCCTGTAGATAAAACATCTTACAAAAGTCATGGAAGAGGCAGACTTTTTAAAAACCCACCCCTACCTTCAGTTCTTCTCATGAACTCAAAACTAAGGCAGCAGTTGACCTTCAGTGGTGTAAGAAATGAAAAGGCAGGTCTGCAATCGTTGGTCTATTGAACATCAGCCAAGTTTTCCTGTGCTTGCAATACTGGGACTCTTTGCAAGATTTCATGGTGACATTCCCCTTTATAAAGAAATCAGGGATGTCCTGTTTGGCATTCTGTAGGTCACCCTTTTAAGAAGAAATCTACTGGATTAAATTATCTGCTTAAGTCAATGATAAAAGGTCTAAATATCACCTGTGAACTCTGCAAAATCACCACTTTTAAGTACCAAGGACTCTTAAGGACAAACTGGTCTTGCTCAAACATGACGGGAAGTTCTTCCTGTTTGCTTCTCCGCTGGGAGCAACGTCACAGTGACCCTAGGTCAAGATTTCTCTGCTGCCCCTGCTTGGCATCTCTGCTGGAGAACAGCTGCACAGAAAATTGCATCATCCACCCATGACTGCATGGAGCTTTCCTACTTAGGTGTACAATGGTTTAAACAAGTGAAGGTTAGACTCCAGATACCTGCAAGTTGCAGAGCACCTCACACAGCCTGGTGCTGAACTTGTCAGATATTTAAGTGCAAGCAAAGTGGTATGATTTTTTTTTGCTTGTTTGTTTGTTTTAAAAGGAAAAAGGAAATGCAATGCAAGGTACTCTCATATTAATCGATTCACTTATGGCAAAATAACCCAATTATAGGTTGGACAGAAAACATTTCTGTGAATGCAGACACAAATGGTCATTTCAAGTCAGCGAGCGAACCAGTTTGGTGCAGAGGAGGGTGGCCCTACAGAAAAGCTGACCCAAGGGTGCCCTTCTCTGCCTGTCGCTGGTGGCAGAGCCTGACCTTGGCGATGAATGGCCACAGGTTTAAGGCACAGCAGCTCAGAGGCAGCTCAATCCCCTCCTGTGCTTGCCAGACACTATCACCTGCTGTTTTTTATGATGACAGCTTGTAATTTAAAAAAAACAAATCATTTTTGTGTACGAAAAGTGAAACCGAGCACAGAATCCTCTCTCGCTGCTGCGCAAAGCAGACGCTCCGAGCGTTCCCCGCTGTCCTTCCCAGGGTGCTGCCTGGGCAAGGCCCTCCCGCCCGCAGGCCCCTCACGGGGGCCGCCCGTGGCACGCAGCGCCCACAGCTCCCTCGGGGCGGCTCCTGTCACCGCTTGTACTTCACTGACTCACTTCTCACCCTTCAACAAACTCCAGCCTGACCAAGGAAC
>NW_009953496.1:5221379-5232739 GCF_000747805.2 Chaetura pelagica | reverse complement strand
GGGGCCTGGCGGGGCTCCTGTGTCTCCGCGCTTCGTCCCGCGCCCTCCCAACCCCTTTTTCCTTTCCTTTGTCCACTGCTTTCTGTAGTTAAGCCCTGCACGTCGTGGAAACGAACTCCAGGCGCTCTGCGGGGCTACCGGGAGCCGAGTTCCCGGAGCAGACGCCGGCTGTTGTCAAGGAGTTTGTACCTGGGAACTACAGCCCGCCCCGGTGCGCGGTCGGTGTTAAAAACCAAACTTCCCCGGTGCCTTTTCAGACCCGAGGTTGGAGGGTTGATGGGCCGCGGCGGGGAGAGGGGTGGCTGCAGCCCCGGGGCTTGGGGCTCGGGCTGTCCGGAGGGTGCAGGTCCTGGATTTTGGTATCACGTCTTTGTGTTTTCCTGTTGTGTTTTGTTGTTGTGGGGGGTTTTATGCGGTAAATGGAAGGGAGGTGCAGGTAAGGGCAAGGTGAACTTTTAAAAGCGTTTGTCGTTTTGTTTAAAAGGTGAAACTGGTCATGGGCAAAGAAGCCAGCTTGACTGAGATGAAAGCATAGGACCTCCTAATGTCTCGGGGTAGAAGCACTGCTGCCTTCTCTGTAGCAAAGACAAGAGACCACGGGGAATAGGAGTTTTGTCTTTATGGTGTGTTCAGTCTTGTCTCTTCCTTGCTGAAACTGTAAACAAAGGTCCCATCGATAAAGATGGGACTTTAGTTAGAGCTGAGGTGGCATCTGAAACTGGGAAGGTGTTGAAACCGGCACACTGCTTCCATGAGTGCATAGGAAGAGCATGTCTGATCAAACAGAGTGTAGTCAGGTAAGTAGAAGATAAAAGGAAGTACAGAGTGTCACCCTGTGAAAGACATAACTGATTCACCAGGTCACACCAAGATTCCATGGCAAAGGCAAGAACAGAACTGAGAAATACAGCCTCCCCGTGTTTGAACCACAAAGCCGTGCCTCTCTTTATTGAGGTACTTCCTCCTCTGTAACTAATGTTATTTATCAACCCTGCTTTTTAAGCCCTGCTGTCCTCTTAGCTACATAGATAAGGGCACTGCAAATCTAGTTGTTTACTACTGAAAGCAAAATATGTGCATTTTTGCAAGAAATCACAAAATCCACCACCCTCTCTGTTATTGTTTGTGGTGCTTTTACAAAACTTGTATATCTCTCCTCAAACTTCCCATGGAAGAGGGACAAGATACAAACCACTTTCCCTGCTCCTTGGGCTAACCTCTCAATAAGGATCTGTATATCTGTAGACTGTCAAGATCTAACACGGGGCTGCCTGGATACATGGCTCTAAGATGCAGTTGCTCCTAGCCCCCTGAGGCCCCAGACGTGTGAGCATGGTCCTGGGGGCCCCTCCGTGTCCTAGAAACTCGCCTTCCATGCTAATGCAGCAGCACTAGGAGCTGCAATCTCTGGGGCTGCTTCTGGGGACAGCCTCCTGGGTAAACTGAGACTTTGCCATGCAAGTAGTGGTGGTCCTTCACAGATTGTTCTGATGTGAGATTAAGGGAGTGTGGAGGGGAATTAATGTGAAAAGCAGTATAATTTCCTAAGTCATAGCAAATAAATACGTACATCAAAGCTGCACTGAACAGGGGATTTCCAGAGTTTCCCACCTGGCAGCGTTATGGCTTTCCAGGCCATGCACATTTACCATTTAGCTCATTTAACTGAGATTTTAAAGGATACCTCTCTGGCTTTCTGTTGTGCCACTCTAAATTTGGACCACAGTCCTGCCTCTTCCTTTGTCATTAACCAGGATCTCAACTCCATGGTTCTGATTCATCTGCTCCCTCCTACCCTGGGTCCCTGGTATCTTTCTACTTCTGAAGTGAGAGAGGTTGGAAATGTTATTTTCATGAGGCAGGGAGGGAGGGAAGGACAGCTTCTTATTTTTTTAGCTTTTTAAAAACAAACAGACATTGTCTGTATTTTGTCTGTAACATTGTACAATGTTTTGAAACATTGTAACATTTCTGTGGGATTTTTACCGCCGATTTTTTTTTAACTTTCCTTCTTCACCAACATTCCCAAGATGTGCAGAGATGTATGGTGATAATAATAGATCAAACACTCTTAACTTGTATAATTCTGAAATATTTTGTGGCAATAAGTTCTTCCATTATGCTCTGTGCAGTGTGTAAGGGTACCAGTCTGGCCATCCAAATTCTGCATTTTATTATTGGTGTGAAATTGCAACTTATTTTGCCTTTTTAAAAAATAACAAAATAAGGACACCTTTCAGTATCTAGAATAGCATCCCTGCTATTTTGAAAACCCTGTAATTTTTAACAGGGATCAGACTATCAGGAGGCCCATGACACACAGTGGCAGCTGTCATGAAGGAGCCCTTTTGGAAAGATTAACAGAGAAACTGTGTTGAGTTATTTCTTTTGTAGACATTTAAAATAGTGCATGTTAGAGACTGCTTTGTCTTTGGAGGGCTGGGGAAGCATGGCACTGGTCCATCCTGGAAAAAGCAATATATTGGCTGTGCTCCGAACAAAGTGGCATCTTAGGAAATGGCTGTACTTCTGAACCTTTTATTTTTTCCTTCAGGCATATGAGAAGTCTTTCTTCATAAGAATGAAGAATTTTGCTGATCTAATAGATTGTTGAGCTATTTTTCTGTTCTTTTTTTGCCCTTTAAAGGCAGGATGGACCTGTAAAATATTTCCTTTAGGAAAGGCTTACCTTTCCATTGGTTCATTAGACTGAATTTTAGAACAGGCTTGGTGTGATTGATTCCAAGTTTGACAGTTTAGGAATATTGTCTTGATGGTGGTGATGTACAGAATAACATCAGAGCTGTCTTCTTTGTCATAGAAAAGTTTATTTTATGTTTTACTTTAAAATAACAGTTAAAGGAGTATCTTCATCTAGTGTAGATATTGATTGTGGGTGACTTCTGTGGTGTACCTAAGTATTTCTTTAAGACTTCCTTAGAGAAATCACGAAGGCAGATTAATCAGTATCAAACTGAATTTTAATGGCACTCTTTTCTGTATTACTTCAGTTTTCCCACTTTCCAGCTTTAATCAGTTAAGTCCACTAATGCTTTATTGGTGGTTTTGCAAGGTGTTTGCACAAGCTTTTACATATTTTCTTCTTGTTTTTCCCATGGAACCATTTGTTTCTATATGGACTGTGGAAAGTAAGAGTGAAGCAGATAGCTTTCAGTCCAAGACCCTGTTGCAGTGATTGCTTGTAGGTGTGTCAGCCTCATTCACGTGAAATGTGAAATCCACACCCTTAAGCATAGACTTTTAGCACCGTTTAGGTTCCTTGCTGGGGAATTTTACCCCACCTACTGTGGCAGAAAGGACTGCAGGTCCTGTGTCATATTTGCCAGCCACATGGAGGTGTTTCAGATGACAACAGTCTTCTCATATGGCTGTGTGGGCTTACCCTCAGACACTGCAAATTGCATCCAGAGATTCCTCTGCAGGACTATTTCTGTCCTGTAGAGTGAGTGAATATTTGTATGTATAAATACATATGTGTATGTGTGCATATATATGTAAAAATATTTTTTAAATGTAATGATAAGGCTAAGACCAAGTATTAAATGGATGGGGAATAGGATTTAGCAAACAAAAAGTGAATGTATACAGAACTAACTGCATGAATAAGACAAATAAATGTCTGCTGCAGAGCATTTCCAAGAGCCAAGCTTCAAGTGCGAACTGAGTAGTAGATAAATTAATTTAAATGTGGTGGCCACTGGAGGTTGCCTTTGGTTTTCTCTCCATGCCTTTGTCCTGTCCGGAGGACTGCTGTTCTGTGTTTTCTCCCATGCTGCACCAGATTGTCCCATGAGTCACAGCCTCCCTTCTCTCTATCTGTTTCCAGTGAGTCACTGTGCTTGCTCATCAGCAGCCAGCACATGCACTTTTGCAGCCACTTCATCTGCACATCTTTAAATGAACATGGGAAGACCAGTTTCAGTTTTAAGGCTTTAAAATCCAGTGTTTATTTAACATAATCTGCTCCCAAAGGGCCTGTGAATCTTCATGTTGCTAATCATTTGTTAAGGACTCCAACATTTCCTGGAGCCTGGGACATGGCTCTTCTTCCTCAGGGGCTGTGCAGTTATATGCACCCTCCCTTATTTGCCCTATTTAAATCTTGGATTTGGTTTGCCAGAACTCACTTGCAAAATGAGAACAATGAGATGAGTTTCCACTGGATGGAACTAAACCCCAGGCCAGTCCTGGAAAGAATGCTGTAACCCTTAGCTACTGTAGGAGAGAAGATTGCTGCCTCCTCAGGTCTCCTCTTCCGAGTGACACCTGCCAGCCAGGGCCTGTGGTCCCTGAGTCCCACCATCCCGAGTCTTTACTGAATCTCCATGACTTTGGGAGGTACCAGCTGAAACATGGATCTGTGTGGCAGTGAAACCAGGGAGTCCCTGCTGTGTTTTGCTGTAGATAAGTGCCCTTTTTGGTGGGTTACTGTGTTAAGTCTGCATCAAGCAAAATATTTGTCTTTGTAAGTACCTGCTTTACTAACTTAGCAGTTGTAGCATCTGTGTTCGTTGTGGGGATGGCTGACAAATTAGGAACATAAAATAGTTGGTATATTTACAGGCAACTGTTGTCTAAATCGCTCACTCACTGCCTGATCTCCCTGAGAAAGAAACCATGTGATAGATGTCCTTTAGGCTTGGAAAAATGACAAAGAATTCTGTTATGAATTGCCCATAATATATTATTTTATTATTTTTTCCAAACATTGACCATAGTAGACATCACAAATCACACATAAAAGGGGAGTTTATTCTTTCCTTACCAGAATAATCTGCCTCATTCATTGTTCAAATATTTGCTCAGTTTAATCTGAAGATTTAATAGTTTGCATCTTAAGCCAAGAAGAAATTTAATAGTAAGCATGAATTTGTGCCTTTTTTTCTGGGACAATTTCCATCTCCATTCCTTTAGAGAGAAAAGATCTCATTCCTTTCCCTCTCTTTTCCCACCAGTGACTTGAATCTGGTGAAATAATGCTCAGTGTACAAGCAACAAACTCACAAGCTGATTACTTGCAACAGGCTTAAGTTGGTGAGGCCTTTTGCAGTTTCATTTGCCATCTGCTAGTGCAACACAGATTTCAGGTTCTCCATATCATCACAGCATTTGTTGTTCCTAACCCCTGTAACCTGTCTTTCATGATGGTGGTAGCTGAGCACAGTACCT
This sequence comes from Chaetura pelagica, assembly GCF_000747805.2. Lineage (NCBI taxonomy): Eukaryota > Metazoa > Chordata > Aves > Apodiformes > Apodidae > Chaetura > Chaetura pelagica. Next base: position 5,227,549 of record NW_009953496.1, on the reverse strand, counting down.
TCTGTGTGTTGCTTTGCTTCTGCAAAGGCAACATCTATCACACCCTGACTGACTTTGCAAAATCATAGCTATCTTACTGTTTGCTAAGTTTAAAGGCTCTACATGAGAGTTGTCTTTCTCTAAATGCATTAGAAATATATTTCCTGGATTTACCTTCTAATTTGGACAGTGTTTATTGTCCAATGTCTACCAACATCTTCAGATAAGGCTGACATCAATGATACATTAAATTGTTTGATTTAACATTGTTTTTTGTCTTTTGTACTTCATGCACCTGTAAATACATAGTATATTGCAGACCCTTAGTGTGTTGCTTAGTTACTGATGTATTAATCCCAGTAACTTGATCTATTGACTGCAAGATTCAGTATCCCAACATTTCCTGCTTCCTTGATTCAGAATTGTTGCTTCATCGAGTTCCCCTTTCCTCCAGTTTGCACGTTATTACTTCTTTGAATTTATCTTTCTCCTGCCTTTGGCTCTTGCTATGTCTTTTTAATAGATTAAAGAGCCCTCCTAGTGTCTGTTATTTATGGTCAAGTTGCTGTTGAACTTTATTTTGGTAGATGGAGCAGATAATTCTCGTGAAGTCTCTTTGTTTCTTCAGTCTGAAAATCCTTTTTTTTTTTTGACATTTTTCTTCAGCATTTTCAGCATCTTTCTTTACACTTGCTCTGTGTGTTTGCTTCTTCTTCACCTTCAAGCCTGAATTACATGCAGTACTTCAGTGTCAGTCTCGTGAGTGTCACCTACACAGGAAAAATCACTTCCTTTCTGCAAATAACCACCACAGCCAATTGTATATACTGCAGTCATGCACGCTTGCTTATCTAAGCGTGCTGGTGGAGCTCACTTCAAGTTGCATGTTCTTCTTGAGCCCTAGATCGGCTCAAGCTCTTCTTTTTCAGTGCAGTCCCCATTGTGTACACATAGTCACAGCTTCTTGCACTTAGGCTTTCATTTAGCATCTGTCAGTATAATAAAACAGCTCACTAGGTGACCTAGATTATTCAGTGTCATGGATTTAGGTTTGGTTTAACGCCTTTTGCTATCACTGAAACTGTTTTATTTTGTTCTACTTTGGGTCAGGCCCTTAAACAGATATAAAATGAGAATAACTGTGCTGAATCAGTAGAGCTGTATAGCAGAAAAGAGGAAAATCAGGGCCCTCTGTATATAGGCTTTCCGTTTTTTTAATGACATACAGAGCAGGAAATGTTACACTTTTCTAGCTATGAGGAATGTGAAGCATAAAGACCTTTTAAACATTTTAATTAAGTGCTTTCCCTTTTTTGATCCAGTGTGTACTAATCTAGATGACACAATGTATTACTGGATGTGCTGTTATAACTATGTAGTCTTCATGCAAAACTAGAATGTAGCTGAAGTTCCCATAAGCAAAGCGCCTGAGGAGCTGTGCAAATCTGAACTCCAATGTTAACTCTAAGTGTGCTAGCAAACAAAGGTTTTTTAAAATTGTTTCCCCGAGTTATTTTTCTTTCAGGAGCACAAAACTGCTTTTGAATAAGACTAATAGCATTCTCAGTCGGCTGATACTGGCACTCAATTAAGAAGTGTTACAATCTATTGTGATTGTCGATATTTTACTCATTTCATAGCTGTTACTAGGGAGGCTGGAGCTGAAAGCTGTAATATTTTAAAAGGCTACTCACGTATGTTTTGGTAACCTCTGCAATGCCAGCACCTTTCTCTACAGTTAATGTTCTTTTACTAGAGTTACTGAGTACCTACCTTCATTTTTTTCTTCTGTGAATCAGAATACTATGGCTGAATGGAGGCCTTAATTACAGCAAGCGGTAGAGTGAGGTTCCTGCTGTCACTGGCCTTGCAGATTCCTGTTACACATGGCTCACTGATTGCCACTCTAGACTCTCCAGTAAATCTGCTGGGCCAAGGGAGGAAAAATTACACACTCCTAAGTTTTGAGTATTTCCAACATGACTGTACTGTTTTTTGAGAGCTGCTGGTTTTGCAGTGAACTTGCCTCCGCCTTGGAGTCTTGATCTCATGATACTCATGTTCAGGCAGGGAATTAAAAAATTTATATCTGAATAAATAGGGGGGAAAAAAAAAAAAAGGAGGATTTTTGTTTTTTAAAGTATTTGGATGTGTATAAAATAAGTAGATGACTTACTTATTTCTAAGCTACAATTTTAGCTGTCGTTTTCTCAGGTATATTTTTGGTGATGCCTTGAGCAGCATATGGAGGAGCACTGAAGCCAGTTGCCCCTCTACACTCCCCAGGAAGCTGAAACTGTGAATATATCCTTCAGTCGTTCTTTTTTTTGCCAAGCCTCTGGTATTACAGTGGGATAAAAACATGCACAAAAATGGTACTTACGTGGTCATACCTTCCCATGAGAATAAGCTCCTCAGTATTCCCCACTTTTCTGTGACTGCTACAGCACCCTGATCCTGTTAGCCTAAAAATGCTTTCATGAGAATTAAAGCTGTAATATTTTAAAAGGCTACTCACGTATGTTTTGGTAACCTCTGCAATGCCAGCACCTTTCTCTACAGTTAATGTTCTTTTACTAGAGTTACTGAGTACCTACCTTCATTTTTTTCTTCTGTGAATCAGAATACTATGGCTGAATGGAGGCCTTAATTACAGCAAGCGGTAGAGTGAGGTTCCTGCTGTCACTGGCCTTGCAGATTCCTGTTACACATGGCTCACTGATTGCCACTCTAGACTCTCCAGTAAATCTGCTGGGCCAAGGGAGGAAAAATTACACACTCCTAAGTTTTGAGTATTTCCAACATGACTGTACTGTTTTTTGAGAGCTGCTGGTTTTGCAGTGAACTTGCCTCCGCCTTGGAGTCTTGATCTCATGATACTCATGTTCAGGCAGGGAATTAAAAAATTTATATCTGAATAAATAGGGGGGAAAAAAAAAAAAAGGAGGATTTTTGTTTTTTAAAGTATTTGGATGTGTATAAAATAAGTAGATGACTTACTTATTTCTAAGCTACAATTTTAGCTGTCGTTTTCTCAGGTATATTTTTGGTGATGCCTTGAGCAGCATATGGAGGAGCACTGAAGCCAGTCGCCCCTCTACACTCCCCAGGAAGCTGAAACTGTGAATATATCCTTCAGTCGTTCTTTTTTTTTGCCAAGCCTCTGGTATTACAGTGGGATAAAAACATGCACAAAAATGGTACTTACGTGGTCATACCTTCCCATGAGAATAAGCTCCTCAGTATTCCCCACTTTTCTGTGACTGCTACAGCACCCTGATCCTGTTAGCCTAAAAATGCTTTCATGAGAATTACAGAGATTTTATCTGTCATATTTCTGCAATATCCTTCTTTCCTAGGGAGGCTTCTTAGGCCAAAAGGTGTAAAAAAAATGTGTTAGAATGTTTACTTCGCAGGGCGCCCAGTATTGTTGGAAGACTTAAAGTGGTTTGGGGTGAAGTATTTGAGGAAGAGCAAATGTGAATATTTTTAGCATGCATATAGAATTTTTGTCAAAGGTACACCACACATGAGGAATCTATAAGGTAAGGATAATGCTGTCTTCAGCAAATAAATTAATATCTTATCATGCAAACTCAGTGCCAAACTGCAGCAGAACAGTTGGCACGTTTTGCTTGATTTAGCATCAGTACAAATCTTCAATTTACCACTCCTAAGGTTACCTCTTCTACCTGTCCAGCAGTCCCTAAACTCTCCGACAGATTTCATTCTACCTGAGGAAAGTCAGTTATTTTGACTTCACTTCCTTGTTTGAAAATAAGGAAAATGCTTAAGGATGTGTGAGAACTGTTTGCTCAGTATTTAGTGATAATGCGCTCAGTGAAGTTAATTGTTTAATTTTTCTTATTTGTAATCAGTTTATTGTTTTTAGCTGATTTCTTTGTGATTGTCAGAACAATACTCAGTAGAACCGGAGGCCACTGATGAAATATTGACTCTGTTAGAAACTCTCTGCCTTTACTAGAACACAACAGCAAGGCTCAGGAGTATATTATATCCAGAGATAACAGGGAGATTTGCTCCTGGTTTAGGAGTGCACAAGGTTAGATTTTTAACTCTATAAATCAAGCAGAAAGTTCTTGTAGGCTCATTGTGGACCATGGAATCATATGGTAATCGTATAGCTTTGGCTATGAGTCTGGGATCCCAGAAACAAAGCAAGATGGTTGGAGCAGTAACCAGAAGCCTCATCTACTGAACAACAAGGAGGCCCTGGTGCATGCTGTCATACACACAACAGTGACTAAGTGGCCCGTCACAACAGGAGACCAGAGCTGTGCTTGCCAGGGGTGAGCAGAACATGCTTTGTCTCTTGGCAGTTGCTCAGAGGATGATAGATCCAACAGCTCTGCAGTGTAGATTCTGTAGCCTCACAGCCTGATTCCCTTTGCCATGACCAGGTAAGGGAATACTAGTAATGGTGTTATCACTGTGGAACTAGCCATCCCCATCACTACAGTCAGAGTGTGAGCTTTCATGTCCTAGTAAACATGTTCTGATGACTTTACTGTCATCTTCTCTTGAGAAGCCTGTATTTCAGGTAGACTTGAGGGATATCTTCCAGTTCTGTTGCAAGTATCATCACAGGAGAGAGATGCCACACTGTTTCCTGAAACTTTTTCTTTTCAGCTCAGAGTGCCTCTTAAGGCTTGTCCTGAACGAGCAGAAGTTTTGATGTGGGTGCAAGTCATAGCCGTATTAGGCTGAGATCAGTGGAGGCTGAAAGGAGTGGGCATATAACTGGAACTGGATTTTTCTTCCACTTCTCACCTACACCTTCCTAATGTTCTTTTTGCCCTGCATTGGCATTTCTGAGCTGACTGAAGTACGTTGAGCTGAATTTAAAAAATATCCAACTGAAAGCAATTTTTTTTTCAAGTGTTACCAGACAGATTTGTTTCTTAAAGTAGTGCAGCAAGTGACTGCATCAGTGATGGTGCTGGCACAAGGGGAGTGATGGAAACCCACAGGAAAGAGGGATTTGAAAGAACTCTCTAGCAGCATCCTACCTCTGTGCCAGCTTAATGTGATCGTTAGGAGGCTGCTATTTGACAATGTAACTGATTTTTGTGAGTCCTAGTACTGACTGTGGCCACATCCAGTGAGAGGTTGATCTGATATCATTTAACTCCATTGGTTCAGATTTGCTAAAATGGTAGTTGATGGCTTACCTTTGTACTGACAGTTTTTCAGTCAGTTTAGCTACAGCATGTTCTTCAGCAGCCACTCTAATCCTAGCATAACCTTAATCTCCAGCTCATTTAGTCTTGACTCACACTGCTCAGTGATTCAGCCATGTGCATGATCTCTACCTGTAGCAGGCTGCAAAGTGAGAAGAGATCCTTGGGATCAAGGTGCGTTGTGCTGTGGAACCCCTGCACTCCTTTTATAGAGCTGTGGATAACCTCCCTTCTTCTCATTGTCTGCATGTGGCATTGTGCAACCTGCCTCACCAAGGGAAATAAAAGCCCAGCTGGGATTCCCACACACTGTAGTGAGGTGAATTAAAGTGCAGCTTCTCAGTTATGGTTGGTTGTCAGTTGATAAGCTCTTGAAAGGTTGCTGAGTAGTGCCTTGTTTAAACACACCTTTCTTTGCCCTGAACTTTGCACCACAGATTGCTTTGGTTTCATAGTGCCCATCAAAACAGTATCAGGAATGAGAAGTATAATCAGAATAGCTCATATGATTTCCTATAGGAAACAAGAGCTAACTTTTCATAGCAGTAATGGTTCTGTTTTGAAGAAAAAAGAGACTAAAACATTAAATATAAAAGACATTTTACAAATACCAGTAATTAAAAATATTAGGTACTCATTAAAATGTCCAAGCATCTGTCCAGTGATCCAAATTCTATCTGCCTTCCCTTTTCAGAGAAGGGTGTTTATGCTGCGGTACCTGTTCTTTGAGGTGAAAGCTAAGAAAAATACTTGATTTGCTTGAACTTCTTACTGTGGATGTTGCAAACAAGAACAAGCTAAAGCATGATCTTTTATTCCCTAGTAAGTAGGAGCTGCTCTATAAACTATAAAGTTTATAGAATATATATGAGTATCATGCTGTGAAAGCTGGTATTTGTTACTTTGTACTTCAAATCAGAAAACAGCTTAGAAGGATGTGTGGTATTGCAATCTATGTGATATGACCCAGTGTTTTGGTTTCTGGGCATT
>NW_009953496.1:5162987-5221366 GCF_000747805.2 Chaetura pelagica | reverse complement strand
AATTCTTCAAGAAATTCTAGTCATCCTGTTTTAGGCATGGAGACATTTGCTTACAAGTTTTCTCTCACCGTCCATTTACTGAATTAATACATATTTCATTAAACACAGACCTCAGTGCAGGTTGTTACAATTTATCTTCAGAAGTTTACTTTAAAATATATGATATATTTAATCTGTGAAACACTTATTAGGTGAAAATTCAATTTTTATTGTATTTACTTTTGAAGAAGTTGCTAAAGCAGTTTCTGTTAGTTAGCAGGTGAGAGTTAGCAGTGAGCAGTTAGCTGGGGTGAGGAATCACAGAATGGTAGGTGTTGGAAGGGACCTCTGGAGATCATCTAGTCTAAATGCAGCTGGAGCCAAACCATTGGTCAATGTCTTTACACAGGGCCCCCCAGCAAGAGGCAGGGCAGGAGATGGGATGAGACAAAATATGATGACAGAGCATTCAGCATGAGCAACCTTATGTGATAGTCTTTTCAGACCTTTCAACTTTTGGATTACAGTCTAACCTAAAATGGCATAGGAGCCTGTAGGGATTCATCCAGATGCCTTATTTTGGCAAGGGAATTATTTGTCCTTTGAGATAATATTGGCTACTTATGCAATCAAATATTTCTCACATCCAAAGAAACTTTTAAGATTGCAAAAGTGCACATTCAATGCAGAAAATATCAAGAAGGCATTTTTACTTTAATAGCTCTGGTAGGAAGGGGCTCAACTGTGTCACCTTACCTGAGCTTGAAGGATACATTTCTCACCAAATCAGTCCCAGATATGTTCAGTTTCTTTATCACCTTCTCAGCATTACTGCTATCTTCTGGTTCCCTAATTTTTAGGGTGCCTTAGGGAATGCTTCAGTGCTGGAAAGACAGCAGTATCCTGCCTGGTGTCATGAGGTAACCTAAGGGCTAGGGATGAGACAGAGTGGTCTGGCAGTGCAGCTTCAGAGCTGAGAGTGAAGGTTTTGCAGGGTGCCCTGCAGCTTCTGCTCTGGTTTGCCTCAAACTTCATTTCCTTTGCTGTCTCTCCTCTATGCACCCAGGTCAGGCCCACTCAGGCTGTCTTTCCTTCCTCTTCCCCTTTCCCCCAAATTGCAGGCTTAAGTCACTGACATAATACGATGTTTTCAAATTAAAATAGAGTTTTCGTATGTGACTTAATATTGCACTTAACAAATGCTTTGTGGTTGTTTGTTGTTTTTTTTTCCTGTATGTGTGTGTCACTGTATAAAAACATATGGCATTAATTTGTAGAAGATGCTTCTTCTAATGGGAAGTACAGATGTCTAGCATGGAGAGCTTGGTCCTGTAACTAAAAGTCACAGGTAGTAATACTCAAGCATGCATAACATTGCTCTTGTTCTTCTGCACACAGTGTGTGTACATATGGTAAAAGAAAATACAAATTTGTATTTATAGAAGCATCTGCATATGGATTATGCCTTATTTCAGATTTAATGTGTTATTTCTGAAGCATTGTATTTAATTTTCCTTGATTACTGGGGTCTGTAATCATAGTTACTTGGTGTTATGAGTATGTGCTATTTTTACCCTGTTTGCACAAAGGAATAAATCTAAAGTTGAAGTCAGGGATTTAACCTCTAGATACATGGAGAAAGTTAAAAGAGTACCATTTTGTACTTGAATATTTTTGGTGGCAGTTAACCCTCCACTGAAGTGTTTTGTTTGGGAATGCAGGGTAAGAGTTATGGCTAATATTAGTGATGCAGTAATTTTGAAAAGATGGATTGATGTTGCTTTATATAACTGATTGCCGTCTTTCAAAATAGACTGATACCTTTTTAAACCAATAATAATGGAGAATGTTATCAGCTCAAAAAACATAGGTGGCACCTATATGTTGATTTACAAACTACTATCTTTCATGTTTGTAAGATGCCAGTAAAGAAAGAGGCGTTAGTTAGGAAGGAAAACAAAGGATTTTTATAAATAATTTCTGTTAAGAACTATCATATAAATAATTTATAAATCTAAGAAATGACATGGTTTGTTGTGTAAGTTTTTTTTGCTTACTATTAGTATTTGATATATAAATCCCAGAATTCTTGCAGTCCCTGCCTGCATCCTCTTTTTGATTAGGGTAATTTAAACTAAAGTTAGCAAGAGCTCTTTTGGTCTTCCATTTCCATAATTCTGGAAGCATTTGTTTTTTCTAATTTACTAGCAGCACCTGTTTTTACTCGGATGAGCAAGCAGCAACTGTCAGCCTCCCCTTTCTGACCAGTCTTGAACATTTCCTCTGGCTGCCTGTAAATACCACAACTGTCTTCCATGACCATCTTAAATTTCGAGGAACTCACTGCCTATGTACCCACATGAAACGAGACTGACTGGTTATGCCAAAAAAGAATCTGATCCAAGAGTAAAGAACAAAAAGATGTAATGCTGTTAGTGGAAATAAGAAGCAATGGTAACATGTATAAAAATGTGATCAACTAATAGTAAAATACATATAGGATTTTTTTGGGGTTTTGCTTTTCATTTTGAACAGTTATTCCTATTAAGTTATTGGTATTTAATTTGTATGGTTTACTTTTTCATTATTTCCAATGTTAGTTTCTTTTCCCTTTTGTCCCTCTATTGTTTGGTTTGTATTATGTTCTCTTTGATTTTCCCTTCTCTGGAACAGCACAAAGCCTCTTTCAAATCCCTGCTACTGAAGTTTTGGTTTTGCATTCAAGTGCTGATGCTCTGCCCTTGTGGGCAGGTAGCACAGTAGTGAAGGCTCCAGTAGGCATTTAGTGATGGGTGACCTTCTGTCAAGGGAGACTGAGACTGCAAGAACAGATTAATTACTGAAGGTAATCTGCCTTCCCCTCTCCATTGAACCTCTAGAACCTGACACAACAGTAAACACATCGTTCCTTCCTTGGTGTCATGTCCATCTTGGGTTGTAAGGCATTTCTGCTGTGTGTGGAAGGTTTTTTTCTAAGTTGTGATGGTGAAACAATGGAGCAGCTGGAGCTCTTAAATTACAGATCAGGTGTTTATGTCAGGGCTACCTTGCACATGAATTCATGAATCATCATATGATAGAAGGTTGGAAGGGACCATTAAAGGTCATCTAGTCCAGACCCTCTGCAGTGTGCAGGGACCTTTTTAACTCAATCAGGTTGCTTGGAGCCTCATCAAGCCTGACTTTGAATGTTTCCAGGGATGAGGCCTCCACCACCAATCTGGGCAACCCATTCCAGTGTTTCCCCACCCTCACAGTAAGAACGCCTTCCTGATATCCAATCTGAATCTACCCTGCTCTAGTTTAAGGCCATTGGTCCTTGTCCTGATTCATCTGTCTATTCAAATTGGTAGATGTATTTAGTTTGTAAGTGAAAGACATGTTTATTCATACAAGAACGAGTAAAACTTTTCAGGGAGCTGGGTTGAAAAAGATGTGGTTTTATACCTCTTTTGCCAATGATCAGAAAAGAGAAGAGTTTTGAAAAGGGGAGAGGGAAGGAGAGAATCTGTAGTCCTGAGTTGCTTCCTGCTTGCTTCGTTGCCTGCTGGCATTTGAAAACTAACAGGAGTATAAGGTGGGAGTGAATATATTAATGTAAAGACATCAAGCCTTTGGAAGTTAGCACAGATAACAGAGGGGGCTGCAGACAGTTCAATTGTTAAACCCCAGGCACTGGCATTTCCCAGGAATATTTGGTCAGAAGAAGGAATTTGGTTAGGAAGGAGATGTTGCAGAAGCTCATGGCTTTAGCAGTTGCCCTTGAAGATAAAAAATAAGAATTGTGACTGGGTGTGGCCTTTTCAGTCTATTTTGCTGAGGAGGCAATGGACTTTGCTGCTGCCTTCTCTGTGTGGTCGCTCTATGGGGAGGGGATGTGAAGGAAACAGTGGGATGAGGGCAGACCTGCATTTTCCTCCTCCCTTACTGAAGCATGCTTTGCATGGCTCCTACTAGACGAGTTCCTCAAAGCAGGTTTGCCTCAACTGTGGAGACATAATCAGGGTTGTTGTGTTAGCTCTTCTGGGAGCAGGTGAAATCCTGACAACCACTTTTCAGGCTGGTTGCAAACACCTCCTTCCTCATGCTGACCCTGAACTAAACCCAGATGGTCTATCCCATTCAGTGTCCTTGAGGCCTCCCTCTCTCCTATCCCCTTGCCTTTAAGAATGCATCTTAAAAGCATCCTCTCTCATGTTTTGCTTTTGAACAGACCTTTATCTCTCTGTATACTTAAGTGCTGGCCTGCCTTGCATGTGCTGGTCTCCTCAACTCTTTCTGCTTCCTCCTCTCCTCTCTGTCTCTCATACAGCTGCTGTGAGAGCACCTTTATCTACTTCATCTTACTGGGACTTTGTTGATGGTTTATTTGGACAATGAAAACAGTTTCCTTGAAGAATGTTTTTATGCTCAGGCATGAATTTTCTTGCCTGCTGTTTGGGAATATTCATACAGATTCAATTACGATTTATTCCGAATGTTAGGATCATATTGTAATAAATTGATTATGAGTGCATGCCAGTTGCCTTCAAGCATAAACAAAATTACTGAATTGTGCTGTAGGCCTTACATTTGCAAGTAACAGGGTTATAGGTCTAACTAACAGATCCTTTAACATGGTAAGAGCTAGTGCTTTTAGAAAGCTAATTGCTTTTAGAGACACAAAAGTGACTTTAGTATCCTTTCGTGGCTGTAACTGTACTTCACTAGATGGTCCTGGTATTTGCCACGATAGCTTAAATTGGGTTATGTTGCCATGCTAATTTTTTTCCACTGTGAAAAGAAAAATAAATTATTTAAATCTTTCCTCTCTGTGCCTCTCAATAATGGAATTACAAATACTGTATCTATTTCACTTCCTGGTTTATTCTCTTTGATATTTGTGGAGCTTGAAGTAATCACACAGGCTTTATCCTCTTCTTTGGGACAAGATTAGTTCCAGTGGTTCTCTTAGAAGTTGACAAAAAATGTGTGCTTTTAAAATGTGTATGATGTGTTCAGATATTTTCCCAATAAGCAGCGTGAAAGTTGTTACAAAGGACATATCTTACATAGATTTTGTAATTGGTAGGAATTGTAGAGAATGAAAAGAATCAAAATTGCAGAGAAAAACATCCGTGTCCATATGAAGAAAGCATTTGAAAGGAATGAGAAAGGTAAATCAACTGACCAAGGGTGAGAGCTAAACATGTGAAAAAGGGGATCGAAGTGAGGCCATTCTTTTCATTTTCCTTGCTGTGGGCAATACATTTTCTTTAAAGCTAGAGTTTTAAACACAGTTAGGATTGTATGGTAGGGAATATACTGGGTGTTTATTGAGTTTAGAGAGTGACTTCTGTTTTCATTCAGCAAGACTTACAGTTCTGTAAGCACTTCCAGCTCTTCCAAAAATCTGCACAAGTTTTAAATCTGCTTCTAACATGGTGCCACTTGTGTGACTGTACCTATACAGGTCACCTAGGTTTCTTTGTCCCCTTGTTTTCCCCTCTGGTTGATTTGGCACTCCAAGGAATAGCTGTTTGTTGTTCTGAAAGGTAAGTTTTTGAAGTAGAAATTTAAATGTATGGGCAAAATGTATTTTCAAACCTTTTGAGAGTCTTCATTTAAGTGTTATGGGAATTAAAAGGGTCAGATTGGCAGGACCTGAGACAGTACAATCTACTTAATTTTGTCAATACAGAAGTAAAACCAAAACCAATTTCTTCTGATACTACTTCTCTGTTTAGCTAATTGTGACAATTTTTTTACAAGTCTGATAATACATGATGTTCTGTTTAAAGATCCAAATCTGAGTCCCTGAGACTCACCTATCACTAAAAGATATAAGCAGGCTTTTGTGTTTTATGGTTGGAGGATAAAGCTAAAAACATGCACCGAGTTGAACAGCACAAACACTGGAATGCAGCAAGCCCCCAGAAAACAAGGAAAAACAACCGGCAGTCATTTTGTAGGGAATAGGCTTCATGGCTATAGCTGTCAATCCTGAATTCTTTCTTGCCTTCTGTGTAGTGGGACAAGATCACATTTATTCTGAAACAACCTAGGATGGCATATCAAATAACACTCTTTGCAAATGTTCAAAAGTGTACACGTCACAGTTCTAACACTTTTTTTGATAATAAACCATTTCACATTATCAGCCATAAGCAGGGGCTAATGATCTATACCATTATTTTACATAGGGTGTGTATATTTATTAGTTTACCATAATTATAATTTGTCTAATCAGAAGTAAAAATTAAGTAGAGTCTAAATGGCTGAGTAGGAGTGTAAGGTCCTATTAAAGGAAATGTAATGAAATATTTTAATCTTCTTAGAAGTCCTACATAAAATTCAGACAGATTAAGTTTTGGCATCGTACCTGGAATCTCCCATTTCTGGTGCAGTGGATTAGAATATTAAGTGTAATACTCAGTGTCATTGCCACAGTTTCCTTCCTGTTTTCTTCGGTGACAGGTTAAGGTTGAGACAGGAGGGAGGTCATGTTCACTGAGGTAAAAAATCCTCATATAAATAATAATGAGGATGTGACTGGACACAGTACAGTGTGTGTGTGTATATATATATATATACTTAGATTTACAGTCTGGCAGCCCTAACCTTGGCCTGTTTTGCATTTACTATTTAGGAAAAGGTTTAAAATGCCAGATTGTGAAGGTTTTTGGGGTTTTGATTGGGTTTTGGGTTTGTGGGGGGATTTATTTATTATTATTATTTTTATTTTTTTTTCTGTTTGTTAATCTCCCGAGCAGTTTTGAGCAGGTATTAACAGCAGCTGATGGTATTACAAAAAATCCTAAGAGACCTGATTCTCATTGCTTAGCCTTTTTTATGCTTATTTAGAAAGTTAGTACTGTTTCATACCCTCTCTGCAACCACTTTGTACTCTGTCTTTGGAAGGAGACCAGAGCTTTGCCTCAGCTTCTACTTCTCTGGGTTTTCTTTGGAGCTTAAGGGGGATTTGGAAAAGTTTGATTGCAATTGACATTCAGAATGTCCCATAAGGTCATAGAGCTGCCAAAATAAAATTATTTAAATTAGAAGACGAGTGTTAATTGTCAGTTCACCAAAGATACTGGAAATTATGTATATTTGTTACTGTTATCTTTGCATATCCTGTGTGACTCTCTTGAAAATATTGAGTTGTAGGAGAGGTTGCAGTCAGTCATAGCAAGACTAAGTAATAGAAAAGGTAGAAAGAAAATGATGCAGTTGCTGCAGCAATTGACAAGATTTAGGAACTAGAAAGCAAACCAGAAGTACAACTCCAGACTGAAGTTTCTCTAATGCCTTTAAAAGAGGCAAAAAATATTTTCGCATTGTTCTGGACACCAAATCCTGGATCTTGGTATGTATTGCTCAAGGATTACCTGCTGCTCATGAAAGCTTGTGATAATGGCTTTTGTTTGACAGGAGATTTTAACTATCAAGGAAATTGAATATTTTAAATATAAAAAGATGAAGACATTTACATAATTTAACTTCAGTTACATGGCATCACTACTCTGTGCTTTTATGCAAACTCCATTTACTTTAAGAGAACCTGCTTTGATAGGCACATCAATTACAATTTGATCTTTTATTTAACGTAAGACTTTGAGAGATGTTCAAAGCTGCACTGCAAAATACTGGATACTGTGCAAAGGGTTGGTGTGATAGAAAGAAATTTCTTCAAGATTAGTTTGAAACCATTAGAATAAGTGATTCACTAATAAAAATTCTTCCTTTCAACACATCTTTGGAATTCAGACCTTGCTTAATTCTTCATGTCTGATCTGTGAAAGATCAGGATGCCTTTCTGGTAGGTACTGTGGCTATAGGAAGGTCTGGCAATCACTTTCCAAGCCAGTGTCCTGGCCAAGAACAGGGAGCTCAGGCTCCTAATGGCTGTAGCCATTAGATTATCTTGGTTAATTCAGCTAAGAATTCTTTGCACCTCGCGGTGCTACTTGGCTTCTTGGAAGGAAGGGAGGGCTGCGGGGAGCTTTAGGCTTAGGAGCTTTACTTATTCCCACACTTCTGTAGCTCGGCCCTCAGGATGAGAAGCAGGACAGGAGACGACATTGTTTCCCTCTCCTTATCTTTTTAATTGTTTAGATTTGAAAGGACTTGGGAAGTCCTGTATTTATATTGAAAAGTACAGCATCCCATGGATGTGATTGCTCAGTAAATAGTTGTCCAAATGGGCCAGAGTACCCATAGGCATTTTTTGGTTGTTTAAATCTAGTTAGCCTTTGTACAAACTTTAAATTATTAATGTGATTTACTGCTTAACTTTCTAGCTCCTATGTCAACAGGATAATGCTGTTTTGAGCATGCTACTCTATTTATAGCCACAGTGCTGGAGTCTACCACAAACCCACAACATCAGAGCTTCCTTTTATCTGCCTTGCAGTTCAGTTAGGGTCAGATCTCCATCTCTAATTCTCAGTTGTCCAATGGTGAAAGACTCCAGAATTTTTCTTGTTTCTGTCACTGATTTGCACCATAAAGTTGAACAGCATGCTTCACTTCTCTGGGCCCTCTCACAGCATTTGTGTATCTTGTTTATCAGATTATTATCATATCTAACCATGTGTTGCTATGATGCTCAGAGTCAGGGAGCCCCAGTATCAGCTGAGGTATGGCTGTATCAACACTGCTAATCACTTTTTATGGAAATGGCCAAATTCACACTGGTTTTCAAGGTGACGATGCCCTTTGCATGGGCATTTCTGAAGTTGCTGCTGTAACGTAAGTGTAGTCAGATTTGTTTGTGTCATTATATATAACTCTGGCAGTAAAGTCCTAGTTTATTGGGATACCGGAGAGTAAATCTGATAGGGCTGCAGTGCACAAGACATTGCCTGTACAAGAACCCCAATAGCAGTGGTTAATGGCCAGGATTACTAAAAGCTTTAAAGGCCAAGCATACAAGGATTTTATTTTCAGTTTACTGCTTAAGGAGGTGTAGCATTCCAGTTTGACAACTAATTATACCAGTTATAATGCCTTGCTTTTTTTGCACTGCGCTCAGTTTTGGAAATTAGCTGATAAAAAAATTGTTTGTGAAACTGTCTTGTAGAACATCGAATTGGCCTTCAATTTGGTACCTCTTTGAAGACAGTGTTTTAAGACTTTCATAGGCTTTGTTAGGCAGCTGTGGAAACGGACCATATTTGTTTAACCCCAGAGAGTTGAATTCTAATTGAGGTTAAACCCAGTCATTAATCAGATGGCCTCTCCCCTTGTTACACTCCTGATACTTTTTATAGTTGTGACAGTTTTTGTTCAGGAAAGATCCAGGCTGAATTTTGAATTCCAAAATTTGACAGAAGTGGGTAGAAAAAATAATCCTGTACAGAAATTCCTAATTTGTAGGCAGAAAAGCTATTTCCCATTTCTCCTTTAATTTGCCTTTCATCCATTGTTGTATTTTATTCTTCTTTTTTCAGGAGTAAGATAACATATTATAGAGACTGGTGTCTTTTTGGTTTATGTTCATACATTATTTAGTAGCTGGACTTTGTAGTTTCCTGGAGTTGGTGAGCTCTCCTGCAGTGATCCTGTTAGAGGAACTCCAGTTCTCTTTCAACAGTGTTAATCTATTAGGTGTGGTTCAACAGTGAATTTATATTCCCTAGTTTCTGACCATGAACATCCTTGCATTTAGTATTTCTGCCTTTCAGTTTATTTACTCATCTAACACATGCATGCCCATATATATCGTATGTAAGGGTACTGTACAATTGTGATGCTTGTATAGGGATGTAGAAGGATCGTATTTGGATCCAAATGAGTTGCTAGGACTAAAGAAATTACAAAGATTGTCTTTTTCTCATCACTTACTCTTTTAAAACACAACATACTGAATTCTTAAAATAAGGACAACATTAGATTTCTGCAAATTTAATTTGGTTAATGTGTGAAATCATAGAAATCATAGAATCAACAAGGTTGGAAAAGACCTTCAAGATCATCAAGTCCTACCATCTGCCCTACAAACCCTAACAACTACACCCATCTCCTGAAACACCACGTCTACCCATTTTTTTAACACCTCCAGGGACAGTGCCTCCACCATCTCCCTGGGCAGCCTGTTCCAAGGCTTCACCACTCTTTATGTGCATAACTTTTTCCTGATATCCAGTCTGAACCTCTCCTGGCACAACGTAACCCCCTTTCCTCTTGCCCTATCCCTAGTCACTAGGGAGAAGAGGCCAGCACCCACCTCACTACAACCTCCTTTCAGGTAATTGTAGAGAGCAATGAGGTCTCCCCTCAGCCTCCTCTTCTCCAAGCTGAACAGCCCCAGCCCCCTCAGTCTCTCTTCGAAAGATCTGTTCTCCAGACCCCTAACCAGCCTAGTTGCCCCTCTGTGCACCCTCTCCAGCATCTGAAATGCCAGTGAAAGTACACCTTTCTCACTGATTAATCTCTACTATCAGTTATGAACTGCTAAAAGGACACTGGAACAGGCAGGGAGACTTAGATTTCACAGGAAAGGAAATAAGGAAAACAGACAACTGTACTAGTATAAAGTTATTGCTGATGAAATAAAAGGCTGACAGAACCTGGGAAAAAAGCACATTTTTACTACTGTGTAAGAGAGTCATTAATGTGAAGAGTAGTTTTTCTTACAGGCTGAGAAAGGTCACAAAAGAAAAGGCTGAAGAAAATACTTGTGCAGAGTTCTTCTCCCTCAAGTACTTGCCACAACATGAAGCTCATCCATGCTTAGTGAAATAACTCAAATTTCTTTCCTTGTAAATGTAAGGAATGGTGTTCATTACAAGAATTGTTTTTAATGGCTTCCCTGATGAAGCAAAGGTGCTTCATCTCACATCCTTGATGTTTGCATCTCCAGTGGGTGGGACAGGAAGATTATCTCTGGTAAGACACTGCAGTAACTGTATTGAAGAATGGGGTTTATACCTGGGGGCTCAGTTCTGTTCTGAGACAAATAAGCAGAAATCTCATGGGCTACAAAGGGCACGTGTCTGAGTATCAGAGGTCAGAACTGGGTGTCTAATTTGGAAATGAGAGAATTGCACTGCTCTCTGTAAAGCTATTTGAAGAGTAAACTGTTTACTAATTATTGAAAATAGATGCTAGTAAGATTTCAGTAGACTTTGAAAGTGTTGTTAGTGAAATCCTTGCTGGAAATATGAGTTTTTTTGGGGGGAGAGGGCGTGGGATGTAGGGGGTGGAAAACCTGATGGAAAACCAGCTGGTTTTCCATCCATAATCTGAAATGCTAGATGAGTAGTGTTTGAAAATTACTGCAAGTGACTGTGTTTGTTAGCAGTAGCTTACATTTTCTGGGGGATAAGAGAGATCTTGAAGAAACTTGTGAAAGCAACTGCATTTTTCAAATTTTAAATAGAAAAACTGAATACCTAAAAACTCAAGTGTGTGCTGGGGAAGTAACCTGTTTTCTGTAACCACAGTGATAGCTTTTTTTTTTTTTTTTTTTAATGAACTGTGCTTACATCCTACCAATAGTTTTTGAGAAGGCAGTCTTCTACAAAATTTTAAAGCTTGCAACATGGGGTATTTGACATACTTTGTAAATATGGTTTATTTAACAAGTCTTTCAGTGAATGTGGGATTAATTATTTTAAAAAAAATCTGTCTTCTGGATTTCTTATAATAATATTACTAGGATTCATTGCTTTTACCCCTTCTCTCTTTCTTGGCCTTAACTAGTTCCCACCTATGCATTTTTGTTGTGTGATATGCAACTAGTACTTACAAAGCATATATTTGGAGAATAATTGAATTTAGTGCAAGGTCACAGCAGAAATCCCATGCTCTTGGTCTTGTCAACAGAGATGTAAAAATAAAAATATTAATTGGCAACCTATTTTCCCTTATGCTGTGAATTTTAAAAATTACCTTTCTTTTCTCATCTGCATTAACCTATGATATCAAGACTGTCCTCACTGTCCTCAAAGGGTCTTTCTTGTTTGTGCCTCTGTGCACAGGGACTTATAGGAGGGACAGAGATGAAGATACCTGGGGTCACTGTTATGTGGATTATGAACCAATTACTGCTTCACTGGCACCTTTCTCTGGTGGGGCATGCAAAGCAAGAAATGTTGAACCAAGTGGAATGAAAATGAAATCTGACCTGTGCTGTCAGCTAAAGCTTTAGTAGTTGTTCTCTCCAAGCGTGAGCCTCTCTCTGCCCTGACCCATGAAAATGTGACTTGTGGATGTGGACAAATGCAGGTGGCTTTGAAAGGCTTAGCAAAGTCCATACAGGAACTGGGGGGAGGAGGTTGATTGATTGAGTCCAACAAGAGAAGACAAGAAATTGGTGAGTGGAGCAGGAGCGTTGTGTGGCAGCAGGCGGTGGTGGCCTTGGCTCCTGAAGAGCCCAAGCACTGCTAGCACTGGGGCTGCAGGGTGGGAATGGGCCTAAAGCAAATGTATTTTGAAGGAGAAATTTGCAGCAGAACAACAAGGTTTTTGTGGGAATATTTATTGGAAGGGTTTTGTGGTCATTAGTGTCCTTCTTTCTCTGAGGGCTTTCACAATGAGAAGTGGCATTACTGCTTGCTCAAAGTTGGGAATTGCTGTATTGATTTGTTAGTGAGAGATGGAAAGGTCAGGCCAGGAAGAGCCTGTCAAGAAAAGCAGCTTATGTTTGGTCAAGTAGAGCAGACTTGTGAGTGGTGGTTGAAGGGTAGGGTGCAGTCTCTGAGAGTTAGTGGAGTGTTTTTAATGTACAGCAAATGCTCACAAGACCCTGAAAATGGCCTTGAGTGCTCTGTCTTGAGTATCAGCTGTGCATTTCAGGACACAGGCTTCTCTTCTCTGAGATAGGGCTTTGTCTGGGGAAGGTAATGAGCTGGCTTTTTTGGGAAGGACAGGAGGAACACTGCCCTGAAATCATGGCACAGAGCCACAGCCTGCTGCTGCATATCCCACCTCAGTCTGCCAGAGCCCCCCAGTGTGTATGCTTTTAATGTATTCGATCTGTTAGTTTTATCTTTTGCATGGTGTGCCGTGGTGGTTAAATTTCAGCTGAGGTGAGTCCAGCATGAGCAAGTTGTTCCAAAGGTGAAAAGCCACTGCGGAGCTGCCGAGCAGCTCCAGGGTTACACCGAGGGACGATAAGCTGAAATCTGACCGCACTTAAGCTGCTGTTCAAGTGTGCAGAGTCTGCTTCTGAGAAAGATCCAGTCTGTTCTGAGCACCTTTAGCCCCAGGAGGAGGGAAGCCAGGGCAAAGGCTGGGAAGCCCAACCTCCTTTGGCCACACTCAGCGCCTCCATTGGCTGCTGGGGGCATTTCTGATGTGGCTCCATAAAGGTCTTTCTGCAGTGATTAGTGTTGTCACAAGCAGCACATGTCACACATGGGACACACCTGTCAGAAGCTTAAGAATTGAGGTAGTGGGGAAATTGTATTTATTTGGTAACATTGACTACTAGCAAGAGGTTGTTATTGCCATTGATGCAGAAGCTAAATAATCCTTTCTGTATTTTTTTCCTGGGCTTTCAAATAAGGGCAGGTTAAAGAATGATGTTGGGGTGCATCTTAGCTTGGTAATTCATTGTCATTTATTAACTTGTACCTGGAGCAGAGAGTCAGGGTAGGTTGAAACTCATAGTCCTTCCATAAGGCTCTTCACCTTTAAAGCCAAAGTTCATACAGTTGGTATTTATCAGAGAATCAAGCACATATGGTTTGAAAGGATTTGTGACTTGGACACACAAGGGGCTTATCTTCAGAGAGAAAGGTATGACTTCTTTACTTAGGGACAGTTAACAAGCGTCATTTGTTCCAAGATACAACATAAGGACGGGGTGCTTTTGTTTAGTTCTACATAAACTTACAAAGTCGGCCAAATGGGAAGGCAGGACTTAATTTACTGTGTTTACATTGTGATAAATCCACAGTGCCTGATCTTTGATATATTCTTATCTCGGAATAAGTTATATTTATTACTTCACTCCAAACCGTGCCTTCTTTTTTAGAATATGGAGACAAATTCAGATGTAAAAGATACCTGAAGCTGTTCCTGAAATGTTAATAACTAATTATTTTTTAACACAGCAAAAGTTTTTATGTACTGTCAAAAGAGTTGAGGAAAATTTAGAAAGTCCTTAGAAAGGACCACTGGAGCTCATCTTGTCCAATCTCCTTCCCACTCAAAGCAGGGCAAACTCTGAAGTTAGATCAGGTTGCTACTCAGGTATATACGCTGATACTCTGAATCAGTTTGTGGCTTTTTATTTGGTGTATTTGACTGTTAGGATGACGTGTAACTTCAATGACATCATTATAACCTTTGCAGTTTTTAAGAGAAATTCTTTGCTAGGTCAGTAGTAATTTTAGCCAATGACTTAATGAGGTCAAGATAAGACCTAGAGGTTTCAGCTTGTTAGTTTCTTTTTTTTCTAGTTACAGATATACTTAAGATGGAATATACCTTTTGGAAGCCTTAGCAACTTATGTTTGGCAGAGTGAACCAAAAACTAGTTACATGAAACTATAAAAATGGTAAGCTTTCAGTCAAAGAGGAAGCAAGATAGAAACAAATAGTGGCCTTTATTAAAGGTTTGGACTCTCTAATTTCCTTTAAAAACTGTAACTTAAGTAGTTCTGCTTTGTCTTTTCCCATACGTAATTAAGTCATAGATATCAGACAAAACATTAATAAAAAAGAAAAGCAAAATAGCAAAGGAAAATAGTTAGGGATATTGTCAAGCTATAAAATTTTACTTGGGCAGAAAGGATCTTTTGAAAAATTCTATATGGATGGTGATGCTACCAGGAAGCTTGTGGAATTGACTGTTTTGAGTTCAGTTAGGGGTTTAGTGTAACTTGGTTTACTAGAACTTGGGTTCATTATTTCTTCTTTAAAACAGTTTCCTGTGCCATTCTGGATTGGGAGATACTTCCAGTAGAAATGTTAAATTAAAAATCTATTCCAAATATTGGAAGCAATTACAGTAGTTTGCTTTGACACTTGGACACAATTCACCTCTGAACTACCTTCACAGATATTAATATATCCTCTGCCTTCAAATGCTAACCAAAAATTGCTTTTTGTTTTATGTTTCTAGCCGTCGGACTGGCCAGTATACAATGAACCATGACCATTCCAAGAAGACCCCTGATGGAGCATCGTTTGATCGTTCAGGATCCCAGGACTCCTTGGATGAACTGTCTATGGATGACTACTGGAAAGAACTTGAAAACATCCATGAAACCAGAGGAAATAATAATGAGGAACGAGTTGCACTTGTACTGAAAGAGCCAGATGGTAATGAAATCTCTTCTTGTGAATAATCGTCAGTTTGCTGATTTAAGGATTTTTCTTTCTTTATTTTATTATTTATTTTCTTATTTCAAGAGAATGCACCCAACAAATACACTTAAATCAAAAAGAAGGTCACTCAGCTGAGCATGCACTTTGAAAATTCTGATGCATATCACTAGAAACAGGCAGTGCCCTGAAAGAAATTGGAGACAAGTAAAAGGCTACTTTGCCTTTAAATGTTATTTGCAGAACATCAGAAAGCTGCCTGTGCTTGCAAATCTCAGCAATTGAAGCTTTATTTGCAGTTTACTGTTAAACTAACTTACCTTTTCACTCTTGGTGTATGTTGTTTGTCGTTGTAGCTATTGTGGATAGAAACCTCACGCTTTAGAAGACAAGCCAATGATTAACTGGTTTAAGTTTAGTGAGTAACTTTCTATGCTTGTAACTATTGTGACTGTTCAGTTGTATTATTTTTGTTTCTCAAAAGCATCAATTATGGGCCATTCCTGACGGCATAATCTTAGAAGGAGTTGGTCAGTTTCTTTATTTTTCTCGTCCTGTCAGACAAAAAAGGAGTAATGTCCTTTATTCCACGCTTCTCTCAAAAGTTACTTATTAACAGTGCAGTATCTGCCTCTCCCATTCTAACAAGGGACTCACAGTCTCAGTAAATTAAAAGGAGAATTTTGCATTTTGGTATGGCCTCTACATGAGTGAGAAGAATGTGTTCCCATAGCTTTCAAAGGTATATGCACTTCTGCCTCCCTAGGCATTTTGAAACATCACTGCAAGTGCTCTGCAGAGGATAGCAATGTGACCTCTGGAGAAAGCAGCAAGGCTCTGAGCCTGCATGCTTGGGAAGCAGGGCATCTGTGGAGCTGTGAGGCTTCTTCATAGCAGCAGAGTACAAGTACTCCTGGACATGTGGGACACTGCACCTGGCAGATGAACCTGCCTGGGTGGGGGCTTGCTTGAGATGTGGCCATGGAAAGGCAAGGCAGGGGAGACACAAAATCATAGAAACATAGAATGTCTTGGGTTGGAAGGGACCTCTAAAGAGATATACCTTGCTCACATCTGCTCTGCAGAATAGATGTAGCCCTCCTTTCCAGCCTTAATAACAAAATCAGAGAGTTTTGTCAGATGTTTAGGATTTGGCTGTGTGGCCATAGCAAAATTTGTGCTTAAAATTTTCTGTTTTCTGAATGCTGTTAATATTCAAGTGCCCACTTGGTTGTGCACTGGGCACCGTGAGAAACTACAGTCAAAAGTTGACATGACAGCTTTGGGGTAGTTTTAGGCATCTGAGAATTTTGCTTGAGCATTTGAGGGGGTTGTTGACAATCAGCACAAGCTCGGATGCTACAGACAGAACTTAGTGTTTTAAAAAAAGCTTAGTGTTTTTAAAAAAAGAGATGCCAATTTCAGAAGCAGAAGTTTTGCCATTGGTGACAGTTTTTAATAGGTTTCTACTCTGTCATGTGCAGTGATCTGTCAATAAAGGATACCTTATCAGATATAAGACTAAAGCAACAGTTGTTTTGTAGGCTGTCAGCAGGCTGGAGACCATGTCATGAGAACTGATTAAGAAATACCATTAAGGTGACTCCTGTAGCTTGGTTTGTCCTTCATTAAATTGAGCTGCTGGAGAGTTGCAGTATTAATGTATCAAGAAAAGTGGGCAGAATCATGTCAGTAAAGAAGCTCAAAAGATTGAGGATTGAACTAAAAATCAATGAAGCAGCAATGATCAGAGGCTTTCAGACTTCACCATACACATTTATATATAGATACATTTATAAGATGGTATATGATTTAATAGAAGTGCTGTAGATCATTCTAAAGATTGCCCCATAGCAATTTGTATTGGATTAACTATTTTTAAAGTGTTGCTATCATACAATTAACCCTTTTGAAGAACTTTAGAAACAACAGCTTTATTCCAAGTCATGATAGTATAAGTAACTGTTGTTAATCATGTATCCTTTTAGTACTTTCCCCATGAACTGCATTAACTAGACCATGTTATTAACATCCAGTGTGCTTAAGAGTACTTGAAAGCCAACGGTTGTGCCTTTTTCTCTTTGCCTTGCTCAGAAGGGGAACTGGAAGAAGAATGGCTGAAGGAGGCAGGTCTGTCAAATCTGTTTGGTGAAAGCTCTGGTGACTCCCTGGAAAGTGTGGTGTTTCTGTCCACGCTGACCCGAACCCAGAAGGCCGCAGTAGAAAAGCGAGTAGAAACTGTCACGCAAACCATGAGAAAAAAAAACAAACAGCATCAGATTCCTGATGTCAGAGATATCTTCAGGCTACAAAATGACTCAAAGGGAAAAGTAAGTTCCTTGTTTCATTCTGGTAGAAAGAATAGAGGAAAATGCAGGGGTGGGGAGAGATAAGAGGGACACACGAACACAAAAGGGGTATTTCCAGAAGATTTGTGTTTCAGTTTTCACTGACTTCCATGGCAATTTCTTACTGGATGTATGGTAATAGAATTTGTTCGAACTTGCTTAAGCAGTTTTAGTATGTAGAAGGAAGTATGTATATTGGCCTTGTATTACATAGAGGTGATGAATAAAACAACCACTCCATGGTCAATATACTAATCTGAATTAATTTTAACGCATGCAAAACTCAAGACAACAATTACCCAAAAAGCTACAAAAAGCCCACTTTTATCTTTGTATGGTAGTGCCCTGCAGCCATGCTTAGCAGCCTGCCAGGTAGGGAACAGTACCTCTTACTTAGTGGAAAGTAAGGAAAAGAAAAGGACATCAACCTAACCCCTTCCATTTTGTCTAGGTCTTTATGCCTGTCAGCTGGGGACTTAGATCCTGTACTACCTGCTAGGGCCTATGTGTGTCCTTAAACTGTGTGTGGGAAGTTGCTCTGTCAGATCCTGAAGGGCCCTGTTTTCCTCTCATGGGAGAGTTCCTCTCCTATACAAAGAAAAGGAGAAGGAGGGAAATGCAGACTATATTAGAATTTCTCTTTGGAGAAGTGTGTGTGTCTTGTCCCCCAAAAGCAACAAGGTCTTTAGCTGTAAGAAGATTCTGACCTGATGAAAGTTAATGGCTACCTTACCTGCCCCATCCCTTGTTTTTGCTGCTGCTGTTCAGTGCAATGGTAGTGGTGGTGAAAAGCATGGCAAATTTTGAGGGGATTTAACTTCCTCTTCCCCCTCTACTTCCTCTCCCTCAGCAACTCCTTTCAACTTCAGTAGAGGTGAAATGTAGTGGGAGGAGTTTGTAAGTTCAAAGGTATGTTCTGGAGGCACAAATTGCTTTTCACTGTTCTGCTTTGCATGTCGTTGCAAAAGGGATTTAAGTCCATAAAAGTTTTGTGGCGTCTGATTTGCAGTTGACTACACCTAAATATTACAAGATCTAATAGCAGAGCAACTTGAGTAAAATATCAAATAGCTTAAAGCAGTATAATTTCCCATTCAGGTATGTTATTTCATTAAAGCACAAGAAATATTAATGTTTCTGTATTTAAGGTACACCTTGTAATGTTTGAAAATCATATGCCACAGTGTTCAGTATTCTATGTGTCTTAAACTACATGTTTTGATATTGATGACATCAGTGAGAAGTAATGCAAATACAAATAATTGTAGCTACTTAAGATGTATAAAACAGAAGAATATTTATTAAATATAGAAATAAATGGGGAAAAGAGGGAATATTCTCTAAATCTGTCTCCTTGTCTGAAAAAAAAGAATGCAAGTATAGGCCCTCAAACCTATACTGCATTCCTTTCTCCAAAGGAAGATAATTATTCAGAAACCATTGTGTGTGGTTATTCATCTAATCTGTCAGAGGAAGCCTGTAGTGAAGTAACTTCTACAGACTCTGTAGGTAACTTGCCTTGGTGCTTTGTTACTCAGCCCTCATTAGAAAGCTTTTTTTTTGTAACAAAAAGAGGACTGAAGTCGTCTGCAGCTGTATGAAGTCATCCCGTTTTAATAATAGTCTCTAAAAATCCGGTAACCTCCCTTCACCTGGAGGAAAGCAGGAGGAAAGGTGAAACAATAGTGTTGACAATTTGCATCAACGCAACAATTGTGTTGATGTTTCTGCTAAATTTCCTGCCATATTCCCAAAGAGAATCTATACTTTTGGTACCTTGACAGCTGCACAGTCTGCTCCTACTGCTCTGTGAAACAGCAATAATTTTCTGGGAAGTCATGCTATGACTAAATAAACAGATTTGTGTTGGTAAGAGAAATCTCTTTAAAAATGGGGTTTTCCTCAGTAAATATGAAATTATAAAGTCCTTGAGTAAAATGCAGTTAAAAATACAAAATGCTAAGCATGCATTGTTGATCTCAGTTGCCAAAAAGATAATAAACATAATATGTGGGTAAAAACATAAATGGGTATATGTATACCTCCCCACACACATATATGTAAAAAATATCTTTTCTACATGTTCTGAAACACTTTTTCTATAGGAGGTGTCATCCAGCTCATGGAATGTGACAGATTTTGAGGCTGGTGAGTGCAGCAGTGTAGAAAGGAGATGGTTCAAATCCTTTCCTGTTTCATTGCCTGTTCGAAGTGTCCTGATTTTGCTGTTGGGAATATAAGCTGTAAGCACAGATGTTAATGACAGGCAGTCCTGCAAAAGGGATGGAATTGTTCTGTAGGAGAGGCAACCTTGTAAGATTTTGAAAAGTGAAGGAATCTGGACTGAGCAAGTCAAAATGTCTCCACCAGATTCCTTTTCCTTATCCTTTCCAGTACAAACTAAGGCCTCAGGTCAAAGAATACATTTTCTTATTCTTTGCAACTCTGTAAAATTAATTCTTCTACCCATTTATCCTTTTAGGAAGACGGGGAATGGACTTAATTACTATTTTTTAAATTACCTAGATTTCAGATCCTCTTAGACTTTGGCAAAGGGTTTTCTACTGAAACACATAGGTGTGCTTCAACATGCTCTTGAATTGCAGGAGTATGTGGTTTCATCCTGCACAGCATCATAGGAGTATCTACAAACGTGTTTGGGTTTTATAGGCATGCCTATCTATTGTTCTTTTCTTAGATCTGTGATGGAAGTGAATCCTCAACTGTGAGAACAAGTGAAAACAAAAATGAAACACAAGATGAAACAAAAAGTAATGTCAAACAACTTTTTTTTTTTTTTTTTTCCTGTTGGTTTGTAGGCTTTCAGCTACACAACTACTACAGAGGTCCATATTTCCAGCAGCTTTTCAGAAAAAGAAAATGAAATTGTTATGAGAAACCTGTTCTGGCCTGTGTGGTTGTAGTGCTGTACAATATTAAGTGTGTCTGTAGAGTCCTTTGTGCCATGTGGGGAACCTTGTTTAGTACCAGTGATTGTTTCACAGTACCAGTGATAATCAAATCGTCTGGGAGAAGTCTCTTCTCATAGCTTATGCTTAGATTTTTCCTGATCCTTAATTTATCCCTTCTGGTTTCTCTCTACTGTACATTACAGGAAATTAAGCACTATACACAAGCTTATCAGTGCATACAGGAGAAGAAAGACAAATGGACTGTAGACATCCAAAGAAAGTGAGAACTGGCTGTATATCTGCAGCCCAAGATGAAAGAAAAACAGGAATGGAAGAAAAAAGTTGTTTACCTTTTAAAGGCAAATTGAAAGGAAACAGCATTTTGTGTGTGTAGGACTGGGTTGTGTCAAACAGTGTGTAATTGATTACACAAGAGGGGTGCAACACCCATGGAAGGCTGTTCCCTCTCACTGACAGGTAGGACAGAGCATCACAGAGCTCCTTAACTATCTCTATAGTTTCTGTTTTGAGAGTAATGAATTTTGGTGGAAGACTTGGACAAAGCTTTCTGCTGTTCTTCAGGTCCAATAATAAAAGGGTGGCTGCCCTGCCTGAATGTTTTTCTGAGTAATCTGCTCTAGAGAATCCTGCTCTAGCAAGGCAGTTGGACTGGGTGATCTCCAGAGGTCCCATCCAACCCCCTACCATTCTGTGATTCTGTGATCTTTGGTTTCTTTGGTGGGATTGCACCATGCCTGTTATGTCACCACACCCTTCATTGTAGAGGTCAGGATATTATTAACTGGCAGCCATTTAAGCTTTAAGATACTGTGTAACTATTCTGCATTGTTTGTATGTGGGGTTTTCCTCTTCAGGGGGACTGGATAGTACACAGTTGTCACAGTGAACCCTATAGCCACTTATCTAGGTAAGCAGATCAGGTTCCCTGCTGCAAATTACTAACCTGTAATTAAGCTGCTAAATAAACTTCTGTTCCAGTTCTAAGTATACTGACCAGCAGTATTCTGGAAAGGCTGTTACTTTAGAACTGAACTTAGAAAACAGCAACAGACAATAAAGGATATGAATGGAAGTCAGAGAGATTTATAGAAACCAGCCCTGAATATCACAAAATCTGTGCATTTCCAGAAGTGCTGTTAATCCTTCCCTCCCTCCATCAGTCTCAGCAAACCTCACTCCAATAAGAACAGTAAAAAATTGGGAGGACTGCCAGAATGCTGGTTCAGCACATGGGAAGGAAGAGATGGCTGGTGCTTGTGTCAATAAACTGCACTGTAGGATTCAGAGCTGGAAAATTACCAAGCAGTTATTACTGAGTTTTTATCACATCTGGTTCTTTTTTTCCAGTGGCCCTGATGAACCCTTCAGAAGTGGGAAGTTCTGAAAGGCAGATCCCATATGCTTGCTCTCCTCAGCACAGATTGTGATGTGAATGGCAAATGCAGCCTCCTTACATCCCGATACACTTCTGCTCTTGTCAACATGCTAAAGAGGGTTCTGCTTCCAGAGTTGTGTTAGGATGAAAAAATCGGTTAAATTGCAGTCAAACCATGCAAGTTTGGTGGTGTTAAAAGCACCAGACCTATTTCAGTGCTGTGATCTTTGTTCCAGAATGATGAGCAAATAAGTGTTATACAACAGTGACTGAATTTAAGGCAAAAAGTAAACAATGCCTGATATTTCAGAGATAGTAAATATTCATGCAATGTCTGAAGACATTATTTTAAAATGGAAACTCCCTTTGACATAGAAGTAGTACAAGTTTTACCTGAAAAATATCATCTCAGACTTTATTTAAAAAATCCAAAGCTTAAATTGAGATGTCTTAAAACTGTTGGAGTAGGGCCAGAGTAATTCACTCTAAAGGTGATGACTGTGTTCTCTTCTGTTTGACATTTGAATTCTGCATTCCCAAGTGCTTCTGCCAGACTGAAGATGATAATGGCTTGCCCTTAGTACATATATGGCTGTGTGAACCTGTGTGTATTCCATGTTTCTTGCCAGTCCAACACACCTTCTTTCTTGCCTAAACAATGTCAACAAACTCAGATAATAATAGGGAACAATTATGTTTTTATTTTCTTCCTGATCCTGCTCAAACAGAACAGTTTAAGTTCCTAAGATTTTTTGTGGGTAGATGCGTATTTGAGTTGTTTTGGAAGGACCCTTTCTTACTGGCTTTAAGTGCCTCTTTGTTTCAGAATGTGTCTACAGGAAATGAAAAGAAAATTCAGAATAATGTATTAAGGTGTCAGAAGATGTTATCATTTTAGCAATCCATAACACTCACAAAAGACCTTCAAAGGTAGCAATAAATTCAACAGCTCTGAAAGAAAAAAAGGAATTCCCTTTGGATGCCTGTGAAGAGAAGTAAATAACTGTGTTGGTTGAGACATCTCAAGAAATAAAAAAGAAAGAATAAAGCAGATGAAAAGCTAAGACTTGTTAGCTTAACTAGAGGAGAAGTAAAAGTCAGTTTACTGTGGGACTGCAGTTGTCCTTCTCAACATACAGGGTTAGCTACAAGGATAGAATGTTAGATGAAACCTTTGTGTAGGAGCAGCCTCAAAGCATAATGATCTAGCAAATGGATGAACAAATTGTGTATCGTGTGTAATGTGAGGGAAAAGAGCTATAATGTTGGCTTCTTGATAGGCAAAGAGACTAAAATGTGGTTGTACTTCTTAATGAAAGGTTTTGTTTCTGCTTTTCATTTGACATGATTGTCCTGGTTTGAGCCAGGATGAAGCCAATTTTTCTTTTTACTGATTTTTTTTCCTTCAGTAAGCTTTTTTGTAGCTAGCAACAGTGTGTTCTGCTAGGCTGATAAGACAGTGGAATGTTTTTCTAACTACTGAGGCTTCAAGGCCGCACCTGCACTCAGCCAGCTCAGACACTACGGGGAGATCTGTGACCCCCCCGTAGGAGGCTGAGTTAGACAGACAGCAAAATTGGCCAAAGATATTCCATTCCATATATCTACGTAAGCTCAAAGGAAGGTCAGAGATCACAGAAGACAACTTCCTTCCTTCTTTCTTCTTCTCCCTTCTCTTCCGTCCATGGCCGGTGTCCAGGGAGGACTCTGTTCATCCATCACCGTCGATCCTCAGCCTTGATCTCTCGTGACCCCCATAACTCTCTGCTTTCTCCAGCAGCAGCTCCGGGATTCCTTGGGACTCTTCCCAGTTCAGGGAAGTGCTGTGGGAGTTGCTGGGGTGGGGGGAGGCGAGAGGCTTTTGCCCATACCTGAATATATATCTGTATATAATTGTATATATTTTCTTGTATGATTCATTAGTGTTTTAATTAAAGCTGTGTAGTTTAGTTTTCAATCCAGCCAAGTCTCTCTCTTTTTCTCTCTCTCCTTCCCTACCTGGGTTGGGGGGAGGGAGGATCGAGAGCATTGTTGTCGGACCTGAGTCAAACTGTGACAATGATAAATGAGGACTCTACAACTGGAGTCATAAAGTGTTACTGAAAAGATCACAAAGTTTATTATTTTTTATTTAAAGTTATCTATGAATTAGCATTTTGGATAAATGCTTTGTCAGTCAAAAAAATCCTAAATCAGCCTTTCTACCTTTCCAATTATAAATTAAGGTCTATTAGCATAGATCCATTGGGGTATTCTCTAGAGTCTCTAGCAAAACTAGGAAATACCAAGGTTGACACTTCCAGTATCTTCATGTCCTAGTAGAAAGAAACCCAAAACGTGACCGTTGCCTCACTCCTGAAGAATTCCCAGCATTCTATGTGATCCTTAAATAGCACTGTGAGCCACGGAAGGGGTAGAAAACTAATGCAAAATATGGTTTCCACATTCTTATAGACAACATTTTTCTGTATCGCACTTGCCTTTCTCTCATGAAATGTTGCCTGCATTTAGCAGTTTGGCAGAACACCAAAGCTGCTTCCTTTTACAGCTGCTTTCTGGTTAATGAAGGCACAACAGCAGGAGCCAGGCTATATGATCAATAAGAAACTGCCCACAACAGCAGCATTTCCAGACCATTAGAATGTGCACAGCATTACCTAGACATCTGTTTTACACAGTGCCTTCCTATGACCAAAAGACTGAAACAGGAGCTACTGCTTTATTGTTTGTTAACATCAGATTCCTCCCAGGCTGGTAGGAAGTATGTAGGTCACTATAGGCCACATTAGCATGACAAAAGTCTTGGGGGATGGGGAACTGTTTCCCTTTAGTTCAGATACATTAAGCAGTTTACAAGATGTATACAGATAGACACACAAGGAGGCCAAAGATCAAAGCCAGGGATGAATTTGACCTTGGATATGGTTGGTTACTGAGTCTCATATATCTCTTTACCAAAAGGAGCAGCTCTAGTTTCAGGAGCAGCTTAATCTTTAGCGTATGGCCCAGGTGTCTTTCAAGGTCTTATGGAAAGTGAGCAGAATCTATGCTGGAAAGAGCAAGTGGTGAGTAACACACAGAAGAGGCAAAAATTGGAAATTGTTTATTTTACTTTTCACAGCGTTGCTTGATTTTAAGTAGAGTTACAGTGTTAACTCAAATCCACCTTCTCTTGCTGGAAGTGTCTCAGCTCTGGATCAGTTACATCAAAGTGGGAGTGTTTTTTTGTACAGCACTGTGCCTGACCAGACCAGTGACTGGTGGCTGAAGCCACTTGTAGATCTGTCAGTTTGGCCCCAGCAGATTGAGGTTATTTTCAGGACTTAATAAGAATAGCAGAGATTGGTCTTGTTTTGTGTATAGTCTTTCAATTAGATGCTGATATGATTCAGAAAGCAATTTTAGTTTGTGTAATTTTTTGTATTAACTTGATACTTCATGTGTTGTTTGGGTTGCAGGCTTGCAGCTCAGTGCTTTCTCAAACCACTGAAAGTATCTGTGTAGAGCAGCACTTCCCTGATACATTCTCTTTTAATCATTCTGTCTGCAGCTTTTCCCTAGTTTCAAGGTCAAATGTTGCTGTAGCTGCTTTCTGGGAATTTTTTTTCTGGCTTAGTGTAGCATATTTATTCCAGGCCATACAAAAAATTCCCACAGCAATAAAAAGAAATCGACCCTACTATGTGACACAATATTCTTATACCAAAGCAAATGCACTGCTTATGGTTTTCCTCAGCTTGTGTCCATTTCCATCCCACTTTGTCCTGCATTTGTGCCTGTTGGCTTTCAACAGACTGTAGTCTCCTATGAGTAGGACCTAGTGGCAGAATCACAGTCTCACTGAAATGAACAAGATTGATTTGTTCATTTTTCCACTGGTTCTAAGAAAGTCTGAATTTCATCACAGATACTTGCTAGGTGTTTGTAATTTCTTGTACGAGGAACCGAGTCCTGGATGTATTCTTTAAGAAATACCACATAATGAAAGAGGTGGTGAAGCCATCAAAATCTTTCCCTGGCTAGATTGTCTTTGATGCTTTGTTACTTACATTACAATTTTCCTCTTACTTCTTTCACAGTGTCTATTAACTTCAGGCTGAAAAAGCAATGGTTCATTTACTATGAAGTTAAACAACCTCTTATTCTAAAAGCAGAACTGCTTCTCTCTATTTTCCTTTTTTTTTTTTTTTTTTAAACCGAAACAGTTCTAAATTTTTCTTCTGTTTGATTCCTTTGAGGAACAAAGAAAGAGAAGTAAGGCCATTATTTTGTACTTTATCCTTCCTTGTTCTGTGGCAAACAGTTTTTAGAAACCTAGAATCTTTAGAGGCAAAGACAGGAATGTTGGGACAAAAACATAATCTTGAGTATTTCCTGTTATTCCCAGATGTTAATGCTCATTGTTGCCCAGATGTTAATGATCATTGAGAAAACATTGTATTTTGCTTTTGAAATTTTAACAGCAGAAAGAGTTGCTGATTTGGTTGTAGGATGCTACACTCTTTGAGGCTTGAAAGTGTTTGATGGCAAGAGACTTCTGATGCCAAAGCTGTTTGGCTCTGAAAGATTGTGGGAGTCTGTTGTTTGGGGTACATTGCTTCATCTTTTCCTAATAGATAAATAGGAGAAAATGTAACACCTAGGCAGAATTATCCAAGAAAAACTAGAAAACGTGAACCCTTCCAAGAAGCCAAATTTTAAAATAACATTAAAAAATGCAGAAATTAGTGAATTTAGAACCAAGAAGTTGATCCTTTGCACAGCATTAACTTGTACTTGGTTTTAAAT
The DNA here is from genome assembly GCF_000747805.2 of Chaetura pelagica. NCBI lineage: Eukaryota > Metazoa > Chordata > Aves > Apodiformes > Apodidae > Chaetura > Chaetura pelagica. The sequence continues at coordinate 5,194,682 of NW_009953496.1, read as the reverse complement.
TTACTCTGATGCACTGAGTGATTCTCAGATATGCTGCTGTTGGTTATTAGTTTTTCACTCTGTTTTCAGGTCCAAAGTTCAGTCTTCGAACGGATGAACAGAAGAGCCCTCTTAAAGACATGCCATTTTCAGACACTGACATCAATTTGGAGATATCATTTTCAGAACAGGCGGCTAATCTCAAAGACAGCTCAGTAGGCAAAATGTGCAGAGGTGGAGGGAGTGACACTCTTCTCCCGGTAGGTTTTTCTTATTTATTACTGTCATTCTTTGTTTTTACTGGTGGTACTATTTGGATTATATTTATCTGATAGTGGGTGAATTAAATTTAAAAGAATGTTGTTGGATCCAGCTTTGTGGAGATAGACCTTCTCAAGATAACTTATTATGAGGAACAGTATTCTCAATAAAGTGGAAGTAACTTCTTTTATACCTATTTATATCATTGCCTGTCTGGCAAAATGCACTCTGTGTAAGCAATAATGAAACTGGTGGTGTTAAGGTGGAATAGTGGCTTAGTGGTAGTTGTACAGAAACTGTGTCCTTACTTCATTTGTTTACAGCTCCTTTTCCTGTTATTTGAGGTGAGATGCATCTTGTGATTTAAAATCAGAGCCTGTAGAAATGTTATGCAGTTATCCTGTGCAAGTAGGTGGGCAATGAGAATGAAGAACAGAATGGTCTATAGAAGTCTAAAGTCAAATAGCAGGAAATGAAGGATTAGTTTGTGCTCAGTTTTACTCTCTAGCTCTTTAAAAAAGTGTCATTCTGAATGAATCCAAATAAATACAGAAGATACTCCATGATGTTTTGTTGTTGATCCTCAGGAATCTCTTTGAGGATCTCTCTCTACCTAACAGTTCATGAACATGCTGTTACGTATGGCCTGAAAACTAATGACTGGTGTGAAAAATGTCTCTTTTTTTCTAACAGTGTATGCAAACATTACTTAGTAAACATAGTGTCTGAAGTAATAATGATCCACAATTCTTCAAACACTTAATTTAGATAAGGACATAAGCAGTTCTTCAAGCAGTAATTACTCCATGTATCGTAGTTTAAATATTATAAACCAGACACTAATGGATATTTAGGAGTAGATTCTAAGGTATTTGAGTCATCTTTCTCTAATGCAGCCTATAACAAGGAAATGAAAGCTATACTCTTAACACAGTTCTGTATATATGCATGTATATATTCCTAATACCTACGTTATCTGTACTTCCAGCTAGGCTTACGAATGATTGCTCAAAGACATGACTATGGGATTTCTCCTCCAATCATTAAAGAAGTGGCAAAATTATAGGAAAAGAAAGGGAATTATCTATTTAAATCTACAATTTGTATTTGTTACACCTTCACCATTGGCAGCTTTACATGTTTGTGCAAGTCAATGAAACCTCAAGGCTGGAAACTGACCATGTATCTACAATTTGTAAATCACGTTTACGTTTTGGTATGCACCCTTGTAGTCATGTACCATAATCACCAATTCATCTACCATCACTGGGTTTGTTCAGGGTATGAAAATAATTCTGGAGTATAAAATATGTTTCAAATGGAGGAAAGCGTTATCAACCTTCCTCCTTTGAGTCTTAGAAGCTTGCTGGTGAGGGGTAGAGTTAAACAGCTCTGTGATCTGGGAAGCTACTCGTATCTCACCCTCTCAGTGCAGTTCCTTATATTCATCTGTAACTGCAGTTCCTGATCATTTAGTGCAGTAGAAATGTAGAAATTTGTTGTTATTTTTATTATGGAAGCCAAATATTTTATTTCTTGTGCATAAGTGCGGAGGGATTTCTATCCCAATTGTACACACATAGGATTGTTCATAGACAGCCATTCCCACCTCTGTAGGCATTAAGCACTGAAATAGGTGCCCACAGAGGTTATTGGGAATTTTCAAAGTTCAGTTGGACAAAGCAATAAGCAACCTGATCAGACTTTAAATATAGCCTTGCTTTGAGCAGACAGTTGAATTAGATGACCTGCAGAAGTCACTAAGAACCTAAATATTCCTATAATTTTGAGGTCATCTTCATTTCAACCTATCTGGAGGATTCTTCCATTATTTAGTCAGTACCAGCAGACTTCATGAGGAAAGGCTGTGCCCTGATGGAAGCACAGCCTTCTAGCTAAGTAATTTGTTATGACTTGGATTGTTCACTCTGCTGCAAATCTCTGCTTTTAGAACTTCAGGCTGCCGAAGGACAAAACAGGTACCACAAAGATCGGTGACCTGGCCCATCAGGATATGAAGAATGTCTATTCTTTAGCACTGATTGAATTAACTGCTCTCTATGACGTACTTGGGATTGAGTTCAAGCAGCAAAAAGCTGTAAAAATAAAAACCAAAGGTGAGTTGATGTTTCATATTCTGAACCAAATGTGTCTGTTTTAATCCAATAAAACAAATGCATCCAGTTCTTTATGATTTTCCAGCAGAAAATGGTTATTAATATATAAATAGTAACATAGATCCTAAGCAGCATTTAATTAAACACCTTAACTGAAGGCACACTTCAAGCAAGCTCATGCACATAGTCACTCCAGCTACGAGACTCTGCTTGCCATCTAAAGTTAAAACTCGGGTCAACCACTGAGCAGCTAAACCAAGGAGTGAAGAAGGGAAACTATCTTAGTAGCATGCTGTGTGGGAAGTATTGCTTCACAGAAGTTCATATGTGCTGTTATGTTTCCTGGGAGGGCACGTGTATGTGCTCTTTTTGGGTATTCTTTTCCTGCTTTCCTGGGGGCAGGTACTGGGCTACTTTTACAGCTGAACTCAATGCTCTTAAAGGTCTTTTGCAGCTTAAATGATTCTGTGATTCTACCTGACTTTTTTTGCTTTTGTTGCCCTTTGGCTGGAGATGCTGAGAGCCTTTGTTGCCTGCTTTCCTCTTCTGTTTGGTACAAACTTTCCTGTGTCACACAGGCCTGGCCCATCTAGTATTTACTCTGGCCATGTTGCAGCTTTTATGCTGAATGGCATCATATCAAGTGGAAGGCACTGGAATAGATTGCCCAGGGATTGCCCCTTCCCTGGAGGTGTTGAAGGCCAGATTGGATGATGCTTTGTGCAACCTGGTCTAATGTGAGGTGTTCCTACTCATAGCAGGGAGGTTGGAACCTTATGATCTTTAAAGCCCCTTCCAACCTTAACCATTCTATGATTCTGAGATTTGGGCTGTTGCAGCAGAAGTTGAGACAACTACAACACATAATTTTGCTCTGCAAGCTGTTGGAGCATGTGTATAATCAGAGTGCTTTCCTTTGGAACATAGGACACATGGAAACCAGTTTCAATATGCTAGGTATCTTCAATGCTTTGTTTTCTGTATTTTTGGCTTCTGCTAAACGCTTATCAAGAGTTTGAAATGTTACCAGTTAATCACAAGCCTCCTTTGTCCAAAAGCCTGTTGTCAAGGTTCAGTGCATGTGATAGTGCAATAGCTCATCTTAAATAATTGAAAGCAACAGAGAAGGTTGAGAGATATACAGCAAGGTACAGTAGATTCTTCAGAATATGCTCTTTGCTTTACAATAGTAAAAAATAACTTTTTTCATGCAAAAGGTATACACAGGTCTCGTCTGTGAGACATTTATCCCTTAAATGCATTTTATTCTTTCAGAAGGGCTTGTGCTTTCACTAAAATAAACAGAGAGAACACTTTCTTCTCTTGTATTTTGGGTCTTAATTTTAATTTATACTTCTTATCATATTCATTTCTAATTGAACCTAACTCATCCGAATGACAAGCAGTTGTGAAAAACATTGAATTAATTTTAAAGTTTTTCAAAAGTTAAAAAAGGTGGGCTAGACTCATTGGAAATGTGTAGGAAATAGGCCATGACATGTCACGCTTTCTGCCAAACAAACCTCCTTTTGCAGTGTAGTATCTTCAGTGCCTTGTTCTACCTTACCCTCACTCTTTGCTCCTGAAGTGTTGTTTGGCCTATTGATCCATACAATGGTGGATCTATTGGCTCTTCCTTTTTGTGTCTGAGTATGTAAAAACGATGAACACATAATTCTTCTGGGGAATGCTGGGCTTTGCCCAGCCCTGCCTTGCTGTTGAACTCCTACAGTTTTCTTCTTCAACTTCATCTCAGTAGAAACTTCTATTATTGAAAAGATCTGCAGGATGATAAAATGTTGGGGTATGGATAATAACTGTATATACAAGTACCTACATATTTTATAGGTAGACTTTTAATGCTGATAGAGATAGAAGAACTCCCTGATTTGGCACTGAAGTGGATGTTTCTTTGACATATATCATATTCCCTCAAGGACTGACATATTTTTAGTAATTACAGCTGTTCTGTGTTCAATATTGGCATGGCATGATACCAAGCAGGAGTTTTTAGCTTCATGTAGTGTTATAGAGTGTTTTAGAAAAATTGCACATACAGCAATTATCAGTACTTCTGACTGAGAAGCTCTGTGTCAGCAAAGTGGGTTAGTTGTTACTAGTATAGCTCTCTTTCCTGCTCATTCACTTCTATTCAGCTGGGCCTGAAACAAGTCCAATTTACTTGAAGACTAAGGCTAGTTTTGCATCAAGGCTAGATTAATTGAGACTAGATTCCATTTATTATTTTTTTTTAATTTGTGTTGCCTTAGCACTATTGTAAAGGCTGTTTTCTAACCAAGACTTAACTGTTCATTTGCTTTTCTTTAAAAAAAAAAAAAGATTTAACATCCTTGATGAGATAGTGATCTTTCTATCCTGCTGATGTTGTATAATGCAAAAGCACAAGGGTTGAAAAGCTCTTCTTTAAAACCCTCATAGAGAGAAGTGTTCAGAGTAACTCTGAGTGATAATTACATCAGTCTCATTTTAGTAGCTGAATTTACCTATATTTTACTGATGCCATTTGTATCTTAAATATAACTTGCATTGAGTGGTGAAGATCTGCATTTCAGGGTCATTATCACACCCCTTCTGCAAACCAGAACCATGCAGATGGTTCATTTATGCAGTTTGCTTCACTGTACTGCAGAGTATGTGAATAGCAATTTGAAGTCAAACCAGAAGACTCTTGGTTTATGGTTGAAGGAAGAGATTAATGAATCCTTTTAGCCAGAGTGCTTTGTATAATAACTTAATTGACAAAGACATTAAAAAATTCAATATATTGAATAGATTTAGTGTTTCAAAAATATTATTTTATGCCATTATCACATGTACAGGAACAGATGTGGATAATATCTCGGTTTAATTTGCTTTATTCTTCAGACTCTGGCTTGTTTGGTGTCCCACTGTCAGTTTTACTGGAACAGGATCAGAAGAAGGTGCCAGGAACCAAGATCCCACTGCTTTTTCAAAAGGTAAAAATGCACAAACAAGACAACTTGTTACGTACCGGTAAATGACAACATTTTGTCCATGATTTATATGCACATTTTTCACCATATTACTCTAATCAAAGTTACTGTAACTTTTATTTGCAGCTTATTAATTCAGTAAATGTGATGCTGTGCTTTGCATCAGACACACTTTTGAGTTAAAGGAATAAATAGAACCATAGAATAGTTTTAGTTGGAAGGGACCTTAAAGATTATCTGCGTGGATGGGGACACCTCACTCTAGAGTTCATTTTTTGTTACAATTGGTCTCCATGGTTTAGACAAGTTACTAATAAGCCTGTGAAAACTCATTATCAGCCTAAGAACCCTAATTCCATTTCATAAAGGGGGTGTATCTTCTGTCATCAGTAGGGCTGCTCGTTATTTTTTTTCAGAGCAAATACTTGAAATTCTGTAGAAATTCTCAATACCTGGCTCACAGGCTGAACCTACCTCTCTAGGAAGTATTTTTCTCCTTTCAGAAGTGATTTGGACCACATGGCAGGTGGTTAGGGAGTGGGGATCACGCCAGATAACTATCTCAGCTGTTGACAGCAGCCATTTCCCAGATTTGTTGCTTTAGTATGTGAGAAGATGCTTTGGCCTGTATCATGTGATAGTGCTGTGTCATCGCTGTTTCAGTGGGTCTGGGGACCTGCTTGTTAAGTTGCTTTTGAAGAAACAGAAAACTCAGTTCTGTTTCACCCTCTCAAAACTACTGTGTCATTCACGCCAAAAATTGCTTCCTCAGAATCATAAAAATACACTTCTGGGAAAAATGCTATCTAGAAAAGAAGACATCAAATGAAAAAAAAAGTGGTTGATCTCTGCTATCCTGGCAACACAGTAAGCATAGCTATTCAGGAAGAAAATTCTACATAAACATTTCTAGCTTATAGATGTGATTTCTTTTGCAAGGTGCAGACATCATTTGGAATGCAGTTTTCTTTAAATGAGAATATGAAAAAAAAGTTTCCCATTTCTTCTGCATGTTCTTGACAGTACATACGTTCTAGGAATTGGGGATTTATATAAAGTGCAAGAATGTACACTTTTGTGCATTCTGCTTTTAAAATGTATCTTGTTTATCACTAAAATGAAACAAACCAAGCTAATAGGAAGGCAGGTTAATTAAAACAATTTTTAAAATAAAAATTAACCAAGTTTTTATTTCATTGAGGAATTGCAGTTAAAAATAATGACATAATTTATCTTGGGGGTTTTCTGACTGGGAAATTTTGGGGTAACACTGATCCATGTATCTCCACCAGAATTTTTTGTTGATAGTAGTTCAGGTCTCTGGCATGCTAATGAAGCAAAGCAGCCCTGACAGATGAAGAGGGGTTTTCCCATAGGCAGGAGACTGGTGTTGGCCAGCAGCTACCTCTTGCTGCTTGCCAAGGGAGCATTTACAAGTGACTGTGTGTGAAGGAATTGTGGCCATCAGCAATGCCACCAGGCCTTCTCTGGCTAGATGTGGTGATGGTAGCAAGTCACACAAGAAACCCACAGCATCTTTGTGTCCAACAGATGAGAGTGGCAGCCAGTGGTCTGGTTTAAGCTGGGTACAGTGAGAACTGGATACTGCCAGTCAGCACTTTTTTTAACCCAGGAGAATGTAGCAGGGTGACATAGCCTGTTTTCTAACTTTGTGGCTTTTTCTGTCTGATATTTTAATGGCATTTAAAAGTTACATGTGTACAGTGCTAAGTAACCCCCTATTAATTTCTGTAACTGGAGAAAACACAACAGTGTTGCATAATTTTTCTTAGTCCAGAGCTGGCACTGGAAGGTGTGTAACAAAGGCACTGCCCTAGTTAAACATTGTGAGAACCATTTGTGCTAAAATGATGTCATCAGCTTTTGACGTTTACAAATTCTTTTGAAGACTCTTAAGTGCATCCTTCACTGAATACTTCCCTGTGTATATTTTAGAGAAACATAATTTATGATACATGTTTTAAGTACTTTTACAGAATTTCTACTAATTTATCTAAGCCAAACTTTTTGCAAACTGTTGAGTTTTTTAAGACAATGCCAGGATTTTAAAAATTGAAGCTTCCTTAAAGCCCAAAAATACTTAGGTTGTCTCTGCTAAAGTGGTAAAGAAGAGTATTTGTGAGAAAGTTATTACTGTATCTCTAACATTACCTTCATTGTTTTGATTCAGAGACATTTTAACCGGTGTAGTAATTGGGATTTATTTTTGAAGACATAGTAATTTTGGAAAAAAAACTGTTTCAGTCACCAAAGGCCTAAAAAAATGCAGTTTTCTATTTGAATAAAACCAACTCTCCTGTAATAGTGTTCATAGAACAGCTAAGAGCCATATTAAAGCATTTCTCAAATACAACAACTGTAATTAATTTGTAAACCGTGCTTGTTACAGATGTGCACGCACAAATGCACACATGCAAACTTGAGTATATCAGAGTACCTACCAGGGATTTTTAATTGGCATCTTCATTCATTCAGTTTGCTTTGTCTTTGACAGTTGATTGCCCAGATAGAAGAGGCAACTCTGGAAACAGAAGGACTTCTTAGAATACCAGGAGTTGCAACAAGAATAAAGGTAAAACATTGCACCAATTTGCAGCATCCCCAGATATTTCCTTGTGCTTTCTGGTTTTATTTTGATGTGGAAATATATTTTAATACCAGGATAATACCAGGTTATGAAAATTTTCAAAAACAGAAAGCAAAATCTCTTTACAAAGAAAACTGAGTTATATTAGCCAGGAAGCTGATGGTTTCATCCAGGGTAGTTTGAGAGAGAAGACTGGAGTTCAAGTTTGAAGAAGAGTCAAGGCTACGTTTCAAGTTCAGTTGTGCCAAAATCTCATTCATTCTTGGCACAAGCTTTCCAGCCTTTTGCTTTTTCCCTGCACCAGTTTAGTAATCTGAGCAGTTCAAACACAGTATTTCTACCTCAGGAGGAAGCTTTTCTCTGGCACTGTGAAGCTATTTTAATAACTAGACTTAACCCATGTTACAGGGCAAGGCAGCCAGCATGCACTGGAGAACCTCTCACATTTATTTTTATGAACAGCAATATAACTAACTCAGCTCACTAAGTGGAATCTTGTTACTCACCAACACTTTGCAGAATGAGTGCCAATTACATGCAGTCTCTTCCCCAGTATTTTCCTTCATGCAGGAAACTAAATGCACAGCATGAATCATGCCAAGAGTCAATGTGTTAAAAAGATGGTCTGAACTGGCCTTAAATTCTTAACAGAAAGGAACATTTAAGAGGATTCAGCTGTGCAAAGACATCTGCCAACCTTTGTCATGTGGAACTTGGTCCACCAGCTGGTTCATTAGAAAAAACAGAAAGGAAGGAATATTCTGAAATTTGCTTTGTTTATTTACCAGAAACTAAGATTATTTTTATTTTTTATGATTTTCCTCCTTTATTTTCCACTTTTCATCAGTTCTGCATACTGGAATTATTTTTAAAGTGATTTTATTATTATTATTAATTGTATATTTTATCAGTTTAATTTAATTCCCCAGGTAGGGGATCATTCACTTTTTGACTTGCATTATGTTTTTACCTATTTATTTGCAGGAGCTGCTTCTGTGAATTAAGTAACTGTTTTGTTAGCAAAGATGTTAAGTTCCTTTACTTATTCAAATAAGAAAACTTCACAGAAAACAAAGAATGTAGTATATTAAAGCACTAATGTTTTTTCTTAAACTTTTTTTCTCCTTTTTTTTTTTCTCCTATAGAAAAAGAAAATATCTTCTTCCATATGTATTTTTCTATCTTATTCTATATATTTTAGGGGAGTTATTAAAAAATTGCATTGGACATCTACAATACCCCATAGTTCAATGTATTGGTTTACACTCTAGGGTGTGTAGTTTACATTTCTACTCTTGCCTCTCAGCTAAAGCAGTTAATTCTATCTAGTTGTTTAATACTGCATTTGCCACAGTGATTTGGTCTTAATGTGGATGGATGAGTTGATGAGACTCAGAGGGAGGATTGTCATCTTGATGTCTAAAGCTTGCTCTTGTTACTGAGCAGAAAATAATACACACTTGACTTCAGATCTCTGAGTTAGGATCTTGACACCTTTGAACCTCTTGCATAATCAGTAGAGACAGAAGATTTGTCTGGAGGACAGCTGAGAACATCCAATTCTTATGTCAACCTAAATGTCCACATTTTCTTTGGAAACAGATCTATTTGCACTTGGACAAATTTAGTAAGAATGGTATATTTAAATATATCTAATATCCTCTGTGCAACGTGTCCTTCTTGTCCAGATAAATATTAAAGGCCGTATTTTTCTAGCACCTTCCCTCACTTGATCTCACAGACTTTAGAAAACCAGCCAGTGTCTCTGTCCTCATTTTCTGTCCAGAGGAACAGAGGTGAGAAGAAGGGAGGGACTTGTGAGAGGTGCCTTAGGGCCACTGGCCCTGTATTGAGGCCACTTCCCACTCTGCCATACTGGGAAATAAATGAAAGGGGTGCAAGGCTGGGACTGATGCTGAATGGAAGACTGAAGAAGGACTCTGTCCTTGCAGCCTGTTCCTTTTTGTACATCTCTAGAAGCCCAATAATACTGTCATGGGAGCAGGGCAGGTATATGCTCGTGTCTGTCTGCTGCCAACAGTATCCCACACTTCCCCAACCCTGGAGTTATGAGATATCACTGAAACTTTCAGTGCTGTTTCTTCTGCTACATAATGTCATGTTTTGCAGTGCAGTCCCCTTCCACAGAGGGCATATTTGACATCCAATGCTAGACAAAGCTGAATGTGTCCAGCCAGTGGTGTGGAGTTCCCCATGGATGGCAAGACATCCAGTCACATAGAACTTTTATCTCTTTTTTAAAAGAGAACCAGTCTCAGTGTATGTTTTGATAGGAAACTGTGTGTCAAGATGCATAATTGCCATATTTGCTTATGAAAATGGCCATGCATGCATTACAGCAACACTCTTTGGTAGCAGTCTCAGAACTGCTATGTGTATCAACCACATCTTAATATTTTGGTGGAGGGGAAGTTATAACCCCTATGTGAATGAATATGATAGCTGGTTCTTACAGTATATTCTACGTGGCCCTGAGGCAGGCCCATGAGATTTCTTCTGATTTGACGATCTGTGGCCGTTACTGTGTGTTTGCTTTCAGTGCTCCTGGTCCCCAATTTGTCTTTTTGTAGCAAAAGATCAGCAGCAGCTGGAGTCAAGTGATATTTCAGATACTGCTTTCAAAATATGGGAAGTATTGCGTGACTTTCACCAGCCAAGTCTTATTGGTACCCTCTGTATCTACTGCCTTTCAGAGTCTTTGCCAAGAACTGGAAGCAAAGTTTTACGAAGGGACTTTCAACTGGGAAAATGTGAAGCAACATGATGCAGCAAGTCTTTTAAAACTCTTCATCCGTGAACTGCCTCAGCCGCTCCTCACTGTAGAATATCTCAAAGCTTTCCAAGATGTACAGAGTGAGTAGTGTCCTTTCTGTCTCAGTTGTGAAGAACTGATGCCAGTGCAGAGAAGTGCCTCTTTGCTGAAGAAATATTTTCACTAATAATATGTGAAACTGAACAACATTACTTCTCCCAAAAAAAGACTGGACATATTTTTTGCTAATGTACAAATAGTATTTTCTTGGAACATCTACTTTAATAATATAGATATAAAATGAAAGCTTACTTCCACGTTCTGGTAAGATGTTTCTGATAGTCATTAGGAGCTGCAGATGAGTTGTTACGAAATTGTGTATGTTGGTGTCAAGTTATAAACAATATTTGCTTCAAAACAGCAAAGATATAATCATTCTACAGAAAATCTAACAAATGGTAATTTATACTAATTAGAGTATTTTTTCTATTTACAAGAGGAAAAGTTAAAGTAGAATAGTCAGAACTGTTGATCATGCCTGGTCCCTTGAAATCAGCAAGTTCCTGTGAAAATGTTCTCCTTGCCAGCTGATCACCAAGACAGCAAACATACCAGCTGTAATTGGAAGAGAGCAGCTTGGTGATAATCAATCAGGAGTGAGCACCCATGTACATTAACTCCCTAGCCAACACAGGAGTGCAAGTCTCAGAAAAAACTATTCCCCTTGTCTACGGGTGGAGTGATGGCTCATTTCTAAGGGACACTTTCAGGGAATTCCCATGGACAGGCAGACAGATGAATATTCTTAAAAACTGTGGCCTGTGTCAGTCTCTGTGAGTTGTCTTTCAAGGCCATTAAGTTGGTGGAAGTAGGGGACTGGTGCTTGGGCCTGCTACATAGTGTTGTTGATTTTCCAGTACTGAGCAGAAAGTTAAAGCTGACCTACTGCTTTCAAATTATACTGGCAGAAAACAGCTCCTCCAGGTTGTTGCACTTACTGGACACTGATTGGAACCAGGGGAGTTTCTGCTTGCTGCTTCTGAGCTGTCTGAAGGCTGATGTGGTTTTACTTACCCAGAAAATACTCAAGTGCCAGGATCCAAAACACTTTCTATGCTGAGCCAAAGGATTTGATGCAAAACAGACATAGCACTTCATAGCCTTCCATTGTTTAAGTTGTCTGCCTGTCTTGTTGGTTACATGTAGTAAGATTAGGTGTTAGAGAAAAAGGGCCATGTTTGTGACAGTAATGAGTGCTTTTCATCTTACTGTGACTAGGTAGTGTGGTTAGAAAAAAATACTTAACTTCATTTAAACAATTTAATTTGTTAGTTTAAGTACTTCAAAATTCAGTTTTTGTTTAGGTGAATAGACAGAAACTTTGATTTAAGTAAGATATTTTAATTGTTTTGCAATTTTTTGGGGTATTTTTATTTTCTTTCCTAGGAAAAGGTTGATTCTCATTGCATTTTGAACATTGTGACATGGTGTTTTGGAACTCAACTTAAGCCTTACTTTCAATGTCTGTCTTTCTAGAGCAGGCAGATACACTGTTATCACTACTTGCATGTTTTAAATGCCTATACAGTTTGTCACTCATTTATTCAGATCCTTAATTTTCATTATGGCAGCAGGCAGACAGCAAGGTGTTTTTTTAATTCACTAATGAACTTTTTTTTTTTTTTTTTTTAATCTCCTAAACTGATTTGGATGAAATAGCAGTTCAGTTGGAATCCCAGCAGGGTGCAGAACAGCCTGTTGAATTTTGAAATAGTGTGATAAAACTATGTCAAGTGCAGGTACCTCCTTCTTCACTTGTTTTATGTGTGGCATGATTCGTTCGGAATCTGCTGAGAAGACTTGCCAGAGCTTGTCCTCTAACGCTTGACAGGAGGAAGTTTATCACAAGTGACAAACATTAGTGAGTTGAGGTTTTCTGCTGCTCAACACTGCCAGAATGTAGGAGCTCTTTTAGGAGGTGGAGGAGTGTAAGGATCCACTCACCCTGCATCTTGGAGTAATGACGCACGACTGAGCAGTTGGGTAAAAAGCAGAACTAAGATCACTTTTCTTTAATTATAGCTTGACACATTTGGTACAGCACTCACTGCTGTAGGTATGTGTTAAGCTTTGCTGCTCTTGGCTTTATCCCCACTGGTTTGCCATTGCAGCTGCTGTTGCTTATGTCGCTGGAGACCTGCCTTATTCAGCAACACGTGCTATTCATTCTGTGTGGGTGACTTGGGAGACCATGCAACTGTTAAGGCAATCAGAGAAACTGTGAAAGCAGTTTTGAATATACCCTTTCATATGTTGGGGCACAGGCTCAAAAAGGGAGGGACCGTTAGCTGACTATCTCTTCTTGTAACATTGCAAAATAGTCACAAGGCATCTAGAAAATACTGCCAGAAGACTGCTGAGTCATGCGGCAACTGAATTCTGAAAGAACATTTGGAAATGAGTATCAGAAAACAAGGATCTGCCAGCCCTTTGTCATACTATGACAATTAGCCATACGTGTGCATTCAGCATTTTGCAAGAGGTTTCCGCTTAAAATCATGCTTTTTGAAGAGGACAAATGACAATTTTAAAATACTGAGGTTCATGTGCTTCACTGGCAGATCTTCCAACCAAGAAACATCAACTTCAAGCTTTGAATCTTTTGGTTCTCCTTCTACCTGAAGCAAACAGAGACACTCTGAAGGTTAGAATTGCTAATGCTTTTTGTCTGTTTCTGTGAATCCACTGCAATGAATGCTTTTAACATTCTTTTTTCTTCAACTCAAAGTTAATGCTGAAACTAGTGATACTTTCTTTTTCCATATTTCACAGAACTTCAGAAAAAAAACAGCATAGGACCCTCATTTCTCCCAAGTTACTAGTAAGAATGTGACTTGAATGTTTTCCAGGAGGTTGCAATAATAATCTCCTAGCAAGCGACCTTTTATCTTACAAGTTTTCTTCCTTTTATAGCAGCAGCAGTCATTATTTCCAATGCAAAAATAAACAGTGTTAAAATAATATGGGTGAGAGTTTGCATTGGCAAAATGGGTTGAGCTCTTAATTTTCACTCCCCACTTAGCTGTGTGCTGTTTGTTTCTATTCTCAATAGGCTCAAAATTTACACTTCCTATTGGTATTTGCAGCATATTACATGGAGTCTTCCAATTGGGCTTGTCCTTTTATAGCAAAGCTGTTCATCTGTTTCAGAATATGCTTGCTGTTAAAATTGCTACAATCAAAAATTAATGTGCAGGGTTTGTGTAGGATGCAGATCTTCTGTTACAGGCAAAAAATCCTACTGGGTCTTACTGTTTAAATATTATTTTCTTTTTGAGTTTGTTTACTGTGCAGAAGCAGTTAGGAGTGCTCCTGAGTTGACACAAATATCTGAAACTGAGTTAATTGAAGATTGTCTGTTTCTAAGTGGCTACCTGTCATTCATGATGCAGTTAAACTCACAAATTGCTTACCTTACAGAACTAGCCATTCCCATGTTTCCATAAGCAGTACAGCTGGCACTGTTGTGTTCACTTTCAGTGTAAGAAAAGCCAGCAGTAATGTTTTCAAAAGCATCTGTGGGGTGCTACTTATGCACCTACACAATGAGTGGTTTGGAAAATATCTTACTGTGCAGGGCTTTGAAGTCACTTGAATGCTTTTGAAAACATTATTCACAAAAATAACAAGAATTACTTTTGGAGTTATAGGGTTCTCAGGGTTGGAAGGGACCACTGAAGATCGTCTAGACCAATCTTCCTGCTAGAGCAGGATCACCTACAGCAGGTCACACAGGAACACATCTAGATGGGTTTTGAATGTCTGCGGAGGAGACTTCACAATCTCTGTGGGCAGCCTCTTCCAGGGCTCTGTTACTCTTACAGTGAACTTTTTCCTTATGTTTAACATGAACCTCCTATACTCCAGCTTGTGCTCATTGCCCCTTGTCCTGTCATTGGACACTGCGGAAAAGAGACTGGACTCTTGGCCTTTAGATATTTATAAGCTTTTATGAGATCCCCCCTCAGTCTTCCCCAGGATAAGCAGACCCATTACTTACCTCATTACTGAAAGGAAACAGAACTTTCATTACAGTCTCATAAAGAAGCATATCCACACTTCCTTTTATTGATTGCTTTTAATGTGCTGTAATTAGGAATTAAGAGCTTTTTCCAAAAATAAGTAACATCATGTTTCACTTGTAACTTTTTCGTCTGCAGAGTTGAGCTGTAAGTTCTGCTGTTATTTCAGGTACTGCTTGAATTTCTCCAAAGGGTTATTGATCATCGAGACAAAAATAAAATGACATTGAAGAACGTTGCAATGGTGATGGCCCCAAACCTTTTCACCTTTCATGGATTTGGCTCAAAGACTATTGAACAAAGCGAGTTTGTTATGGCAGCTGGAACAGCAAATGTCATGCGCTTTATGATTCAGTACCAAAAACTTCTCTGGACAGTAAGTGTGTTCTTAAGGGAGGGGAAAAAGAATAAATTTTGCAAAGAAGGCGTCTGAATAAAGAAGTAATAAGAACTTAATTCCGTAATTTAGAGAACAATCATCCCCATCCAGCTTAGTTCTTGTTCAAAGGTAACTTACGGCAGCAAACAGAATTGTTGCGTACTATGGTAGAGTTAAGCTCTGATGGTCAGAGTTTTAATTTTGTACGTACCATATGTGAGCTCAAAAATAAGCCCTTGGGGAACCTTTGTATTTGGCCTATCAGTATGCATTGTTATGAGGAATTTATTCTTTTCTACTTAGAGATACTAGCAGGAAACATAGTGTTTTAGTCCATTTCCCTCTTGGACCAAACTCCGTATTACATGAAACATATTTTGATAAAACATGAAGTTGTGCCATGGTCTCAGGCTAAGCTCTTAACTGATTGGAGTACTTCAGGCTTTGTTGTCCATCAGCAACTTTAAACAATTTTGACCTTTGCTGCATGTGAGGAAAAGGTCTTACTGCTGTAAGGGATTTTTTTTTTTAGGTGAGGAAAGTAAAAACACTGCATGATTCCACCTTTCTTCCCCTGAGAGCTTACTGAATGGAAGAATCACAAATGGAGATATTTTTAAATTTAAATATATATTATTTGGTTGTTAAGTATTACTGGAAATCAGTACTATTTTTTTTTAATTCAACCTGACATTCTGTCAACTTACAAAGTTTTGATAAGTTAGTTACTTAAGGAAATTATGTATATATTCATACATACTATCTATATTCATGCAGATTCCCAAGTTTATTGTCAACCAAATAAGAAAACAAAACACTGAAAGCCAGAAGAAGGAGAAAAAGGACAAAGCTATGAAGAAACTTCTGAAAAAGATGGCATATGACCGGGAAAAACATGAGAAACAAGAGAAGACCCCTAATGATGTAAGGAACATAAATCTTAAATACTTTATTATTAACCCCATAATCTCTAGTGAAAATGTAGATATACCAGGGGGAATATCTACGTTTATTTAACTGAGATACCAGTAAATAGAAAGTTCATATGGGTTTTGTAGTTTATTGGTTCCTAGGATGACACATTTAGGGGCTTGTTTGTTTATTTTCCAGAATTTTTCCAAATATTTCTGTTGTGAAAAATATCTCACAGGTTGTTTCAATTTGGACATCTGAAACAAAGGTACACTAGGATTGCATCTGTTCAGGGAGCGAGTGTTGTGACAACACTCAGTATTACTATACCCACATTTGGACCATAGAATCATGGAATGTTTAAGGTTGGAAGGGACCTTAAAGATCATCAGGATCCAGTCTCCCTGCTATGAACAGGGAGATGTATTGCTGCCCAATGGAAGCCACAGCAGACCATGTGTTTATTTTAAATATATATATATATATATATATTTCACTATTTGATATTTAACAGTGTTTAGAAACTTCCTCTGATAGGAGTTCGCAAGCCACTGAACTTTTTGCCTCAAGGAATCTTAAACTCTTGTAAAGTGGAGCATGCCATGCATGCATGCCCTGCCCACCCCAAGAAACCCCAAAGGATGAAACAAATTTTTAAAAACCCAGAAAACTAGTACTGCTGTAGCTATTGTTCAAGTGTCTATTCCTATCTTATCGTTGTGTATATCATTTACAGTTCAGTATCACTCCATTAGGTGAATTCTGAGGGAACAATCTGTGATGTGGAGACTTTCACACGTTTGTTACAATGAAAAAGAATACTGTGGCATTAGTGTATACATTTTTCCTGTACTTTTTTATTACTTCCCATACTTATTATATCTTAATTGAACTGTTCCCACTGACTTCAAAACTTTCCAAAACTATATTTCATGTACCTTGAAATTGCTTATTATTTACGATATCAATGAAGTTAGCAATTACATCATTAGTAGCCTATACAGTATGGTATCTTAATTATACTGCATTTGAAATACAAGATTCCAAAGTTATTTTAAATATATAAACAGATAACACCAAATATGTGTATCTTGATACTATAATGAATACGTATCAGATTTGGGTAGTATGAAAATACCACCTTGTGTGTTGAAGTCATATTGACGATTCTGGTGAATTAGAGACATCTTGTGGTAGCTTGTAAAAATGCATTGGTCTGCGTCGTCTGGATTTCTTGTCTAGTGTAGGTATGGAAAACTTATAAAAAAGGGGTTTTGTAGTCTAATAAAGGCATTTTTTTAAGATATTAAGAAAAAAATAGGATATGGAAAATTAATATGCTATAATATCCCATAAATCTGCCTCGTTTGACCTTGCAAGTATACCTTCTAATTTTTTTTCAACTGTGCCAGTTGTTGGATCCTTTGGACAACTGCATCCAGCATCTGCTGCAGACTTATATTTCAGTGTTTCTACCAAATTTTGCATGCAATATTGGATATATCTCTTAATGCCCAAAATTAATTAATTCCCCAAATACCACTTTGCCTTACTTTCATATCTATCTATACAAAGAAATCTGTACACAGAATGGGGACTTCCATGCAAAATTAAAATAAAACTAATAAAACATTGACATTGGTTTTATGCTCTCTAATAAGAAAAGAATTCATTGAATACGATTCAGGTGAGTTATGATGGCACTTAATGCTGCCATCCCCTGTTCAACCTAGAAATAACAGCAAATACACTGAAATAGGCAAATGCTGTTCCAAATTCAGGTTTTTGTGTTTTTTTTTTTAGTAATTCAGTGCTGCTGTTCTTTTAGAGTAAAATATGCTTTATAATGCATATGCTGGCTCCACAGGGGAGCCAGGGCTGAAGTCTCATGTAATACATTCTTACTCAAATGTAAATGTGAAGTTATTATTCAGTAATTTTCTTTAAGCCTTAGAATTCTGTGGGGATTTTCTTCAAAATTAAATGGTACAATTTTTTCACAAATACTTCATGCTTATTTGAAGCATTCAGTAATGTAGGTGCCTGAGAACATAGTACTCTTAAAATCATACAAATTGGTAAGGCTTCATTTTGAATGACAATTTTATACCTTTTTCTGATTAAGAACTGACTCATTCTTTAAGGAAAATTTATTGTGGGTTTTCTTTCTTCTAATTTTTCAATTTTTACTGCCTTAATTTGAAATTGAGGTGATTTTCCTGTGCAGTTCTTGATCTGTATTTCATCATTAGATGTCAAATGAGGCAGGCAGAGTTACGGTGAATCCTCACTCCAGTGAAAACTGTTTGAAACTTTTGAGAGCTAATTATCTCTTGTCCAGCTTAACAAAAACCAAGTAAAAGTTGCTATTTTCTACCACAGGCTGTGACAGCCCACATGATTAAACATAGCTGGACAGAGCTTTAGTCACTTCCATGCTCTCCTGAAATGCCTCAGGATCTGTGATCTTAGTGGCGATCATGTCATTTAGATAAAATTTCATCTTCTCTCTGATGAGGCTATTCTATCAATCAAATTTCTCCTTTTAAGACTGAGCTTAAATAGCATTTACTGCAAACTTTGGCAAGATCTCTGTGCAGTGATGAGAGTGGTTAAAATTAGAGGGCTCACGAGGGTTAATTTAGAGAGGTTAGTATTAGAAGACTTGTGAGGGTTAATTGCTTTTCTGCATAGCTATGAATTCCTATGGCCCCAAGTCATTGTTAGGGAATTAAGTCTTTATGTTGTTGTTGTTGGAGTGCATAATGCTCTAGCCAAGTAAAGAAAGATGCCTTCAGGACTGGAAATTTACCTATTAGCATTAACCAAATTTATACCATCTGTCATTGTATTCCTCTGTATGTTGCAATTGTTTCAAAAAATGGGAGCAGTCATGTTAGCAGCACAACATGGTGCTACTATCTAATACAGGTTAGAATAACCACTGTGTTCCACAGCCATTCTGTTTGCAAAACCTGTTTAAATTTTCACAGTATAGCATTCCTGACTCTTGCTGAATTTGTTATCCACTGCAGTGCCAGATTATTTACTAAAAAAAAAATAATCAAAATGTACCCACTAAATAATTTCTTTTTATGTAGTTTTAAAGTTGTTTGTCCCAATCTAGGTGCAGCACTTTGCAGTTCAAAGAGAACAACTGCGTCACATTTCTTTCAGACTTTGTCTCCTATGTAGCAAGACCCTTTTGAATTCCAGTTTTATTCTTCATAATGCTCGTCCTCCATTCCTGCTTGGCATCATTTACACATTTAATAAGTGTATCTTTTATTTGGTCATATTAGTCATTAGTGAAAATACTGCACAGTCACTTCATTCTCTTTTCATCTGGCCTGATGAATATTTGAGCGTGTCATGCAAAATGGAACAGGAAAATCCAGAAGAGACCCACCTCAGATCCTGTAGCCAAGCAGCTGCAGTTCTTTTGTGGTACATTGATTCAAGTCCCTCTAAAAAGAGAGTTTGAAAGAAAAGGATTACCTCACAGGTGACTGCTGTGCCCGATACAACGTTGTAGGCCAGCGTATTTTCCATCAGCTAAGGATGTATCTCTCTTCAGGTTTTTAAAGTGTGCAAGTACCTAACTCAGCCAGAGGTTTCATTGTTGTAAACCTCCTCCTGAGAGAGCCTGTGGGGCAAGAGAGGGAATTCACAGACTACTTATAGATGACCTACCCTTCAGCATCTTGTCATTCACCTTATGGGTACTTGGCTTAGATGTTGGGATGAGGAGCCCCAGTTTAGGTGTTTTGAACTGGCCTGTGCAGAGATCAAGTCCTTCTGTGACTCTGCTCCTAGATGTTTGGTGGCCACATTCATTTTCTTTGCCAACAGCTTGCACAGTGAAAGGGCTAGGGATGCTCAGTATCTGCTCTCTACAGTTGGGCACCATGAACATATTGTGCAGCTGAGCACGAGTTCTTCTGTAAATTCAGGTGGTGAAAGTGGCAAAATGCACTCATTAGCTGAGCTTATAATGATTCTGTCTGAATAAGCAAAGCAATTATTCTGTTTGATCTCTGGCCGTAATGTTACAGCTCTGTGGGTGTTTCTGACCCCTTCTCTCATTCTCAAAGCAGATAGGTTTTAAATCATGTAGCATATGTCTGCTGTATAGAAAAAAAAACTGTTATCCAGCTGAAGGTTGGAAAAACTCCATTAAAATAAACTGTGACAAAATGATACAGAATTACATAAAGAAAAAGAAAACAAATTTCAATTTACTATGCTGAATTTGGTGAAAGTCCAGTGAGGGACATCTGTAAATAACCATTTTATCCTTAAAAGTTTCCTTCACTTTTGCCAGGTTCCCAACAGTTTGGAAAAGAGACAAAAGATTTTAAGCAAGATTTAACTTCCTGACAGATGGCAACAGCCATTGTTTCCATAGAGAGAGACCTTAAAGAACATATTTGACAAATTTAGGGAGGCATGTAGGGAGTTGCTCTTTGAGATCGATAGCAACCTTTTGAATATTTGATTCCATTATTACTACAAAGCAAATTCTCAATTTGGTGATTCTTAATGCTTTAGACACAAATAATTACTATGTCTAGTATTTTTAAATAAATAAGACTGGATATAGAAGAACTGATGAATTTTTTGTTTAAAATTACTTTCCTGAAGCTCACCACTGCTATAATAATGAGCCAGTAGCTTTCTCAGGAAGCTGTGCTTCTGATTCTGTTCACATTTATACTTGTTCTTTATTCATTTAACTCAAATGGTTTCAGAGAAGCTCTTCTGGATTCACAGGTGCCCAGATTTGTTCATTGATTATGGAAGAAGAAATGTTCAGCCTTACAATTGTAGTAAATGGGGGTGGAAAGAAGAGAATGAACTGTCATAATCAACCTTGACTACTGAGAGTCTTACATTTCTTTTCCTATCAAAATGAGTACATTTGGGTAAATGGTAATGTAACACAAGAAGAAAAATGACCTTGGGATTTCCAGGAACAGAAATTAGGACCTTATTCACAAATAAATGGTGCCTTTTGTAACTTCAAGTGTCATGTACTCCAAGTTGAACAGAAAAACTGTCCTTTGGAGCCCTCCTTCTTTGTAACTAATATGATTAATATTAATCATCAAGGATTTTTGGGTTGAAATAAAATACAAATCCAACATGTAGTCAGACCTGTAGGTTGACTAGCTGAATTCTTTCTGGAGAATAAAAAATAGGGCAAAAAAGCTCCAGTATTGAGTATCTGTTTTAAAAGGAAATTATATTTGAAAAGAGGAATCACTTAAAGTAGACTGAGCCGTGAATACTTTGTGATTTCTTCTTTTTCTGCATGTATTGAAGATTAAATGAAACTGGAAAGGCTTCTTCTGGAAGTTTTAGCAGGGGTGGTGGTGCAGGGGGGTTGTCTGGCTTTCCTGCCTGCAGCAAGTCTTTTCCATATCCATCTCATATGCTTCTTTTCTTACCAGTGTGTTCTTAATCTAGAAATAATTGTTATTGTTATTCTTAACATCTTTGAAAAATAATTAAACACTACTGTTTGTTCTGAAGTCCTCCCTGCTGTTAAAAAGAGATTTGAAGGTCTGATGTAATTTACTGAATTGCTGTGTAGTTATCATATTTCTGCAGCAAAGTGCAGTAGCTAGTAGTTAAGTACAGAGCCCTGTACTAAGTTACTTATTCCATACTGTATTTTGAGAAGCTCATCAAAGCCAGCTGCTAGCAGCTTTGTTCCAGCACTGTTACTGCTTTGCAGGCTGATGTTCCTCAGGGAGTGATACGGGTACAAGCGCCTCATCTTTCCAAAGTTTCCATGGCAATCCAGCTGACAGAAGAACTGAAAGCCGGTGATATAGTAGCCAGGTTTCTCAGCCAGAAAAGGTAAAAAGCACATTTTTGCTTTGTTATCATTTTGGGAGAAGTAGCTTTTCATATGTAATACAAAGAAAAAAGTTTTCAAATACTTTTAGTCCAGGTGAGTTCATTAACTTTTGGGGCAAATTTAGCCATTAGAATGCATGCTTGAGGAATTAACTTAATGCTTCTAATGTCTTTAAGCTTACAAAGACGTAAGGAATACATGAGTTCTGTTGGGAAAAAAAATAACTATTCTTTAATCTGATGGGCCAGGAATAAGTGTGTAACTTTCTGAGGAGAAAACAGAACTCCAAGAAAATAAGTCTAGGAAACAAAGAGTGAGGATAAGAGTAAGAAAATATTATGTACAAAAATTGAGTTATGTATAGCAACAGTATAGGTATTGGAATATAAAGGTGTGCAAATGTCATGCATGTGCAGTGATTTAAAAGGAAAGTTACATTTGAGTTGTAAAAATCCATTTAAAAAGGGACAGGTTTTAATCAAGCTTTTACATCTGTTCTTATATATGAGGAAAGTAAGAAGTCGGAAGAGACTTAACAAGAAAAAATATTAAACACGTGTGTATCATATATATGAGTATTCATGCTAAAGCAGTAACATGGTGCACTAGTTGAGATTAAGAAGCTGCTTTTTCCTAAATCCTTTTGTAGAGGTTTACAATTTTGGCAGTTGTTTTCTGGCTGTGCCTTAGCATATATTCTTACAATTAAGCAGTGAGAATAATAGAATCCCTTTGTAATACGGGGGCTTTATTCTTTCACTGTCTGTTTTTTACTTCTTTTAGTTGCAGCAAAATTAAAACCAGCAAGAATGTGGTTTCTTCCACCCAATCATGAGGCTCTTTCTGAAATATTAAATGTCTGAGGGGAGTACTTTTTTTTGCAGCAGCAGTGAAAGAAAAATCAGAGGGTAAATATCAGGCTATTTGCTAATAACAACAGAATTCTCTTCTAAATTCTACAGTTTCTTCACATCTGTCTTATTTTATCTTTTCTATAATGTATTGCTCACTTGCAGGACTATTCATTTGCACTAGCATGCACGAGTATTCTTGTTCACTTACTGGGTCAGTAGACAAGTATAATATAAGAGGTACAGTGCTGATCTTAACTAGCATAATTTCTTCCAGACATATTTAAGTGGCCAGTGTACAAGCTCTTTCACAATATAGTTACTCTTTGTGGTTTTTTTCCTGACAGTGGAAATGTCCAAACTCTCAAGAAAGAAGAAGTCTTTCTATATGAAATAGGAGGAAATATCGGTAAGAATGGCTTCTGAATGACTCCTTTTGCTAGAATAGGATTTCTTGGCACACGGGGTCTATGGGTTTCACTGTGTTTGTATTTTTATTCATGTCCCTAGTTCTCCCTGATGCTAAGACAGTAAGTTAACCTTGGGGAGAAGGAAGCAGAAATGTTGGTTTGATCATGATATTAGTAGCATCTTATCTCTCCCAGAGGAAGATGGCAGCTGTTACAGGTGTTCTTGATACGTGTGCACAGTGAAGAAGCACAGAAAGGTTGTATAGGAAGGTTCTTGAAGTTCATCTTATTCATCTCTTTAGATTGAGGCATAATAAGTGAACTTAAAGTCCTTCATGGTCTGAATTTGAGCATTACTTGCAGGTTCCTTTGGGGAGAAAAATTACTTAACCAAAAAGATGACCTAGTGATAAAATTTTCCAACGATCAGTCTTTCTTGCTCTGTGTGTTCCAGACCCACTTGATTAAAGCAAGCAGCAGGTCAGCAAGGTTAATGCTAAAAGACAATTTTGAACACAGTTGTGAAAATTTCTTTGATGAATGCAAAAGTATTTTTTCATTGAGGATCAGTTTCTCATCACTATTTTTCATGTGCTCAGCAAAAAGAAAAAAGGAACTGGAAAACAGTATTGAATTGGACTTACATTTACTTTCCTCTTATTAACTGTTACCTGTTAAACTTTAATTGAAGTTACAAAATTCCATTAATACACAGTACTTCTGTACTCTTCAAGTATAAATCCTGCATGAATATTGCTACTGCTAGCATTTTTCCTTTTTACCTAATCACTATTTTAAAAAATATTTTGTGTGTGTGTGTCAAAACCAAAAGATTTAGAGTAAATTTAAAAGAACACTTTTCTATGTTCCCTACAACAGATATGTTTTAGTGTTTTTACTAAGTGTAATGTTAAAAAAGTTACTAAGATAGCTGGAAGCCAGATTGATGTATTACATCTTGTCTTGTATGTCAAATATATACATATGTCTGCTGACTGTTAAAGCAGGTTGTGATCCTAGATGTAAGGCTTTTTTAAAGGAGTACCTTTTTTATTGTACAGAGGTGTAAGCATTGTAGAAAAACATTTTTGTAACACAAATTCCACTGAAAATGGAAACATGTGACAGAAATTGTATGTCTCTTAGAGAAAATACATGACTAGTTGCAGATTAGTTTTGTAGCAGATAGAAAGCTTAGGTATTTCCTCTAACTGATTGCTTTGCTTCCAGACAATTTTCATTTTAATCCGCCCTTACAGATACTAGTCCTTATTAATATTCTCGGTTGAGAGAAGAGAAACTACCTGTCTTTAACCTGCTGTACAGGTTTAAGTAAACCAACTGTCCCAATCTTCGTCGTTCTTTCTGCCCAAAGTGACTGATTTATGTGGAGAGAGCCCAAAAGATGGAAGACTCAACAGGCTCCTGATACACTCTTATACCTACACTTAGACTCCTAGTTCCATTGAGTGCTGCAATCCTGTCCCATAGCAGATGGAGCTGCTTAAGTCTCCACACATTTCTTGAGTACTCAATACACTACAGATCTTCAGGACACTGAACGGGACTTCTGCCATAGCTTCGTGATGGGGACTGGATACAGACGTGGCAATCCTTGTCCCTGTGCTCTTGCTGCTTGACGATGCTGCACTGTGTGTAGGTTGAGATAAAAATACTAGAAGGAAGGACAGGCTGCTGCCTGGCAAGGAGAGCAGCTGGAGAGGGAACAGGTGTAGGCCAAGCCTGGTAGAGCAGGGAGGCTTCCCTTCTTGCCTGCTCTGCTCAGGAAGCCAAAGAGCTAGCAGGACAAACCCAGCTGCAGCATCACACCTTTGCTTACCTCCTGCTTCAGGAACACATGGGCTTGAAATGTCTGGCTGGCACATGAGTCATCTACCCCAATCACTTGCATGGAGAGGCAGGAGAGGGGCTGTGAAGTACAACTTCAAATGCATGAGATAATGCTTTGCCTGTGAAGGAATGGGAAGAGTATGTAGAGCTTGATGGATCAGCATATGTTATTTTCATCGTAGCTCCTAGATATAAATTAATTGCTTGTAATGCACCAACACTGTACTACTTTGCCCTCCTAGGACAGTAACCATGACAAGTGCTATGCAGAACTGCTGACCAAGAGGAGCAGGATAAGGAGTAAGGCCTTCTTAGCAAGGACAAACCTTGCTCAAAGTTTCCATTTAAGAAGGGGAAAACAACCTGAAATGTTAATGGGTTTCTATGCAAATGTGAACCTAGTGTTTTAACCACATGATTTAATGTGATTTAACTGCAAGAGGACTAGGGCATTGCTCCTTTTTTCCTAAACCTTCACAGAGAGGAACTCCCATGAACATGATCTGTGTGATGACTATGACATAGAACATGCCACAGAGGTGGCACAGCCCCTACCCTCCTTCCTTCTTCCTCTGTCCCCTTCCTCTCAAGACAGATGGGAAGGCTAAGAGCACTTGAAGGTTTTTAGCTGTGTTGTACTTTTTTTAGTACCACAGAAAGGGCTTGAAAACCTAAATGGAATAAAACAGTGACAGGAACTTTGAAATTATTATCTTTTTTCAATACTGTTGTAACCACATATATTTCTTCTGCTTCTAGGAGAACGCTGCCTTGATAAGGATACCTACATGAAGGACCTATACCAGCTCAACCCAAATGCTGAGTGGGTTATAAAATCTAAGCAGAGCTAAGCTCACAACTAACTGCAAAAGAACAACCTGTGGACTTTATTTGTAGGGCTGAATGTTTCAAAGGGATAGTCTGTCCTTATTCAGTTAAAAAAAAAAAAAAAAGTTAGGGAAACCCAAAAGTGATTATCAGTAAATTGTCAGTTTTAGTCACAGTAAAGTTTTGAAGATAGCACAGTTTTCCCACTCATGTTTGAAATGAGAATAAGTACCTTAAATATTTTAATGGCACTAATCTACCTCCCATCTGGTAGGTCTTGTTTCAGAAGAATTTATTTTTCAAACAGATGTTTAACCTCTTTTGTATTAGAGAGCTACAATCTGTTGGTGTAGAATTTTGTGTTCATGGAGGTCTTTACAGTGCTAGTATACGGGAGAACCAAATGCTGATTAGCACTTCTGAATGGTACAGTATTAAAAATGCCTAAAACCAGTCATATGAATTTCCCAAATAAGTGTGAAATTCACAAGAAAAAACTGCAATGCAATATATTTTGTCTTTGGAAGTCCTACTTTTGTTCACTTTCTAGGTAAAGTTTGGTGAAAACTATTGAAAAACAACTGTGAAAATGAGTTCTATGCAGCTTTTAAATTTTTATTCTTATTCTGGTTGATTGTATTCTTGAGAATATTTAAAGAAAACAAAACGACCAAAAAAACCCAAAACCCATGAAAAAAAAGGACCATATGACAAGGTGAGTAATTTTTAAAGCTCACCACTCTTGGCAGTGTTCTTTCTGGAATATTGTCATGCACTAGAAAGTTTTTCCAGCAATGATAAGCAGCCATGTTACAAAGACTGGTTTCAGGGTTTTTTGACATCTGCTAGATTGCATTCTGTGAACTGCCAAAACCTGCCAATTGCTAGCGTGATTAAAACCTTCAGGAAGAATAAAATTACTGTGGAGGAGAAACTGTAGTCTAAATTTCATAGGTAGCAAATCACCAAACTTTTCACTCAAAATTGGTGTAAAGATCTACTGTGGAGTTCACATAAGCTTTTTTGGATATTATCTACCATCAGCTGGTCTGTCCTGGACGAGGCTAGAAATCAAGCTCTGATTTCTCTTAAGCTGATAGGCACTGTCTAATCCAATAAAAAAATTAATAGTCCAGTGGTGAGCTATTGAAGATCCTTCTCTTTGCAGGGAAGGACTGAAAGCTCCCCATGGAATTCACTGGTAATGAATGATAGACTGACGTGGCTTGTTGCAGCACAAAGAGCTCCAGTCCCACAGCAACACTTTGGGTTCACTAACTTGTGTACCACTTTACAATTTCTTTGTAAACTAGCTCAGCCCATGTCTAAGTGCTCACACCTGTGTGCTGACTACCTGAAATAACTACTGTGAAATTATATCCTTGGAATGAAATACTTTCTTTCAGTGCACACTGGGAATTACATTGACCTCACGGGGAATATTATACATACAATCAAGAACCAAATTATTATTATTTTTTTTACGTGATCAAAGCTGATTAAAGGAATAAAGGGCCTTTCTGCTGAGCTTTGGATACAGGCCCTGACTCTGTTGTTCCCAAAGTGACCACTGGAACTCTCCATTTTATATCTAAGCAGTGAAACAGAACTCTGAAAGGTCACAGAAAAAGTCAGCATCTACTGCTTAGTTATCCACAGCATATGAACAATTTTGAGGGCATTTTTTTTGCAGTCAAAGTCTGTCTTCATATGGAAAGGAAGCACCAAAGGGTTCTCAAAAGCAGGATGAATAACCTAGGAAATTGTTTAATGTGACTGTACTGCCCTCAAAGCTCCATCTGCTTGGGCACCCTGACATGGTAGAGCAGTGCACCACTGTGAGGGAACCCTGTAAGACAACTTTTGTCACTTTTGTGACAAAACACAAACCCAAATAGAACAAACCACACTCCCTGTTCTTTAAAGGTAAGGAGTAGAGAAGAAAACCAGTACAATGCTTAGGTATATACTTATGAATCTAATGTAATAAATATAAAGGGTTTTTGTTATGTAAGACAAAAATAACGTGTGTTTTCATAAGACATTATAGTTCTGTGAAAAATTACTTGTTACTGGAACTCTAGATGATATTTTAATCAGGAGCAAAGTGCAGATGATAGGAACAGCTGTACAGTTTCAGTATAAAATTACAACTGCCCTGTGGCTATGATCTCTTAAGTAACTTTGTTTCTGGTTTAGTGCCATTCTCTTTTTTTAATTTAAAAAGCTCTTTTGTAATTAAATGTTTTTTTCTGACTTCTTTTCTCATTTGAATTCTTATATTTGTACATAAAACACAAGTGACACAAAGGAGTGACCATTTTTTTATTTCACACTTTGTATCTTTGTAGGTAATTTGTAGTTTTGTGTGTGGAAAGATAACATTGATCATTTAGAAGGAGGATTGCAACATGAATACCTGCTGGAAAAGGAAATACTGGCTGGAAGTTTAACACTTTGCTGCAATCACAGCACACCTTAGCTAAATCCTTAATATAATAACACTTACTGTGTATGTGTGAGGGAACAGCAACCCTCTCAGCATTTACTAAAAATACTGGCTCTTAAGTCCTCAAAATTAACAAATTAACTTAGGGCACAAGGGAGAAGTCCAAAATGCGTTCAGGTAAGCTGATAAGAATCTAGTATAATTAAGAAGATAACTCTGTGGGAAACACATCCGCAGGTTTTTTTTTCACCTAGCTGACAGATTAATGGATTTAACACTTAATGTGGATCTCATAAGGACAGAGCAGTGGGGATGTCTCTGGTGCAGCTGTACATCCCCACTGCTCTGCCCACACTGCAGGACTGGGTTGGGGGCGAGAAAGGTGTGGGGAAGCAGGCAGTAGCTCCTCATACCACTGCCTGGATGCTGTGAAGCATGTAAGAGTGGTTTTGTGCTCAAAAAAAATCCTCCAATGTGTATTTGGGGGGGCTGAGAGGGTTCATCATGCTTGTGTGGGATGTTGACACCTTTCTTGCACTGCCTATCTTCTTCAAAGACCTGTTTGCACTCATTTTCCATAGCCTCCTGTACTTCTCCACATTGTGTGAAGCACGTGTGCCATCCCTGGCATAGAATCATAGAAGCATAGAATGGGTTGGGTTGGAAGGGACCTTAAAGACCATCTAATTCCAACCCCCACTAGACCAGGTTGCTCAAAGCCCCATCCAACCTGCCCTTGAACACCTCCAGGGGTGGGACCTCCACAGCTTCTCTGGGCAACCTGTTCCAGTGTCTCCCCACCCTCATGGTAAATTATTTCTTCCTATTGTCTAACCTAAATCTCCCCTCTTCCAGTTTTAATCCATTACTCCTTGTCCTCTCACTACAACCTTGTAAAATGTCCCCTCTCAGCTTTCCTGTAGCACCTTCAGGTACTGGAAGGTCACTATGAGGTCTCCCCAAAGACTTATCTTCTCCAGGCTGAACAACTACAACTCTGAGAACACTGAAGTTGTTCTTGCGTTGCAGATCAACACACAGCATGTGTGAGTGTGCTGGTGAGGTTTCACAAAAGTGGTAGGGAACAGGAATATGAAATGTCTGTATGGGTGGAAGGCACTGGCTGAGTTTCCTTCAGGCCTCCTAATATGCAGTGGCATGATTAATTCAAGGGGTAAGGAGATGTATTTTTATCCTCAATGGAGAAGGATGTTTGAGAAAGGCTTCCTTGAAAATTTTTCCAGTCTATTGTTTCTTTGTTAGATACTCCTCTTAAGTGCAGTGGAACTGTCCAGTAACACACTCTCTAAGAATTAAATTCCAGCATAAAGCTAACTTGGCAGAAGATCTGCTAAAGGAATTATTTCCTCTGTCTCACACCTAAGTATATCTGATGATTAGACTTTTATTGTGTTTCTATTTTTAAAAGGTTGCAGTATTAAAGAACGAATAAAATACATATGCACTAATCTTACAGCAATAGTTATAATAGTTATTTTTTATGTAGAGCAACACTTGTAAGATCTTCAAACCACTGTTTGGGTTTGCATACAGACCACGTCTGAGGCAGCAAAGTACTTATCCCCATTTAGCAGATGGAGAAGGTGTTCATTAATGGCTTGCCTGTGGCTAGAAGGAGGGAAATCAATCTGATTTAAGAAACCTCCAAAAAGTGTTTTAAAAATCTGCCATGTTGCCAATAGCAGAAGTGCAGCAATCACAAATCTGACATTAGGGAACTGTTTGACTAAGTAAAATACTGTGGTTTTTAGCCTGGTTTCCAAAGGAAAGGTGTCTGGGGACCTCACTGCCTGTGTGTCTCTTCTCCTAATTACTTTTGAATCTGTTGGCAGACTTCAGCCTTTTTTGGCAAATGGAGTGGTGGGGAAGGAATGTCTCAAAAATAATTCAGTTTCTATATGCATCAAAAAACTAGGCAACTGGAAGGGTGAGAGAGGCAGTACGGGTGTTTTGATCAAAGGGAAGATGACAGCATGAACTCTGCTGTTATTTAGGCATCAGAAAGGGAATGTACACATGCTCTGACTATGGAGGGCAACAGTGCCTGGAGCTCATGACCAGCTGTTGGAAGCTGTTTCTCTTCTCAGTGATGTCCAGTGATAGGACAAGGGGCAATGGGTGCAAGCTGGAGCATAGGAGGTTCCACGTAAACATGACAAAAAACTTACAAACTGCTTTACTGTGAGAGTGACAGAGCACTGGAACAGGCTGCCCAGAGAGCCTGTGGAGTCTCCTCCACTGGAGACATTCAAAACCTGCCTGGACACGTTCCTGTGTGATGTGCTCTGGGTGATCCTGCTCTGGCGGGGGGGGGTTGGACTAGATGATCTTTCTAGGTCCCTTCTGACCCCTAGGATTCTGTGAATTGACATCAGGCGTCTGGGTGCCTGTGAAAGCCCTTCCTTGTGTTGCCTTCTGACTTGTGAATCTTCTTTGCTGACTTGATGTGGGTGGTTGTTGCTGAAGCTGCAATTAATCTTTCTCCTGGGCTGGTTTTTGTGGTGCTGCTTCTCTGCAACTTATAGTTAGTATGGCTCATCCCCACCCTTTCCTAATGGACTGAACATCCAAGTCAGCATCTTCCTGGCCTGAGCTGCACTTGCATTTGATGGTGTTGACATGGGCCAGGAGGTGGGTAGTGGTACATCTGCTCTCTCCAGTTGTAGGGCTGTTGGGAATTACCTTCATCCTGGACAAAGATCAGATTGAAAACAGGTCAGTGTCAAGGACAGCCTTCAGAAACAGGTTTTAAGCTGCAATGGGAATGTGATCTGCCATTCAGATCCTCTCTTCTGGATCATACGGACGTGATGGTGGTTCAGAATCCCTGCGGATGTCGCTGCTTCTTGGTTACTCCATTTGGGATAAGTGAGAGGATCCTTATTTTTCCTGTGGCACTGTAAAATCAAGTAATGCTCATTTACATTGAGACCTGAAGTCTCTGTATTTTACCTGCCAAATGGGCTTTGCCCTCTGTGTAACCATTATGTCTCCTGAAAATGCCTGGATTTGGTTGAATTGGCTCGGTTCCAGTGAAGTGTGTGATCCCGTGCAGCATCACTGCATCAGGAAATGCAGGTCAGTCAGTTCTGTGCTTCTTTCCCATGAGATTCTTGCGTCTCCAGAGCAGTGAAACTGCCAGCTGGTTACCACGTGTATGGGTGATTGTTGTCCAGGGTAATTAATCCCCTCTTTGGGAGCAGCAGAGGATCAGACCTACAGCTCGCACGGCTTTATTGCCCTGCCTGAGATCCCTGGAAAGCACCAGGAGCAGCCAGGCCCTGGTGTCCTGACTTCACCGGGACCTGCCGCAGGGTCGCGTCCTCCTTTCTC
>NW_009953496.1:5157388-5162713 GCF_000747805.2 Chaetura pelagica | reverse complement strand
CGCTCCGAGCCCCGCCGCTCCGTGCCCTGTCCCGCCGCGCTCCCTCCGCCCGCCCCTCCTCGTCCCAGCTCCGCCGGGAGCTCCTCTCCCCGCAACATGCGGGCTCGCTGAGCGTGGGAGCCGCGAAACGGATCATATAGGTCTGATAACACATTCCCTCTTCTTTTTAATTGTTTGCGGTGGGTTTTTGTTTTTGTTTTTCAATACAAACAATAGTAAATCAGTATCTTTGGGAGAAGGTGAGAATTTAAAACATCCTACAGTGCTCCAACTATATCTGATCTATACCAGCGGTCCCTTGTGTGTTCCTGTCTGCTTCCATGCCATCCATCCTGTCAGCTGCGCTGAGAGCCCTTAAACTTCATAAATTCTTCTATTTAATGTTAACTCTTCTTCTCATCCCTGTGGACAGCTTCTCGTTTATTTGAGCCGGTGCCCCCAGTCAGGTTCAACTTCAGCGTCCTGTCGTCTGGATACAACGAAACCACAGGGCTGGAAAGCTTTCAGTAGCAGAGAATCACAGGCTTGTGTGAGTTACTGGAGTATCCCACGTACAGGCTGTCAGTGTGCAGATGTGTGACTCACTCGGAATGACCCAGAATAAATGAGGGAACACGTAATTGCTTGGAAAAGTTCAAGGCTCAGCAGAGGTTCCAAATCCTGAGCTGCACTGGATTAGCAGCTGGAGCCTGGTTTCTTGCTTGTTCACTTTCCCCCTAAACTGAGAAGAGTTGTTTGATTTAAATCTTGCATTCTGATTTTGGATTCCTCTGAAACTTCTATTGTTTCTAATCTAATTTTGTTCTCTTAACTATATTCTAGTATGTTCCCACATTATGTTTGGTAAATTACAAGGCAAGTGAGCTCCTTTAACCTGTATTCTGGATGCTCCTCCTCTGCTAGAGTCTGCCAGAAGGGGTCTTTATTTATAAGTCTGGTTCAGCCTGCACGAAGGCAGTTTCTCTTAGCAGAAACCAGAGCCTGAGTGGGTGAAATGGCATTGAGGCTCTCACTGTGAGACTTTGCAGGTCTGTGAAAGGCAGAGCTGGGGGGTTCCCATCTCTGACACCTTTTTTTCTACTGTACCTTGGTCCTGTACTTAACTCAGTACAGCATTTTGCTTCTGGGACTGTAAAATTTTGGGATTGCAGCTAAGAGACATCCATCTGGGATGTTTTTGTTTAAAACATTTGTTCTTGAAATAAGAAGTATTTTGTGGGGTATAATAAGGGTGAAAACTTACTGTGCAGTCTTGGAGTCCTGGCAAAAAAAGCTGCTTCTGCTACTGCTCTTAATGTGCCACTGTGAGCAAAGAAAAAAAGTGTTTTTCTTCTCATTTGGTTTAGTAAAAAAGGAACAGACAATTCTGACATGGTTAGGAGTTCAGATAAATCATTGCAAAAAGTAGATCAGCAAACATACTATGCAAAAATATTCTTAGTCATTCAAACTGTTTCTACCAAGATGGGGCATTTTTCTTTTTTGTAGATCTGACTGGAGGTTATTCTGAATATTGTTACTGTCTTGCCTTGGCTAGAAGGTAGAGGGAGATGTGAGATATTCTTGGTTTTTTTCAAAAAAAATTATTGTTAAAAGTAAAATTAAGATAACAATGATGGGTGAGTGTGTGAACATGAAATTAAGTACTTCAGAAGATTCTTATTTATTCCAGCGCCTTCCAAGTTGAGAAAACAGGGCAGCCAAGTCTGTAGACCAAATATTTCTGTCATCCAGGCAGAACTGTTTCCACCAGAGGTCTTTGAGGAAGACTCAAAACAGGAGAATACCCAAGTCCCTAGCCAGTCTGGCAGGAGGAAATGTTCTGCAGGTGGTGTTGCCGGAACTCAAAGGCAGTCTTGAGAAGAGTGTGGCATGTCCTCCCAGCCCCTCTCCCCCTCCTTTTTTTTTTTTTTTCTATTTAAACTGAGTAATTTTTCTCTTTGAAGGCTGGTGTTGGGAAAACAGAAATTATTCTCAGCATAACTAGGAAAATTT
This sequence comes from Chaetura pelagica, assembly GCF_000747805.2. Classification (NCBI taxonomy): domain Eukaryota; kingdom Metazoa; phylum Chordata; class Aves; order Apodiformes; family Apodidae; genus Chaetura; species Chaetura pelagica. Next base: position 5,160,718 of record NW_009953496.1, on the reverse strand, counting down.
TCCTGTATAACAACTATGTGAGTGTTTTGGGGGTATATATAGAAAATACAGGATTGCAGTACTCTTCATTTTTCCCAAAGATTTTCTGAGTTGCTTCGATCAAATCTGTATGGGTCATCATAAGAGAAACTGAGCTAGTGCAGAAGTACTTGTTAAGTCAGTGGTTCACCATTGGTAAAGCTGGGAAATAACTATTTTTTCTACCCAAATGCCTGTGGCTGTGGCACAGTAAAATCTAAAAAACTTATCTAGGAAAAAAATGGTTCTAGGAAAAATGATCAGTGCATAAACAGTACAACTGAACTGCATAATTAGATAGGCTGATGATGGCAGGGCTGGGGTCCCAGGTCAGTCTATTAGCTGCTGTCTCCATAAGATGTCCATAAGGTTACAAAATAGTCTCCTAAAGATTCCATTAAGAAATGCTGAGTGTGGACAACACTGATTATATTCAAGCAGCTAGTAAGACAGAGAGAGAAGATAAAGGTCTCTATCCTGGGTGATGTTTTTGTCTGTGCTGGTGTGCTCTATCTTCAGTGTGTGTAGAGAAACGGGCCAGAAATACTAGTAATTTATTTAACTCCATAAGGAGTAAGTAACTATTTGCAACAAGGCTGTTTTAAAAAGGAGGTAGGATCCCAAGGAGTGCTCCAAGGGGTGGGAGTTCTGTGTACAGGGAGTGTCTTGGCACTCCTACATGGGTAGGAGTGGTTGCTGCTAGAAGTGTGCGTGTGCCGAGCTGAAGGGTGATCTGCTGCTTCTTGAGTGTTCTGGTGGGAGTATGAAGTGACTACAAATTTTTGGAGTGAAATGACATTGTCTCTGCTGTTAGCACTGGTTGCTTCAGCATGATGTCATTGGACTTGGAAAGTTTTGATCGAGTTTCTAGCTACATACAAGCTGTCTCAGCCTGTGCAACCACATGCACTTTCACTTGCTGTCTCACTCTCTCACCGCTGATCTTTGAATAAAAGTTTAGACAAACATGGAGTTTTTCAATGAAGTGCTGAGACAGTAAGAACAACTGCACTGGCCCAGATTGAAGGTCAGTTTAGTTTTATTATCTGCCTGTGTCTAACAGTGGTGAATAGTGGATGCTTTGTGGACTGAAGCATAGAACAAGCATGTAGCCACGATTTCCTGGGATGCTTTCTCAGTAAGCTTGTCACTTGCATGTAATATCCTTATGTTCAGTAGCCATTAATGAGATTTACTTCCACTAATTTTCATAATTGTTTCTGAACTCCTGTAAACTCATGGTGCTCACCCCATCCTATGGGAGCAAGTTTTGCAGTGTAACTGAGTATTGTTCCTTTGGAAGAGACTTCTTCACTCAATGAACGACACCACCTGTTTACCTTTGCCACACTATTTATGTTTTTATAGACCTCCTTTGTAGTCTTCACTTCTGGTTAAAGAGTTGCAGCTTGTTTTTTTGTCCTATGTGTTGAAGCCAATCCAGAAGTCTGGTTGTCATCATTGCCCTTCTTAAACCTTTTCCTATTCTTCTGTGTCTTCTCAGGTTAGGGAAAATCAGAAATGTACTTTGCATTCACATCTGATCAAGAGTTGACCATGCAATGATCTGTATGGTGGGACAGTAATTTTGTTGTCCTCTGTACCTTAATGGCTTCTGATACTTCTTTTTTGGCTGTTTTTAACCACTGAGTTGAGGTTTTCATACTTATCAACACAATCACCTTTCATGTCCAATGGCAGTTCAGATTCAATCACTGTGTATGGGAGTCTTTCTCATTTTCTTTGCTTTATGCTTAACACTGAATTTCATCTGCAATTTTTTCACCATTCATTCACGAGATCACTAGTATCATGCAGTCCATCTGGAGCTCTTTGCTGTTGGTTTCTTTAAAACCTTCAATAATTCAGTATCAACGACCAACCTTACCACTTCACTTGTTCACCCTCACCTCAATATCAGGTGTATGTTGAGCGGTGTGGGCCTGAACTGCTACCCTGGTGACCTGCCTGCAATGAGACTGTGCATTTCTTTCTCATCTTTAAAATTTGCTTATCCATGGGAGCACCTTCCGCCCACCCTCCTTTTTTCCCTATGGCAACTTACCTTCTTAATTAAGACTTTTGGTGTCTATTTTTATTTTTGGTGCCTTCCTTAGCAACATGCTTATGAACTTCCTCAAAAACTCTGATATATTCATGAATCATGACTTTATAAAATAACTGTGTTATCTTCAGTAATTAATTACTAGAGTTAACAGTTCATACCTGAGTTCTGTTTAATTGGTGGTTGAAGACCATCTGGTGCAGGTAACTAGCCAGTGTTAATTTTCCCAGTTTGTGTTACAACTTTACTGAAATTCAGTTTTGCTGAATACTTTGCTGAATTCAGTTTGAAACAGTGCTTCCAGAGTCACTTCTGTAGATCCTAAAGAGGTAACACAGATGCAGAAAATTAATTTTCTTTTTCTGTTGTGGTCTCTTCTTTGGTCACTCAATTTACACATTAATTATTGGACATATACATTTTTGGCAGACCTATTTCTGATTTTAATAGAGCTGTCATGGCACATGAGCTGCTGCTTATCAGAAATTTTTGGTCTCAGAGAAGCTGAACCAGAGAAGTTGCTGGTGCTGACACTGTTGGATTGTCTAGAGCCAAGCTTCGTGTCTAGCCCAGCCCCAGCAGAGTCCTGAGGCCCTTGAGGAATTGCTGTTGTTTTTTATCTCTGAGCTGTTCCTTCAGTGATTGTCTTCTCCCTTCTGCAGTGTACAGGATGGGTGTTTTGAGGCTTCTGCCATGATTAGTATTTTGGATATTGTTTCCAACATCAGCAGTGTTGGCCTGCTCCTTTGCACTCTTAGGGTATGTAGTACATAGTAAAGGGAGTTGAAGAGTGTGCAAATCCCTGTGGAGTTTGCCTTTGAATGCTGCATTAATAATAATAAAACATATATGTAAATTTTGCTTCAGCCATGTCAATGCAACCCTAAGAACTTTCTGTTCTTTTCTAACATCTTCCCTGTGGTTTGCTACTGAAAGGATATGATTGCCACCTGTGGGAAGCTCTCCTTTTCTTTGCCTTTTAAATATTTTTCTTTCAAGCTTTGCAGCCAGTCTCTGCTGGAGTCCTCGCTGGGAAGGCCCCCCTTCACAAAAGTACATCAGTTCTTTCAGGGAATTCAGGTAAAGAAAAGATGTCTGAGGCTCTGACACCGTCACAATCTGACAGCTTATGTCAAGGCGTGGTAAACCATGACAGGAGTAACTGTGCTCTCTAGATAGCGTTTTAGAATTCTCATGCTTAATGATTAGCAAAGTATTTTATTTTTTTCTCAAACCCCACCCCCCCC
>NW_009953496.1:5053407-5157331 GCF_000747805.2 Chaetura pelagica | reverse complement strand
ATGTTATGAAATATTTTTTTTTTTTTTCCAAACCCCCCCCCCCCCCCCCCCAAAGCTGTGCAAAAAGTTTTGGTGCCTCTGGAGATGGAGGGTTTTCTGTCCTTACAGGCTACATCACAAGCGCCAGTGCAAGTTGTGAGCCACAGACTCCTTTCACTTCAGGGCTCACGTCCCCTCTGTACCAGCTCATATTCAGGACTCCAGGTCACATTTGAAACCACAGAAAAGCTTGCCACCATCCCTCCCTCTATCAAGATTTTGCCCCAAGGGCTCCTGCCCAAGAACCAAACGAGCAAGAGTGAAGTGAACCTCTGTTTTCTGGCTACTTCTTAAGAAGAGACAGTGTCCCTGGAGGGTGAGGACTGTGCCCATCTTGTCTCTGTAGGTCATTTGTGTTTCCATGGGGTACCTCAGAGCAACACTACAAAAACTGAGTCTCGTACTGTTGGCTTTCTTATCAAAGTTTTGCTCTGACACTGCTGCCTTGCTTTGTGAAAATTTGATTATTAATTTCTACTAAAAAAACCACAAGTCATGATGGAATGCAATGCTCTCCCTTCTTGGACTGTCTGAATCCTAATGCAGTAAATCTTTGTGTCCCTATAATTCAGAAATAGTTTATTTTTGTTCCCAACTGATTCTGTTTTTTCTCTTTCTTCTCCTTCTACCCTTTTTGTCATCTCCCAGTCCATCCATGCTGTGCCAGCATCCCAGTGACCTTGAAGGTACCATGTGAAGTGGGGAGGAGCAGCTGTGCACAGGTCATCATTATAACTGCAGTAAAGCTCCTCCAGACACTCAGTACATTCAGGCTTACAGAGACTGCAGACCACCAGTAGTCCTGTGCCTTTAGATTTGTCTCTTCATTCTCCTAAATGATCATCCACATACCTCCTTAGAAATGTTAACAAACTGCTGTAATTATCCAGTCTTTCTTTAATCCTTTTTCATCTGTGTCGCACTTTCCACAAATATCATTAATTTCTGAATGAAACAACATAGGTACAAATTATCTTCTCTTGAGTTATTAGTTTATTTCTCCTCTGACCTTTTGTATCACTTTTAAATATTTGCAGTGTCAGGAATGCCTTTCCTCACCTTGTTTCAGGGTGGCTTTTATCTGCTTTTGGCTTCATTTGGTTTAATTAGTTCCCTATCAATGTACCTCCTGTCCACCCTCTGGCAAGGGGGTGTGAGAACAAGGAAATAGAAGTTTTTAGTGTTGAGTACAGATAGTAATCTCAGGAGTTATGGTAATGGCCATGTCTTATTATGGAGCCCTAAGTTTATCCTTATGTTTAGTGTAGAAATCTGGTTTAGCTAGGGGATGTGCAGTAATTTCAGAAGACTGAGAGCAATTTGATGCAAAGTTCAAAGGAAAATGATTAAATCTATTTCCAAAGTAGAGAATGGTGCAAATTTACCCTAATATAGCATTTCCTTTTGTCCTTTCTCCCAGGAATAGGTTGTTGTTATTTCCATTCAGACTGTCCTCAGAGTGTAGCTAGCAGCCTTTGAAAAAACCATAAAGTTGAATAGTCTTATGTCAGAAGAACAGAAAATGTGAAATGAGCAGAATTATTCAACCTAATTGTCTCTGGGGTCTCACTGAAGTTTCTTAAGGGGCAGAAGGACCTGATTTTCTTAATTATTTAGTATATTATATGCTGCTTTCCAATACTGGATGTGTAACATTGGAAACTTGGTTCTGAGTGTGTGATTCACCCATTTTCCCCACCAAGAGCATGATCCCACATGCTTGTTAAACAATGATAGCTGAACAGTGAGAGACTGGTTGGCAAGAATTATTTGTAGTAATGACCTTACAGCAAGTAGCACCTTTTTTTTTCTTCTTCTTCTTGCATTTGGCAAGTAATTTGTCATAATCTGTTAAAAAAAAAATTACAAGAAAGTTTATCTTAATTTGCTTTTATAGTTGGCATGTGGAAGATACATAATTTCTTTGTCATACTGGTGTGTCTTTTGGAACTGGAGGCAACCAACTGCTCAAGCAATTTCCAAACAGACACTTGAGCACATTTTAAATGGTTACTTTTTGAAGAGGTCTGTGCCCTTATCTCTGAAGCTACTCTTTGATGTTTGGATTTCACATTCTAACAAAATCTATTCAAAGCAAATAAAATACAAACCTGTATTGATCAAATATCTAGGCTACCCTGCAGTCCAGAAGTCTGCACTTTGAATCGCCTGCGTGGCAGAGTGAATTTCTAGTTTTCTTTGCTCAACATTGTAGAAAATGAGATTACATCTCAGTTCCGTAGGGCAGAAAAAGATTTAGACAAAGATTTACACTGTGAAATGTAATCCAAAATGAGACAACCCTGGTCCTTGTTTTATAACACAGGCAGAAGTTCAGAAAACTGAACACTGTCAAATCAATATCTATCAAAATCTGAAATCTAATATTTATATAAATAACAAGGCACTGATTATTAGCAAATGAAGGAAAATGGTAGAGATGGAGACAGCATCTATTATTCAGCACATTGTAGGACTTGCAGTTTAGGGGAAAACATTAAGCTTCCCTCCATCCCAATGGAGAAGCAGTGTTATATATCAGAATACATCAGAAGGGAAAATCATTCATGCCCTCCAATAATAAAAATATCCTGTGACAACATAATCAGTCTGTTCTTGCTTCTGCATTTATATGCATGAAAGAAGGGAGATTTATGAAATGCACACTGTATAGTGCTTTGTTTGACACTAGTAACACTTTCCAGATCTTCAGATTGGACTGGATCAAGCAGCCACAATCCAGAGGATGCCATCAATAAGCCTTTCTACCAGTAACATGGTCTTGCTGCAATTGTACTTCAGGATAGGTTGAGTTACAGCTTTCTGGTTATGAAAAAGAGCTCAGGTGCAGGTTGAGACTGAAAACTTCCTTCTGCAAGGAAGGACATGCTTCAAAATGAATGCAAATAGTCAATGTGTTACATTTATTTAGGCTTTTGAAATTTCCCTCATGAATACAGTATTCACCAGTGTCTGCCAGGTCTGCACCTTTTGGGGTCCTTTCAGCTCCTTAGGGAAAAAAAAAAAAAAAAAAAAAAAAAAGGGGGGATGTAAGGAAAAAAAAAAAAAAAGTATTTGGAACTCATTCACATAAGGATGTGCAGTTTCTTTAAAGACATGAAAGCTGCACTAGCCTTTAATTCTGCACCTGAGATGCCCTGACTTGCAACAGGGAACAGAGCAGATGTGATTTCAGTTTTCTGTTCATATGGAGGTTTTCACCTAGTGCCACCTGAGTACCAGACTGAAAATGAACCATGAAACATCTTAAAGAAGGAGTGTCAGTAAAGGATGTTTCTGGTATAAGATTAAGTGAAATTCCTTAGATTTAAAAGTATACTGTAAGCCAAAGCCATTGAGGAGGCTCTACAGCATTCTAATTGCATGTCTTTCCTTCTTGATGTAGTTGATGCTATCCTGCTAATCTCTGTGGGTATGGATCCATACAGAACTTCTACTTCCAGCAGACAATCTGGTATGTTTATTCTGCAACACTGAAGTAAGGCAGATAATCCTATTTGCTGCTCTATGTGTTAATTCTATTTCAGCTATGAAATGTGTGATGTACAAATATATTATAAAGAGTTCTAGTAGCATCTGACAGCTTCAAAAAATGCAGTAGGGAAACAGTTGGAGAAGAGTATAATCAAATTACTTGTACATATGAAGCATCAAATCTTCTTTGCTCCTCAAAAGTGTTCCTGGCCTTCTTCACCTGTTATATGGCTATTTCTACAGCTAGAAATATAAAGTAAGTTTTATTTCAGTAATGTCTGACCCACCATGGGTTTTTTGTTTGTTGTTGTTTGTTTGTTTTTGGTTTTGTGGGGGTTTTTTTGTTTTGTTTTATTTTGTTTGTTTGTTTTTAAAATTTATTTATTTATTTTTATATATTTTCATATTTAAGAAGGGAGGAATGTCTAGCAACTGCTGCCAGGGGAGGAAGGAATCAGACTTCACGCAGGAGGAGATGATGCTCCCCTGTGCTACGCTTGGCTGCACAGTTTGTTCCTAATCCAACTTCTGATGCCTCCTGAAGAAGAATCTCTGTGACAAGCTTAATGTGCTGTACACACTATACTCACGCCTTTGTCAGCTGGCATTACTTTAAACAAGCTCTTAGAACAAAATCAGGGGATTGAACAGAAATTCTCATAGTGAACTGCAAGAAGGAAATTTAGAAATGCAGGAATAAAATAGTTGCTACTGACTGGAGTCTTGCTCACGGTGAATTGTGTCAAGTTTCTCTGCCTCTTCTGAGTCTACAGGGTTTCTTCTGAGTCTACAGGGTTTCCTTTAATTACATCATTGCCTTGGAGGGACAGTAGTTCTCGATCAGCTTGTTCAATTTGGGTCTGGAGACAGCATGACAAATGTCGTTTCCCTTACAGTGAAAGAAGCCAACTAAAAAAACCACTGGTTCCTTAATGCAGTTGCTCATTACTCATGAAGAGAATGTTTTTATCTATGTTGCTACAATGGTTGTCTTCCATGCACTTGTCTCTTTAGCAACATTAAAAGGGCTTCAAGGCAAAGTGATGAATATTTATTCTGTTTATTAGTTTGAAGAAGCACTAACTATAAGGAGATCAGCAAGAGACAGACTGGCAATATGTGCCTAACTGCTGTGAAAAATGAAGAACACAAACCTTTGCTAAATAAGATCTTGTTCACTGCTGTAGACAAGGATGTCTGGTTTTGAGGAAAGGAGAATGGGGAAAGAGAGTGGTTGAATTGGATTTAATCCATACTGGTTTTTAAGCTGACATCACACTCTACTGTGCAAGCATAAGAGCTTTTGCAGTGTAGGAAGGCCTTCTCTAGAGATGCTTGGTTGGCAGCTATCTTCCCACAAGTGTAGAGGGGAACGTGAAGCTATATTTAATCTCTGTGTAATGTAAAGTTAGATTGTTATGAGTGGTCTGTGTGCTTGAAGAGCAGCTGGTGACAGCGTGCTAATCACAGCGTTGGCAGCAGTCCAGAGAAAAGAAATGGTACGTGGCATCCCCTGTGCTAACAACGCCCTCAAAATCTCTGGCCATATCATCCCCCTGATGAGACTGTGGGTTTTGGGGATGTACCTGGGCTGCATCTAGTCTAGTACTCACAGCTGCAGTAGCTGGTAACATGGAGTCTATGTAGGCCACACTGAGACCTCTTTGTGCTCTTTGATGCTGTGTCCTTGCATCATGACTAGAACCACTTCCAGCTCCACCATGCAGCTGTAGATCATGCAGTGCTTTCTTTGGTGTCTAATAGGCACAGTAATGCCAGTGGAATGTACTCTTGAGGAGGAAGGAAAGTGATTAGACCACTACAGCTCATTTTTGTTTTCTAGATCTATGGCATGCCTTGAGCTCCAGGTGAGTTGTTTTTGGACAGGGGGACATCTGAGAGCAGTAATTGGTTTTCCATAAAGGATGGAACAACTGCTGATGGGTTTCAATAAACCTCTGCCTGCACTGGAATTAAAGCCATAACACTGCTGTGGCTTTCTTTATGGCTCTGCTAGCTCTTTGCATCACTTCTTTCCTCAGGCTACAGCAAATTAATACATGAATTTCCCTTAGTGCCCAAGCTATACTAATTGTAAGTGGAATAAACCTAGAATTGTAAGTCTTTCAGACTGGGGGCTGTGAAAGGTGTGATTAGTCTTGGATCTATCCAGTACATATATTCTAGTATACTACTTAGTGGACTATAATTTCTATATAAAGATGATGAAAAATTAGGGGAGTGTTCAGTACAGAAAGGTAGTACATTTTTTTACAAAATCTTAAAAAATTAAAAGTTATCAGGACCCAGGCCAAGAAACTTAATTCCATTTGCAGTATTTGGAAATCCTGTTCTCCCTTATTTACTAGGGAAGCACCTTGCTGTGTAGCCTGAGCTGATGCATCTGCTTGTTGATAGCAGCTGAACATGAGCCAGCAGTGAGCCCAGAGGACTAGGAAGGCCATATTAGCATCGTGGCCTGCATCAGGAATAACATTGCCAGCAGGAGCAGGGAGGTGATCCTGCTCCTATACTTGGCACTGTGTTCAGTTGAAGAAGGACATTAAGCGTGTTCAGAGGAGAGCCACCAAGCTGATGAGGGGTCTGGAGAACAAGTCATATGAGGAGCAGCTGTGGGAACTGGGAGTTTAGTCTGAAGAAAAGGAGGTTGAGGGGACACCTCACTGCCCTCTACAACTACCTGAAAGGAGGTTGTAGTGAGGTGGGTGTTGGCCTCTTCTGCCAAGTAAATAATGACAGAACCAGAGGAAATGGCCTGAAGTTGCTGCAGGGGAGGTTTAGACTGGATATTAGGAAGAATTTCTATACTGAGAGAATGGTCAGGCACTGGAACAGCCTGTCCACAGAGGTGGTTGACTCACCATCCCTGGAAGTATTCAAAAGCTGTGTAGATTTGGTGCTTAAGGCTCTAGTGGCCAAGGTTTTGGTTGGCTTTTTTTTGGGTCGATAGTTGGACTGGAGAAATGCTGTCTTAGAAAGTTTCCTCTGCTGCCGTTCAGTGTTGCTTCCTGCCCTGTGTCCCATTCCCTCACCTGACTGCTGCAGTGTCCCTTTTTTTATCTCAGTTGCTGAGTGAGGACCTGTTGGACACATGCCAAAATCTTTGTAAGAAGCGTTACCTTTTGGTGGCTTTTTATACTGCAGAGGCAGAATTGGTACTGGATTGTTCATGTTACTGCTAAGAGTGTGCTAGAGCGTGTTCTCAGCTGGCAGACATCCTACAAGCCTGCAGTTCTCCACATTTAGCATCAACGCCCATTAATCCTTAACAAAAATATGTTCAAAAGTAACAGTTATTGCAAAACACTGGCAATGCCTAGATCCTTCTTGTGCTTGTCACCTGCACGAGGGCGAGTCAAGACCCCATGCAGTGCAGAATTATTTCTCAATCAGAAGTCACCCTTTTTTACTGCTGTCACTGTTCAGGGCCAATTTATATGAAGCTGCATCAGAGCTTCTCAGGCACGTCCCAAGCAAATCTGTCTCTGGTAGATCTGTACATAATTATTTAATATGTTATCTTAGAAACCACAATGGAGTCTTACTTATTATTGATTTTTGATGGAAATTATCACAGAAGGAAGTGAAGGCAGACATTTCAAAGAAGAAATAGATAAAATAGAATGGTGGTGTTATTACATTGGATAACTTAATTTCCTGGGTTTTATGTGTTTGCCATAAGCACGTTCTTTGTAGTAAGCCCAAATTATGACTTTTGATAATTAAAAGAAAAATGGATGAGGTAATATTCCAAAAGCATCTTAATGATACGTATTTCATAAATTATATGCTTTATTAATTATTTGTATTAAAAACTTGGCAGTTGAACCCCAAATTAGTCTGCTAGTTTAGTACTTTCAGTTCTGGTTATATATTTCTTTTGTACATAAAAACAGGGTTTTTTTAAATTGTCTTATTAATTTTGGTAATGCTTTTTTTTTTCCCTTCATGTCAGCTAGCTACCTGAAGTATAGTTTAAGACTTTAATTGAGAATGACCTTCACTGCTTAACTCACCTTACATCCTATAGCTTGAAGGTGTGACCTTAGTAGTAACTTCTAGTGAGAATACTTGGTGTAGCAGTACTGCCCTGCAGTACTAGTTCTCCATATTAGAACAGGTATTGGTATGTGTGGTGTACCATGTGTAATTTTAAAGACTTTTGATCCAACACTGGATTTCTTAAGCCATTGTAAAGTACTAGATGCTGTCTCCCATTGCTCATGCTACTATTATGACTGGACTTGATAATCTTTAAGGTCTTTTCTAACCTAAATAATCCAATGATTCTAAGATTATGCTGAAATTACAAAACCACTGAAATAAATTTACACTAGTGAAATAGTTAGGGTAGGCTGTGGTGCAGCTGACAGAGTCCTCCATCCCTTTTGGGTGGATCCTGGTTTGTGCATCCTTCATTAAAAGACTGAATACATTCCTGACTGATGGCAGTGTGTTAGTTTTTCAATGGTTACTCTGCAATTGCAAATCCATGTCCCTTCCTAAGCACTGAGTCGGAGGCAGATCAGAATAACTCAATGGTATTTGCACTGCTATAAAAAATGTGTACTGACACAGTGCTCCAGCATTTTTATGACCTTCTCTGCAAATGGATGCAGTGTGCTAGGTGGTTGAGATCTTTAAGGATGGCTATGGCATAGCTAAAGTAGGCATTAACAGGGATACTCAAATGTCTCTTTTTTCACTGGTTCCTTTTCATTACACTGGAAAATGAGCTTTAGTTGCTTTGCTTGCAGTACTTGATAAAGCTAAATATGCTTCTTGCACTTCCGTTTAGAGGGATAAAAAAAATATTAGAGGTCTCAAAGTGGCTAATGAAAGAGAGAGGGAAACATGGTCATTAGCTGGAGTGGTGGTTGGCTCCTGAGCCAACTCTTCCACTGTAAGGAAGCATTTGATGCTCTTAGGAGACTGGCTTATTTCAGTGGGTAATGGTTCCATTTATTGAGTTTGCGCAAATGCATTTGATTTAGTCAATTTAGGCTCTGCATTTAAGCAGATTACAAGTTAGGACTCGATCAGCAAGAGGTAAATTAGTTTGAATGCATATAAAAGGGTCTTGCTGAGGCTAAATTTACAGTCAAACCATTACATGGAAATCATAATGTGCAGTACTTGTCAGGTTTGATAAATGAAGCAGGACTGTAAAATTGCCCTTATTGTAAATTTGCCCTTATCTTGAAGTGTGCTTGCATTTGGCCAGCTGCAGAGGTGAAGTGCTGTTATGTCTGCTGCTTTGAAGCAGCTCAGGAGAGAGAAATGTCTCCAAAGTTGGCATTACTAAATTTAAAAAGGATGTGTTTAGGAATCCATGCAAGTATATAGGCTACCCAAAACTTTTTCCTCTGCACCCTGGTCTTCCCTCATGGAGACGCTAAGCAGGGGCCCAGAGTGCTGATGCCTGCTAGGGAAAGGCCTGGTCACAGGGAAACCTCCTGCACAAACAAAAATAGGGAATTACTGGGCAGGCCATTGCTCTGCAAATAGAAGGGGATGAAGGAGGTGGCCTTGTCAGACCCTTTCTGCTCTGTGTGGTTGTTTGGGGTTTTATTTGCTGCAAGACACTTTCCTCTAGAGCTAGGCCTATCCACATCTGTTTCAAGAGTATTCCCCATGGTACAGGACAAGGCCTATTTTGCTTTCTTCATTGCCCCAAATCAGCCACCTAAGAAGTGGTATAAAAAGTCAGGTTGCCAAAAAGCTAAATTATGGATTATCTGTGCAAAATACTATCAGTCACGGAATCATGGAATTGTCAGAGTTAAAAGGGACTTCAAGACATCATCTAGTCCAACTCCCACACTAAAGCAGGATCTCCTAGAGCACATTACTCATGACTGCATCCAGGTGGGTCTTGAATATCTCCAGAGAAGGAGACTCCACAACCTCTCTGGGCAGCCTGTTCTACTGCTTTGTCACCCTCACTGTAAAGAAGTTTTTCCTCATATTTAAATGGTACTTCCTGTGTTTCAGCTTGTGCCCATTGCCCCTCATCCTGTCACTGGCAATTACTGAAAAGAGTCTGGCTCCATCCTCCTTGCACCCACCTTTACTTAATACTTAATGGTATTAATAAGGTATCCCCTCAGCCTTCTCTTCTCCAGCCTTAAGAGTCCCAGCTCTCTCAGGCTTTCCTCATAAGGCAGATACTCCAGTCCCCCAGTCATCTTTGTTGGCCTCTGCTGGACTCCCTCTAGTAGTTCCCTGTCTCTCTTGAACTGGGGAACCCAGAACTGGACACAATGTTGCAGATGTGACCTTACCAGGGCAGAGTAGAGGGGGAGAAGGACCACTCTTGACCTACGGGCCACACTCTTCCTTATGCACCCCAGGATTCCATTGGCCTTTTTGGTGATAAGGGCACATTGCTGGCTCATGGATCATTTACTATCTACCAGGACTCCCAAGTCCTTCTCTTCCAGCAGGTCCACCCCCTAACCTACATTGGTGCATGGGGTTCTTGCCCTTATCTTGAAGTGTGCTTGCATTTGGCCAGCTGCAGAGGTGAAGTGCTGTTATGTCTGCTGCTTTGAAGCAGCTCAGGAGAGAGAAATGTCTCCAAAGTTGGCATTACTAAATTTAAAAAGGATGTGTTTAGGAATCCATGCAAGTATATAGGCTACCCAAAACTTTTTCCTCTGCACCCTGGTCTTCCCTCATGGAGACGCTAAGCAGGGGCCCAGAGTGCTGATGCCTGCTAGGGAAAGGCCTGGTCACAGGGAAACCTCCTGCACAAACAAAAATAGGGAATTACTGGGCAGGCCATTGCTCTGCAAATAGAAGGGGATGAAGGAGGTGGCCTTGTCAGACCCTTTCTGCTCTGTGTGGTTGTTTGGGGTTTTATTTGCTGCAAGACACTTTCCTCTAGAGCTAGGCCTATCCACATCTGTTTCAAGAGTATTCCCCATGGTACAGGACAAGGCCTATTTTGCTTTCTTCATTGCCCCAAATCAGCCACCTAAGAAGTGGTATAAAAAGTCAGGTTGCCAAAAAGCTAAATTATGGATTATCTGTGCAAAATACTATCAGTCACGGAATCATGGAATTGTCAGAGTTAAAAGGGACTTCAAGACATCATCTAGTCCAACTCCCACACTAAAGCAGGATCTCCTAGAGCACATTACTCATGACTGCATCCAGGTGGGTCTTGAATATCTCCAGAGAAGGAGACTCCACAACCTCTCTGGGCAGCCTGTTCTACTGCTTTGTCACCCTCACTGTAAAGAAGTTTTTCCTCATATTTAAATGGTACTTCCTGTGTTTCAGCTTGTGCCCATTGCCCCTCATCCTGTCACTGGCAATTACTGAAAAGAGTCTGGCTCCATCCTCCTTGCACCCACCTTTACTTAATACTTAATGGTATTAATAAGGTATCCCCTCAGCCTTCTCTTCTCCAGCCTTAAGAGTCCCAGCTCTCTCAGGCTTTCCTCATAAGGCAGATACTCCAGTCCCCCAGTCATCTTTGTTGGCCTCTGCTGGACTCCCTCTAGTAGTTCCCTGTCTCTCTTGAACTGGGGAACCCAGAACTGGACACAATGTTGCAGATGTGACCTTACCAGGGCAGAGTAGAGGGGGAGAAGGACCACTCTTGACCTACGGGCCACACTCTTCCTTATGCACCCCAGGATTCCATTGGCCTTTTTGGTGATAAGGGCACATTGCTGGCTCATGGATCATTTACTATCTACCAGGACTCCCAAGTCCTTCTCTTCCAGCAGGTCCACCCCCTAACCTACATTGGTGCATGGGGTTCTTCCTCCCCGGGTGCAGGACCCTACACTTCCCCTTGTTGAACCTCATTAGTCTCTTCTCTGCCCAGCTCTCCAGCTTGTCCAGGTCATGCTGGATGGCAGAACAGCCCTCTGGAGTGTAAGCCACCCCTCCAAGTTTTGTATCATCAGCAAACTTGCTGAGAAGACAGTCTGTCCCCTTGTCCAGGTCATCGATGAATATGTTGAACAAGACTGGACTGAGTATTGACCCCTGGGAGACACCACTGGTTACAGGCCTCCAACTTGACACTGCTCTGTTAATCACAACCCTCTGAGATCTGTCACACAGCCAGCTCTCAATCCACATCACTGTCCACTCACACTACCTCAGTTTTCTAATGAGGATGTCATGGGAGACAGTGTGAAAAGCCTTGCTGAAGACCAGGTAGATGACGTCTGCTGCTCTTCCCTTACCCAGCCAACCAGTTATGTCATCATAGAAGTCCAGTGGATTTGTCAAGCATGATTTACCCTTGGTCAATCCATGCTGGTCACTCCCAATAACTTCCTGTTCTTCAACGTGTTTAGAGATGTCATCGAGAACGAGCCGCTCCATCACCTTCCCAGGGACAGAGATGAGAACAAAAAGCCTGTAGTTCCCTGGGTACTTCCTTCTTGCCCTTTTTGAAGACCGGAGTGAGACTTGTTTTCCTCCAGGACTCAGGCACCTCTCCTGTTCTCAATGACTTTTTAAAGATGATAGACAGTGGCCCAGCAGCAACATCTGCCAGCTCTCTCAGCACTCATGGGTGCATCCCATCAGGGGCCATGGACTTATGGATGTACAGTTTGGCCAAGTGGTCTCTAAGCTGGTCCTGCTCCTTTGAGGGAAAGTCTTCCTCTCTCCAGACCTTTTCTCTTGCTTCCAGGATCTGGGATCCATGAGGAACAGCTTTAGCAGTGAAGACTGGAGCAAAGGCATTCAGTAAGTGTGCCTTCTCTGTGTCTTCTACCACAAGGGCACCCAACTCATTCATCAGCAGGCCTACATTTTTCCAAGTCCTCCTTTTTCTGTTGACATACTGAAGAAACTTCTTGTTATCTTTAACTGCAGTGGCCAAGTTGAATTCTACTTGAGCCTTGGTCCTTCTAATTTTCCCCCTACATAGCTTCACTACATCTTGATATTCCTCATAAGTTGCCAAGCCCCTTTGCCAAAGGCCGTAAACTTTCCTTTCGTTCTTGAGGTCCAGCCAAAGCTCTCTATTTAGCCAGGCTGGTCTTCTTCCCCTTCAGCTCATCTTTCAGGTCCCGAGGATGGACTTCTCCTGTGCCTTTAAGAGATCCTCCTTGAAGTATGACCAGCCTTCCTGAGCTCCTTTGCCCTTCAGGACTGTCTCCCAAGGGACACTCTCATAGAGTCATAGAATGGTTTGGGTTGGAAGGATCCTTAAAGATCATTTTGCTCCAACTGCCCAGTGAAAACTGGCAGTTCTTATATACCACAAAGCAGGGTATTACAAAGATGTCACATCACAAAGTGAAAGAAGAAGAGGTTTATTGAACTCTTTCCACCATGGAAAAGAGAAATGCCAGTAAAATGATAACATTTTTTAATTTAAAAAATGTTTGTCGAGGGAACAGAAAAAGGTCCATGGAATAGGTAGCTTAATGGTGAACTTAATCCTCCACCTGTTCTAGTACTTTTAACAGTTCCTAAGTAGCAGCAACATCCAGTGTCTTTTATAGACTCACATTTTAGAGAATTCACAACCCCGTGTGCCAACTGGTACTTCAGTCACGTATATAAAAGTGCTTGGAGGCTGAAAGTAACATACATCTTCTAGACAACATATGCAAAGGTGTTATTGTGCATTGTGGCCATGTTTGCCCTAGTCTTGTACTGAGCATATTGGCATCTTGCAAACTTGGTTTGAGAGTTCTGACATGGAATCACAAGCTTCAAGGTGGTTGTGTGGGATTTTGATTAATACTGGAATGCAGCGCTGCTTTCTTTAGTTTATATTTTCAAGCATAATGTCTGGATGCAGGGTTTTTTCCTCTCCTTTACCCCTTTATAAAAGGATGGACACTAAGCAACTTACCAGTGTAAGAAGCAGTGTTGCATTTTTATGGGCCATAATCATTTAGAAAAAAATGACAACAAAAAAATCCAAACTACAGAGCACTGCTGAAAAACCTACCTGTACCCCTAATCATTAGCAGCATGTTGAACAGTTGTAATCTTTAGAAGAGTATACTGTAGAGAGCACACAACACTGAGCAAAATTTTATAGTACATGTTTTCTTTCTTTCATTTACATGAGAAAAGCCAGAAACAAACCACTGGGAGCCATTTTGTGTCTGGCCCAGGTACAGATTTGCAGACTGAGTACTCTCATCTGTAGCCTTTTTTCTGCCCTGTTATAATGGCATTCCTGACCTGCTTATTTGTTTCTCAGAGCTGTGTGCCTGGCTGTGTAAATGTATAATCTCACATGTAGATGTGATTTCAGTGTTTTGCATGTTGTAACCTTTTCCTTCAGTGTGCACCAGCTGTACGCAGCCTTAGATGAAAGCTGGGTTTTCTAATTTAGGGTAACTCACTGTTGTAAGTAGTTTCTCTGTGGGGAGTTTGCCCTTCTGTCCAGCTGTCCATGGGCTGGAGGAGATGCAGTGCAATATTTGCAGTATCCTGGCCTTTTGACCTTCAGACTTTTCATGGGTTTTTTTAACAGCAGTCAGAAGGTACTTAGATTTTTCCTCATTGCCTCAGTATCAGTGAATTCTCAACCAATTTGATCAGCTGTTCCAGTGAAATACAGCCCCTTTGTTAAACCCTCCCTTACTTAGTGGGCAGATCTGTTCAGGTTGTCAAAATGGACCAAAGAGTAGCAAAAATGCAACCATTAGCAGAAAGAAATGGGCTTAAGGGAACACACATAAGGTTAATTTCTTAAAATGCTGCAGCTCTGTGACAAAAATCTAAGTGGCTGTACTTGCAACTCAGGTCAACTGGGGAGTTCGTTTCTTTGTGGAAAAGAAAATGGCTATTAATGTTTGATATTACTCAGATCTGGAAGCTTTTCCCTAAACTGGAGTTCTGCTGTACTCGGTCAAGAGTAACCCTAATGGCAGGTGCTGTAATGAATTATGGCAAAGCTACCAAGTCAATTGAGAAGAAAGGTTTTATCAGTGACATGAAATTAAACAAAATACCCAGGGTGATAGTAGGCCTGTCTGCAGCTTCTGAAGTGACCAAACTTTGCTGCTTCCTGGTCACTGGCACCATCTGGGCCTGTAGCCCTGCTCTCTGTTGACAGATCAGGCTTTGGATTGGACAGAATTTAGATTCTAAAGCAGTAGGAGTTAGGAGAGCTGGAACAAGGGAAGTCTTGCAGGTATGGTGAATTGACAGCCTGCTGTTTTCTCTGCTCATTTTTAGTAAAACCTGTAGTCTGATGTGTGTACCAATAACAGATTGACATTGTTTGTTTCCAAACAGCAATATTTATTTTACTCCCACCTAAGTTGTAGGACGTAACTGTCCATGAGGCAGATAAAGAAGCAGTAAAGAACTAAAGAAGAGGAGCGATGACTTTCCCTCAAGCAAATTTAACATAAAAATAGGATTTTAAAAAGAGGAATGAAACAGTTTTTATCTGAAGAGGTGCTAAATGCTTGTAGTATTTGCATCTTTCCTGAATCATCAGCTGGGGTAAACTGATGTGAACTGTAGAGATATCAGTCTAAGCTGTCTTAGGCCTGTCTACATCTCCAGACGTCTCAGTACCTAAGAAGGCTCTTAACTTCAAGTTGTTCACAGCTGGGGAGGAAAGGGCTTAGATTTACTCCACGGAACCTCGTGCCTCTGAGGGAGAGGGACGTGGGAGCCTACCTTGCTCCACATTCTGCATTGCCTGAATGCAGAGGGATGGGAGCTCATGCAGTGGTTTTACCCTCTCCAAGGGAGCCATTCTGTTGATGTGAAACTCAGTGAAAGACTGAGGCCTTCAGCTGTTTAAATCAAATTCATGTTATATTGCAGGTCAGAATCATAATGAAGAAAACCACAGGAAATTTAGGTACTTTAGGGCCTCAGCTGCCAGTCATCCCTCCTTGCTCGTGCCAGATAGAAGTACTGAAGTTGTCAAAATAAATTATGACTAAAAGGAGAGATGTCACAGCAGATTATTCATCTTTGCAGAATATTTCATAATACTATCTACCATAAAAGTTAGTACTTGAAGCTCCAGACATCTACTTTCATTATTATTATTAAAACAGTGTTAATTATATAAGACAGGGCAAGCAGAAAGCATGTTTATTTTTGTACTCAGATTTTCTTTTGAAAAAGAAGGGGAAAAGAAAGTGACTCTAACATTAGGAAAGTTTTGTGCAGTTCTCTTCAAAATAGGTAACTCCATAGGCAAACGAAAATGGTGAGACTCAGATTTGGGCTAAAGGTTCCTGTGTTTGTCCCAGGCGAAGCATGAGTAGCGTACAAGAGCACTGACGGAGATTTTCCCTTACGATTTTCTTTCTATGCTTAAACTAGAAATTTTCATTTCTGAAATGCTGTAATTTTATGCTAAACCTGAAGAGGAAAGGTTTGGGTTTTGGAGTCAAAATAGGTGCATCATATAGGTAATTTTCTAGAACACTAAGGAACCTGAAGAAATTATTTGTACTATTGAGTATGAAGAGTAACAGCATAGAAATAGTTAGGCTGAATAATTCAGTGTTTGATTTCAATTCCATTGCATGACATGTCATCAGGTATAGTTAAGAAATTGATTTGAAGAAAGGTATGGATGATGAAAGGTATGGGTGGTGAGAGGTATGGATGGTTTTGTGTCTATGAAGCATGAAACAGTGAAAGTGGGGACAGGGATATTTTGTGGGTCATGAAGCAGATGCATGAAAAATTTTACTTGGTTGTCCTGAGAAACCCCTCAGCAGACATCTGAGCTCTCCAAGGAGCCCCACAGCTGAACAAAAGGAAGTTGGAATTGGCATTCCTAGTGGTTTCTATGTTAAAGGAGATACAGGATAAAACTAGAAATGAAGAGGAATTTGTCCCATACAGAGTGAATATATATCATAGATGTCCAAGGGTGATCTCAGACAGCAGGGTCAGTCTTAAATACCATGTTAAAAACATGTGGATGTGAAGTTTCGAGGGGTTGGACTAGATGATTTTTCGAGGTCCCTTCCAACCCTTAGGATTCTGTGATTCTGTGATTCTAGTTTTGAAGTGTAGAAGAGAAGAGTATTTAATGCATTTAATGTGTAAGCAAAAAAAAAAAAAAAAAAAAAAGAGGCAATAAAACTTCTGTATGCAAAACATCCAGCAAATTAGGGTTTAAATATTTGTGTTCTGTAGATGTGTATTGGTTTTGCAGTCTTGAACTGGGAAATTACATCGCTTCTGGCATAGTCAGCAGTGACATAATCTCAAGCAGTTTGCATATGGCTCTGAGGCTCAGAAACTGATATTTTCAAGAAATTTTATCTATGAATGTATGGTAAAAGGTAGTAATAGGGAGCTGGGATTCTTCCCAGATGCTCTGCTGGATCTTCAAAGGCAGAAAGTTTTATTAACAGTTCTGGGTGCATCCAGTGATCTGTGAAAACAGACTAGGCAAATGTTTCTGTTTCCTTTTAGCTTGGCTATTTGTTGAAGTAGCTGTTGTTTCAGCCTACTGCGTTTATTTCCTTTAGCAGAGGACAGCAGCTGGTTGATTCTTTCCACCCAAAAGTTCAAGAAATGAAATAATGTGCACTGTTTCATTGTTTTTGCTCTGTCTCACACATTCCTGGAAGGCCATGCAAGGGAGAAAGAAGTTAACAGAGCAAAGAATATAAAAGCCTCCAGATTTTAATTTTTTTTTCCCTTTCAATTTATTTTATGCAGAAACTCCAATCTTTGTTTCTTAAGCAAAGAAGAAACAGTAGAGTCTAACTTTGGAAGCTGCTTTTACGTTAAGGATTTAATTAAATAGATGACAGTAGAGATCAGCAATATGTGCCATGCTAATAATCTCTGGGATTCTGTTTTACCCCATTCTGCTCCACAGCAGCAGTGTCAGATTTCATCTTCCTTTAGAAATGTGCCTGTGAATTTTTCTGTCACTTCAACATTGTGTAGTTGGAGAGAGGGGCACTGTCAGTCTTGATTTATTAAGGATCATTTAAACCCATATTTCCAGGTACGTGATAGAACCTGGTTCTTCTGCTCCTTCTCTTACAGACTACATCTCCTAACATCACACGACATGAGCTCTATTAAAACCGAGTGCTGTTCAAGTGATACAGCAAAGATTTTAGGTGCAATGTATTTCAATAATCCCAAATAAATCAAACAAGCAGTTACATTTTCCTTCCCTGCACTTACGGCTATAGCATGACAGCAGCCATGTGGGCTACATACAATTGTTAATTTCTCAGTGAAATTTTCATAGGAAATACTGTGGTCAGAAAATTTTTCCAAAAGCTCTTGGGAGTGATTTAAGCAAGGTAATATATCTGTTTCTAATGAAGGACAGAGATGTGCATGCACACAAATGCACTGTATTTAGAGTTATGAAGGAATGCAAATCTACAGATCTAGCTCACCAAAATATATAGACAGTTGGACTCCATGATCCTCATGGGTCCCTTCCAGCTTGATATATTCTATGATTCTAAGTTCCATAGTAAAGGAACACCTTGCAAAGTATGAGATGTCACTCCTCTGAAGAATGATGAAACATTTCAATTTCAAGCTATAAGGAAAATGGTAGAAAAAAGATATTGTTCTACTCCCTTAATGAAGGGGGTGGGGGAAGAGGATTAGTTCTTGCATCATTTTGAGGTACCTTGAAAAAGCTGTCTGAATATACCACGAACACTACTCAAATACTTGCATAAAGAGATTTTATTATGTATTACATGTATATATATATATTTTTCTTCTTTTTATCTGAGGAGCTTACATGAACAGACCCACATTGGTTGAATGACTGTTAGTTTGCAGGGCATGAGAGCGGTTGAACACCCTTCAGCTCCAAAGCTTTGTTGAAGTTAATCTCTTGAGGTTTGGCAGTGCCCTTGGTGAGCTTCAGAAATCTAATACATCCTTTAAAACGGATATTAGTGGTCAGCCCAAACTGGATCACACCATCTGAAGGGGGGAGAAAAAAAGGCAAAAGGAATTATGTACGACTGAGCTGGTAAGTACTTGTTTGTTCTTTGAAAGTCCTGCAGGAGAACATATGTTTTATTTGATGTCTTTAGTCAAAAGATGACAAACATTATGAATGAACATGATAAACAATTACATTAGTGATAACAATCCAGTCTTTGTTCCTTTTTCTGTCCTGGCCTGACAGTGGCAGATTCTGAACATATTTAAGCTACCATTGTAAACCATATGACTCAGTTACATGACAGAAAAGAAATGAAGGAAAATAGCCAAATGGCAGCTTGCTACCTGTAAATGGTGTATAATGCGTGTGTGCTCACCCTGCAGATCTCCAGCCTCTCAAGCTATTTATGTACAGAATAACAGGGCAAAAATAAAAAGCTTCAAATGGCTGCAGTTTTCAGCACTAGCATAATGAGAAAGCTAGTTCCTCAGCATGGCCTTCAGGTGTCATTTAAGGAACGATTTTAACAGCTTTCAAGCATTCTGGTTTGTTGTTTTTTGTTGGTCGTGGTTTTTTTTTCTTGCTGATAGTAACACCAGGGATTTGATTACATCTCTTCTGCTAGAGAAGGTTTGACTGAAAACCTGGAAATATTTCTCTCAACTGCTTGAAATTCATGGCACAACTTGATTGTCACTGTTCTTCCAAAAGAAAGTGTCTACAGGGATGAACTACAACACAAATCTATGTGACTGATAAAGTAAGAGTTGCAGAAGTAACTTTACACCTGTAGAGGACTGACTTGCCATAGCATTCTGCTGTTTCCCAGAGGATGGGATTGTTGAATCCATCTATTCCTTCTTGCACAGGGAAGAGTGATAGCAGGTGATAAGTAATGGCTTTTGTGGATACTTAGGAATTTATATGCTTGCTCTGGCGGTGAAAAGTTTCTTTGCAAAGGAAATTCTTCACCAGCTGATCCTAGCTGGTTTACAACTGCTTTGCTCTGTTTATCCAGCTAGGAGAAGGCTCAAGGACAGTAAAATACAAATGCTTAGTAATTTTACAAATTCCCATTTTCCCATGTCTTAAATTTGTGATGAGGCTGTCTAGGCATTGAGAATGTTAAAACAATTCTTGGTTGAGCTAGACTAGACAGCAAGAGATGTGTGAAGTGTTGAAATGTGCATGTATATTTATGAAATAATTTCTTAACTTGCCATGTGGCTGAACTCAGGAATATCACTTCAACATGACATAAGTGTAAGCTTGTTTTGTACAGATTGCAGTGTTACTTCCATTTGTTTCTCTTCATGTAGAGACCCAGAATAAGACAGTAATTCCATCTGCAGTGTTTCTTTAGAGCTAGCTCCTATGTTAGGATCCTGTTTTGTTGTAAAAAGACAGCCACAAACCTGTGGTCCTTCTGGCACAAAGTTGTTTGTCCTTATCAACAGTCACCGTGACTAAAGTACAACTTTCACATCTCAGTGTCAAGAACATTTTTTTAAATGATCTGAAGCTTGAGACAGGTGGCTTTTGGATGCATTGTATCACACATTAAAATGAGGGGAAAACATTTTCAAGAAAATCAATTAGGAATTAATTCAAGAGGCCATTGACCTCAGTAAGCACTAGAGCAGACACATACTGCAAACATACTTAGCTTTTGTTTGCAAACTGCAGGGAAACTTCATTATAAATGCAACAAAATTGGCACTTTGTAAACAGCTGTGTTTTCAGAAAGTAAACTGCTATTAGATGAACTTATTGATTCTCTAGTGTAAGATGAAGCTAGCTACAGAGCTCAACCTAAGTTCTGGATCCTCTCCAGTTACCACCGCCTGGAGCAAGTTCTCTCAAGGAGTTCCAGAATACTGAGTAGCAAATTTTTATATTCTTTCCCCCTTTTTAAAAAAACACCAGACCATTAGCAAAGACACTCATCAGGAAGAGATGGTATTCTCTCATCAATCTGTGCAAGCTGTTGTCCGTGTTCCTCAAGGTTTTACAGACTGATTTACACATATGTAGTGCCCTTCCCACCCCTCCCTGCTCCCCCCACTCCCTTTTCCCCAGTGACCTGTACACATTCTTTAGTTAAATTTCAATGTGCCCAATACTGTTACTATTAAAGCATAACTATTGTGCCATTACTAACTGGGAATTTTTAAGAGGGAGGCTGCGTGTGTGTGGGCAGCAGAAGGCAAAAAGTCTGCCTGCTCCTCTGTGACAGTGTCTACCTCTCAGACAGGGCAGGGGATCTGTGAGAGTCCCTTAGTGCTGCAAAAGAACTCATTCTAAAATGCAGCTGAATGCAGAATTGAGCATCCATCATGCCAACTTAGTCTTATCTATCACCTTTACCATACTAATCCTAATTGCATTTAAGTGATTACCAAGGCAGTGTTGCTAGAGCACAAGTAAAGCATTATTTGTGGGGGAAATGCTCACCAGGATATCCTCCAATAAAGACAGGGTCATTGGTGTCTGCTGAGGTTGAGGCTCTGTTTGGGCTGCTACCATCCACCTGTCTGTCATCCACAGTCAGCTCTAAACGGTGTTTGATCTTGTTTGCAAGAACCTTGTGCCACTGTCCATCACACAAGCTGCCTGGTGATTCAGGCTCATAGATAGCAGAGAATCGGCCTGCACCATTGTCAACGTGAAACATTACCTGAGAAGAGTGACATGAAAGTCAGATAGTTCTCAAAACAGTTCTATAGTTCTTATTTTTATTATGTTTTTGTTGATTTAAATCAACAGGCTCTGACTGTACATATGGAAGCTCTGACTTGATACAAGGCTCTGTGTGAATTGCTGTCCCTCTGCGTAGGCTCACTGGGGTCTGGGATATGTCACCGAGATAAACACCAGTAGAAATATGAAGAATTTTTTTATGGATTGTAATTTTTCCATTTTTGCCTTAGTTTTTGAAAGTCCCCTGAAAAAACAGCTCTTTATAGTGACAGACTACTGACTGGTTTACCAGATCAGGATATATATGGAGATATACACAACAGAGTATTACTAATGGCAAAACTCTTCCTCAGAACTTTACATATTGTCTCTAATTTAAGTCCTGATGTTGCAGTTTTAGGAAATTCAAGTGTTACAGAACCTTTTAAAAGGACTCTGTAAAAGTGCAAGAGCCTCTTGACATATGGGAACTAGAAAGTGTAGCATAAAGGAGAGCCCTGATATTGACTGCAATGCCTTGAGATTGGTGTAGCAAGCTTGCATTTAAACTACTTGTGCTTTCTAGAACCAGTCTCCACGAAGAGCAAAAAATGCTTTGCTACTCACTTTTCCATCTACTAATTCGATGCCAAGCCCATCCATTCTCTGGCTGCTGACTCCAAGGAGAACACCATTCATTCGTGTTGTATGGAATTCAAATTCCACAAGCAGGTCCGTTCCCACTTTGTATGCACCAACTTGGACAGAATAGGGGAAGCATAATAAAATGAGGAAAAACATTTTGTGCCTTATTCTTAATAATTACACAAAGTGTGTTGCCAGTAATGCAAGGTAACTAACTCAGCATTAATGCACACCATTTCATGTGAAATCATGTAAGTAAATGTTATGGTGGCTGTGCTTCACATGAGACCTTGCTAAAAAGTTAACTAAAAAAAATCAGTGAGTTTCAAGTACTGGTCTCACTCTGTCTCCAGTCAACAGGAGTTAGGCAGCACTGGGCGTTTTTGAAAGCAGCCATCTCCTCTTTCTCTGTTCCTTGTCTACCAGCAGAATTGCTGTTCATTACCTGTTTTGGCAAAGCCTGTTCCATCAAAGTATGTTCCTTCCTGTGCAGTGACAAAGCATTTTCCAACATTGAAACTGGAAGTTGGATTATCCAGGTCAACAGGTGATTCTGTCATTTTAAAATTTCTGATGCAGCCGTTGATGCTGTAGGTGACCTGCAGTCAATATTTCAAGCAAAATGTGTAACTGTGCAAAGCAGGCTGAAATGGTCAGAATAAAGGCATAAAGCATGTCATCAAAAAGCACCTTTCCTCTGCCTCTCTGCTGGATTTATGGAGCTGAATAAAACTTGAATTTTACATGGCTAATCCTTAATATCTAATAGTAATTGGAATCTAATTTCAATCATACTGAGGATGAATTACTTTCCTTCTCAGGGATGTGATCTGAGTCACATCTATTTGGCTTAATGGAGAGGACACAGAATAATATATTGCATAATGAAACATAGAAAATTACATCAGCAATGCAGGAATTTAATGGTCTATACTTAACCTGTTTAATTGACTAGGTTATGGGGTTTGTGGGTAGATAAAGATACTGGATATAGTTCTCTTGGCTGCTGGTAATTTTACTAAGGGTTTTTTTGTTTTGTTTTGTTTTTGTCTTCCCTTTAATCGCTTTACTATGGGCCTAATATCATACGTTAAGACAGAGCACGTACATGCACGTACATGTATGCAGCTGCTAAAAGGAGCAAAGCCTCCATATAAAGGTTGTTGACTGTACATAATTCTGTATATAATAACCATATATAGGTCTGGTGACCACAGTGACAAGTGCCACTGGCCCTCCCTTTTCTCTCTGAGGTCTGCAGCAGCTGCATTTTGGTTCCTGCCTTTAGACAAAGCCTTTGATTTTTTACTTATAGTTAGGAAGACTTATCTCTGGTAGCAGTGGGAGAGAAGAAAATTGTAATTGTGTACTTTGGGGAAGAAAAGGAAGAAGTTTTCCAAAGCAATACAGTGGGAAGGAGGAAAAGAAAACAATCAGCAGATAAATGTAGTGTAGAAATATGTACAAATACAGAAAGGAGAAAGACACACTCGCAGATGGAAGCCTTGACTCTGCACACTAACAATATCCTGACTAGGAATCTGAAAGAATTTTCAAATAATTTACTTCCTTATAAATCAAAGGTAAAGGTACTGTGATTTTATAGGATTATATATATCACAGAATCACAGAATGTTAGGGGTTCAAAGGAGCCCCTGGAGGCCATCGAGTCCAGCCCCAACTGCAAGAGCAGCACCACCACAAAATCTAGGGCTGGTCATACAGAGACACATCCTGGTAGTTCTTGAAACTCTCTAGAGAAGGAGACTCCAGACTGTTAAATACACCTGTACAAAATTTTCATGACAACTTGAGCAATACCAGTGAATACTTCAGTTCTGAGCTGAGCAAGGCTTTCTGCCAGATTCTTCACAAAAAGACTCTCCAGATCAAAAAGTTTTGTTACCAGAAAAGGAAAACACCACAAAAGAAAACAAATATTTTCATCTTCACTGTGAAAATAAATCATAGAAATGCAAGATTTGTGGACAACTCAATAACATTCTCTAACTTTAAAATTTCACTTTCTCTATGGAAAAGCAAATCTGGTAACTGGCAATATAGCACCTTTTTCTGAAAGCAGAATTTTTGAGTGCTTAACATCTGCTGAAGCCAAACAAGTAGGTATCAGTCTTCTGCATGGAATAGGAAGCCAGTCCACCTATGGTTAATCATTAGATTAATGTCTTAAAAGGTTGATGTTTGTTTAGCAGAAAGCCCTAACTAAGATAATACATGCTTTCAATTGACTTTGCTTCAGAGCCTTTACATGAAACCTGCAACCCAACACTCCATTAGTACATCATGCAGTGTATTTTACTGGGAATGACTGAAAGGCAAGCACTGGTCTTTTTACCTCCTGTTAATGACATTTGAAGTCTCAGCTTCATTTAAATTCTAAAGCAAATAAGACTGTGAGGATCTGACATGGCTGTTATTGCCCAACTGAGACATTTACCTGCATGGGTTCCCTCCATTACTTCTGACAAGGAGTAATAAGGAAGGATTTAGTAATACCACTCTGATTAGATTAGTATTTGTAAATTTTAGAAAGTACAATTTGGTAGTATTAGGAAGTATATTTTGTGGATGGTTAAGTATTACTTTTGGTTTTCAGTGCCTCAGAATTGGTTTGGTAAATCCAAATAAACAATAGATTTGCCTCAATTTGGGCTTACTGCACAATCCAAAATTTGAAGACAAATAATACTTTACAGATCAGTTTTCTTTACAGAATATGACTGAGATTTACAGTGATTACGCTTCCCCTTCCTTCACCATCCACAAGTTATTATAGTGACTTGTTTAAGCAGGATCTAGGAATTGTTTTCTGTAATTATTTTGTCCACTGCAACTGGTGGACACTTGCCCGTCTATAGACTAGTATATGCCACTCTGTAATCATCTTGCTACAATGGCATTTACTCAAATGCAGTTTCTTGGAGAGTCTGGTTTGTTTCCTTGCTGGGATCTGTACTTCTGACTCCTCTTTACTTATTATGTATAACTGCCCAGAAGAAGCCTAGACATAGCTGCTACTAACATTTCAGTTATTTGTCCACATTGTGCTGTGCTATATGCCTAATTTGTTGTTTGCTATAGGCAAATTCACTCAAGTTCTGTCTTCTGCTTTGAAAGAGTGCACAGAGTGAAAAATAATGCAGGGAAGAGGTTTTTCTCCAATTCTAATACTGTCATATCCTCGGAGTGGGAGGGCAGCAGTAAAGTGAGGTGACTGACAGGGAGTTTGTGGATAGATGGAGTAAATGGCATGGGTGAGGGAATAAAGTGTTCCTACTTGATCCTACAATGTTTAGTCCAAAATTATATTCAACTGTCTGACCTGTCTGTTTGCAAGGATGTCTTCTGTGCCAGCATGGAAGCTGGGCATGTAATCTGAAACAGTGATTGATCTATCCACATTTGATTTGGAAACAGAGAGAGGACAAAAGAGTTTTCATGGACTTACTTCAAATTATGTAATCTCCTAGTTTAGTAATAATACAAATCCAATTACTACAGTAAGCACCTGTACTTGCTACTGGTTACTTTGTCCAGGGCAATTTTGGCTTCCATTGCTTAGGACATGCTTTCTTTGTTTATTAGCACTTCATTGCCAGATGATTACAACCAAAAGAAAGAGAAAGTAGTATTCAGGACCTTAAAATGTAGCTGTGCAGTTATCCAAGTGGGTACAAGTGTATGAATCTCTCTGCTTTTCCATACCAGCAACTAACTGATATTTCTACTCCTTTTCTTTAACTGGGTTCTGAGTCATATCTTTCCAGTGAAAGAATGTAGCATACCTCCAGTAAGATAAATTTTAACAATATTTTTGAGCAGTCTTGGGGAAAAGCAAAACAAAACAAAACTGGAAAGACATTGGTATCAATCAAGACATACTTAAGGAATTAAGTTTAATTAAACTTGCTTACCGGGCCAATCCTTCTAGTTGTGTAGTTAATGGGCAATCCTCCAACATACAGCATTCCTACAACATCCAGTATATCGGCTTTCTTGGGGCTTACAGTCTTGTTTGAAACATCATCTACTATAAGGCTTCCTTCTTGCTTGGTTCGAATTACTTTTATCTGAAAAGACACACAAATGCAATACAATAATAGATGGTTTTCTGACAACAAGGAGTTCCCAGACTGTAACTGGCCTTCTGGTCTGAAATATCTAACAACATGGGAGAAAGCAGTAAGAATGCTTAACAGAAGTACCATGGCAGCAACTGTAGCTGATCTTCATGGAACAGAGCTTCTGTGCAAGGTTCTGTGCAAATGTGTGACTGCCCTTCAGTAAGCTGTAGGTCAACAGGCATTTTAACTATTATTTATCAGAATTACTGGAAAGACTTGGGGCTCCTTTACAAAGCTGAATTGTTACTATCATAGGCATGCCACAATATTGTTTTTCCTGTAATCAGGTAGCAATTTTACGTACTGGGATTACTAAGTGCTGAATGTTACTGGCACAGGTGGCAAATCTTCATTGCAGCACATATTTGCAGACAATACTGAGTTCATGATTCCAGTAGTTTGGACATGCATCAGATCATAGTTCACGTTAGAGTAAATATACTATTAACCATGTTCTGTTGGTATTATTGCTTTTGTTCAGACAAATGGGCTGTGAATCACATGGAGGAAGTGCAATTGCTGAGGAGTTGAAGAAATTCTACCCTAACCACCATAGGCCAATTTATTTCCAAAGGTTTATACTGAACACTCTACAAACAATTACAATAATGGTGCTGTATAAAAAAGGGATAAAATGTAAAACTTAGCATGCACATTAGCAGAGTTCTATACAGCACAGTGGCTAGGTCACCAGAGTAGCACAGAGAGAAACAGCATCTTTCTCTGGCTTTTCTTTAACATGGCTCCTCCTGCACCACTGTCTGAGCACATCTGTCATACTACAGGAACGGCCAAACACTGATAAGGCGTGGCCTGAAAGTGAGGGAATGACCTTGTGTTTACAGAAAACTGTAAACCTGACATAGACAGATGAGCCCTGAGCAGGAGGAGGAACTGGGAATAGGCTGTCTTACAGAGGACCTAAAGAGAGAGCATCAGCACCATGTGGCTTCTGTAGGCCTGATGGACATGTTTCAACATAAACCATTTCAAATGGAGAAAAGGTTCTCACTAAAAGGATTCTTTTACAGAGAAGCTTCTGCTTTCTTGAAAGCAAAGATTGTAATATTTTTACTAAAGAGGTTGCCCTTTTCCTCCTCCCAAAAAGGACTTCTTTATGCTTTTTGGGAACTCTGACTTTGGATTTTGTCTGCATTCTCTCCTACAAAAATGGAATCTATGACAAGGGTCCCTCTCTCATAGAGTGCTAAGCTGCATACCCAAAGAACACAGTCTTGCATTAAGAATCTGTCCTTCAGTTATATATTATAATATAGAGAAGATAGCTAAGAGATTATAAAAACAGATTTAAAAATAAATAAGTAAAATAAATAAAATAATAAATCTTTGTTCTGTATCTAGAGACTGTACAGCAGAAAGAGGCCCTGGTCTACTGTCAGTGCACCTAGGCACTGTGTAAAACAGATAAATATGACTGCAACTTTAGTTTTTCCCCCTCATGAAATAACTTGGTTTAAAACATTTGCTGTCATCAAGAGATTCATGAATAAAAATCTTGTGAAAACAAAATTCCTCTGGAACAGGGTGGGAATGAAGCAAAGGGGGACTAAGGATAGCTGCAAAAAGGGTGTAGTAAGACCAATTCACACATAACAGCAAATGCAATTAGATTTTTTTCTCAGTTGGTGATAGAGATGTGGTTATCTGTCCAAAACGTAAAGTCTCATAGCATATCACCTGAATACATTATTACATGTGTTGTTGTTTTTTTTCTGTGTCTTTATTGATGTCTTCAATCATATTACCAAGTATACTCTATGTCTGTTGTCCTTGGCACAGAAATACTTCATGGTTATGATATTATTCCTTTGCTTGCCATCTGAAAGCCACAGGTGGTGTATATAAACACTTCCTCTCCTAAAGTCACAGAAGGGACTGCCAAGTACCTCTATGAATATCATACTTATTCCCTGAAGAACTGAGTTAATAATGCAGGAAAGATTTACTTAAGTCATTTTTTTTTTTTTTTCCCTTTTCTTTGTTATTAGCATTATGGCTGAACAGTGGCATTATTAACAAAGAAACAACTTGCATTAATGATGTATTTAATCACCATCAGCTGGTACTCACCCGAGCCCTATTAGGCAAGATGGAACATTTTCTGAAGATCCTTACCATACATTAGACATATTCTAAATATGTCCAGAAATACATTTCCTGAAAGACAAGTTTCAAAAGCCAGCACTACCTTTTTTGTTACTGAAAGCACAACTTTTGCAGATGCCGAGTTGTAAAGTTTAGCTTGTATAAACTACATTTTGCACACACCTTAAGGCAAAACAAAGCTCACTCTCAGCATTACAAAGAATAACTTAGCATTAGTGACTCTTTTACCTTGTGCCACTGGCCATCATTTATTTTGTTGGAAATCACTGTGTTGGTGTCTCCACTCCCCAGATCATAGCTGAAGTAAGGCAGTCCATTCTTTATCTGAACTGTAGCGAAGTCAGCGTGGTTGATGCGGGCCATATAAAACAGCAAGCCAGAATCAGCTGTTGTTCGGACTTCAAATTCAATGGTAAGTCTGAAAATCAAACAAACAGGAAAACAGAAACAAAGGAAAAGATACTCAGTAGACAAATTTATCTGCTTTGCCTTTTTGTGTTCCTCTGACAAAGCTATCCATTTGGTGGCCCATTTTACTTGTCCATTAGGGTTTAAGAAAAATAATTTGGTTATACACAAATTGCATTTCACACATATCTGATCCCTGACATGTGAGTGTTCATTAGTCCCTTTGCTGTGGAAATACAAAAATATAAACTTGCATTAGAATTTCAAGATCCAATTCTCAGCTGCAGCTGTAGTTGCTAGAAAATCCCAGTGCTTGTAAAATTCCAGCGGCGTTATCTGTCATCCACACACGTAATGCTCACAGAGAAGAGCGAGCTGTAGTGACAGCTGGCAAATGTTGAGTTTCTAATGAGTTGTATTGCCTGAAGACAGGCTGCAAAACTTTTACAGATGCAGAGGGTTTACAATCAGGATAAAAAACAGCTATTTTAATTTCTCCCAACTGAAAATGGGAGCATGTCTAAGGGGTCTTGTGAAAACCGCTGACCCCCTTGGACCAAAAGGTAATGCCAAAAACCAACCCACAGCAAATCACCTGGGAAGAAATTACTTATTTAGATGCTAAGGTTGTACTGGCATCACATCACTAATCTAGTCCAAGCTGAGCTGTAAAGTCAGTACCTGAAAGTAGTTGACAATATGTGAAAAGTCACTGCATGAAAACGATCAGGCCTGGATTCTTATTTGAAAAGAAGACATGCAAAGACTGTAGGATTATCTATTTATTTTTATTATTTTCCTAGTTTTCTAAAAATAACAGATGTGAAAATACATACTGTGCTGCAGTACAGCATCTTCATAGGTAAAAATAAGTATGAGGCTGACGGATTTGTAAACTGTATGGTATCAAAATGCTCAGTGGTGGGGCATGGTATATTTGTTAATGATCATGTGCCATCACAGCAAAAATTAACAATTAACAATTTATAGCTGCACAAATCCATTGAACATAGCTGTATTTTTAGAAGTAGCTCTTGGGATTCCTTTGCATATATATATATGTATATTTTGTCATTTTGCCAGTTTACTGTGCAAACTTGATCTTAACTATCAGAAGATGGAGAAAAAGTTTCCTTATTACAATAAATTACCAGCTTAGTGAACCAAGAAACTTTCTTCCAAAAAAACAACCTATGAACTAACTCGGTTACATTGTTTTGTCTTCAAATAGGTCAAGGATCTGTACATGTCCAAACCTCTACAAAGAAGTAAACTGGTTTTGTGAGAGCTACTTAGGTGGGCACTTCATTGCCGTGATTTCATGCTTTAATGCTTTTTATGTTTGCATAATTCGTAATGAAATGGATTAGACACAGGATGTGATCTTTTTTAGATTATGCCCATAATTTTTGGGAATGCTTCTGAGGATATTGGGAGGGGCATTTTATTTTGACCTGCTTCCCTCAAAACTCATTGCTGAAATAAACAATATACCTGTTTTTCACTTTGGTGTCATCAAATGCAACGGCAATGTGGCTGTTCCTTGAAAGACCAAATTGCTTGCCACCTTCCAAAATGGCTGGTTCTGTGTCAGCAGTGCAGGAATCCTGCAAAATATACAGAAGTCATATCTTGTGTCTATCTCAGCTGAGAATATGCTGGATGTACAACTACTCAGGAGTTATAATATTCCACCTAGTCTGGACACTGGCCCTGCAGTTTTCCAGCTTGTTGATGTCTTATCACACCAGCTAAAGTTATAAACCACTATGACAGGAACTTGGTGTCAAGGCAGAGCTCGTTAAGCTGGTTGTAAAAGCAAATAAAAGTAATATATGAACATTGCTGCTTTCATGCCACCAGTGGACATTTACAAGAGCCTTAAGTGATTTCCAGGCAGCTCAGTGTACTCTGAGCTCGCATAGCTGAGTGTTACGCAGCAGGATGCCTTACAGAAATGAATCCAGACTTGAGTCTTAAAGAGATACTTTGCTGTCGAATTTCAATCTAGTCACCTTAAAAATAATGAGTTAAAAGCAGTTTCAGATCCTGCACTTGTCAACAAGTCCCCCATTTACTTCTTTATATTGTTTTACAATTATATTCTTTGTTTAATGTGCTGTTGCCTCCCCCGGTGCAGCTGAAAGGCTCCAACAAACAAGGGAAGTCGGATAACTGATGGATAGAAGTAACAACTGTTAAACCCTCTGAGCTGTCTGATGCAGACACATTACCCGGGTGTTAAAGAAAGAAACCCCTCCTTGTCTGTTCCACTTCTTTTAATCTTAAAGTGCTGCAACAATGGAAGGTAAAATGTCTTCTCCCCACTGTAATTTTCTCTTTTTAATTTCACTAGGTCTTTTAATCTCTGGCCCTAAAGCTCTTGTATAGGGGTGCCTGGGGCAATGTGAGACCATGGTAATTATCAGCTCCTACTCACGTCTAGCTTTTGCCTCCCACTGCGGGTATTGTGAAGAACCTACTCAAAGGATCTAACACAACACAATATCAGGACAATACAACTGGGAAAAAAACCCCAAACTTTGATAGCTGCGAGCTCTGTTTTTAAGTACGCGGCTGATATAATTCTGGCTTGGTGACAGTCTCTTGTTTGAGCCCTGACTCAGCAGGGACCTGCAAAGCACAAGGTGCGGTGCTTTGGCGACACAGAGCTCTCTCTGTGAAACGCTTTGAAAATGTCATTACTGACTCATCAGGCAATGAGATTTCAGCCGCAAAGAGGAAATTTCTTTCCCCCTCTCACTGTTTTTCGGTAGTGCTGTAGTTTTTGCTTTCACATGTCACAAAAATCTTCCCAACAGAATAGAGCTCCTCTAAAAAGGAGTTTTCCACAATTAATACTCTGGTTTTAATATGACAGAGTAGAACACCATGCATTACGACAAGTACACATCAATGTGCAACGGAGGGAAAAAACGGAGAAAATTCACCAGGACCAGAGTTACGAATGTGTGACAGCAGCCTGCCAGTCATCATCAAATAGAAAGAAAAAAAATAAAAAATTCCCATATTCCCCTAATGCTGGGTAAAGTTTCTAATTATTTTAAACTTTGCAGGTTTATCTAGAACTTTAAAAACTAGGATAATGAGAACAACATCAACAATCTGATACTGATTATGTAATACTTTCAATAGCATTTGGGCTTGCTAAAATTTGAAGATAGGGACTAACTACAGTACTAGAACAACAGCATCAGACACTAGAAGAGCATCAGCAAAGTGCATTTTTTCTTTATCCCAGCAGGACTGTAGTGAAGGGCAAAGAGTGGCAGAGAGTGCCTAACACACCGTGATGGTTGAAATCAGAGTAAGCGTACATTGATTTTTTACGGCTAAATACCGAGTGATAATAGCAAACATTCCTTAGATTCATGTGGAAAGGTCAGTGAAAGGAAAAAATGCTTTAAAAACTTCCAGGTTTTATTCACAAGTCTGTGTTAGCTTTTCCTTTATCTAAGGACAGCCAGCTTTACAGCCCTCACAGGACTATGAACTAGGCATGGACCATCAGCCTATATTAAAATAACCCAGCTTTGTTTTTTTCAGAAATGGCCTTAAGCTGTCCTGTGTTTAAACCTGGCTGCTTAATAATCTCCTATATTACTCAAGAGCCTCAAGACTGAACTATTCAGCTGCACTTTACATCTCTCTTGTCCAATGTCAAGGGCTGTACGGGAAGGTCAAGGAGCTATATGTGTATCAAAGTGGAAATGAAGAACAGAAAAGCCCACTGGTGGACTGTCACACATTCTCTACAAACAATGCTGTATTAGCAATTACGAAGAGAGTAATTAGGAGGAAAAGGGAGCACCACTGTAGCAGTCCCCATAGCTCACTGAACAGTGTTAATAAAACAATGAAGTAATGCATGGAGAAATAGTGGAAGATACCGTCATGGAGTCAAATGGAGAAGTGATTCTGGCGTTCTTCTTTTCAGTGGCAAACGAATCCTGAGAAGCAGTGAATAACATGAGGCAGAAGCAGCAGCTACCCAATGCTGAGAAACATTTTGGCATATAAGCAAGCAGCAGCAGCAGCAGCAGATTGGTGACCAGTGTAACTCTCAACTGTCCTGCGTCTAGATCTTGTCTTGCCTTTAGTAAGTTGTTTTCATTTAGGAATAAATCTCCCCCCACCCCTTTTGCATGCAGATGGACAACATAGATTAAAAAGATCCTAAAAGGACTCAAATAGAACAGATACCTCTTTTAAGCTTACTGTGTGGAGACAGAGTATTCTGCTCTATATATTTTCCATATACTATCCTACACTGAACTTCTGTATAATTAACTGCCATATGAGTACCTTCTCAATATTAGAGCATAGTTACTTATTTTATTGCAACATTTGCCAGAAAAATACTTTTGGAGAATTTACTTAGATGAGGGTAAAAACTACCCAAAAGTTTGCCTTATTTAAAACACTTTCAAATCTTCAGAATATTAAAATGGTTTCATTGTTTTTCCAGTGGAGTAATGGTATTGTGATTTTTATTTTATTTAGATGTTTTACTTTAAACTTCTGTTTCAAGTTATCATTGTTCTAGACATGTGATAAACAAAACTCACCCACTTACAATGGGACTAGTTTCTGGTATTAATGAGTAGATCTATTCCTCTCAATTTTGCTACTTAGAAGTTCGTGCTTATAGTCTTAGACAGTGGACACTTGCTCTCTCATTCTCTTCTGTGTTTTTTTATTTATTTTGTTTATAATGTTTGATTGAGGGATAATATGACTGCACACTTTCACAACAATGAACATCAAATTGAATATCCCTTTTTGCCTTGTTGCTTAGTTCCTTGTCCTTCTACGGTAGCCTTACTATACTGCAATTTAATTTTTTTGTACTTTAAACGCCAGAAAGATGCATCGGAGGCCTCGTGTTACAACTACTCCACCTTGTGGGAATGAATAAAAAATGCTGCCCTAGAGCATTAAAAGGCCGTTATATAAAACTCTGCAGCTCGGGGTGCGGTAGTAACAGATGGTGCTTGCCTATCTGGGACCCGAGGCTTCCATTTCCAAGTACACTGATGGCTGCATGTGATGTGAAGACTTCAGCAGCACCTGACAAGTCCCTCTAGATAAAGCTGTGTCATATGTAGCTGGCCAGTGAAGGTGGCCATGAATCTCAACTATAAAATTAACCTTAACGACTTGGGGGGTTTGCCCAATTTTTTTTAATTTTTATTTGTATTTTTAGTTTTTCCTAGAAAAGCATTGTTAGAAATCCTACCTATATCCAAAGAAAACCAGATATGAATTCTGAAAACAAATCAGGTAACAAGGAGTGACTGCAGTAAGGAATTTAAGTTCCTTTAGCTCTAACTGACAGATCTGCAGCCAACTGACTCACTGTGGCTCACACAGAAAAATTCAATTCCAATAAAGTCAGTGTCCTGTAATGTTGTGCCAGTCAGGAGGTGTGAAATAGGAATGAAGTTTATACTTGACTCAGTGTGGGAGTGCCTCCCCAAATGGTTACATGATCTTCTGAAGACAATCTGGGAGAAACTGTCAAAATTATGTACTCTTTTGTATTTGATATATATAAAAAGGGAAGTTAAATATTCTGGTTGTTAACTTCCTGAAGTGTCTTATTATGATAGTGTAAATTATGGTAGTGTAAATAGGCTCCTAACTGGGAAATGTGCAGTCTTTTCACACCATCTGGAAACCTCACCCATACTGAACTATATCCTGCATAAACCTGTGGGTTGTATATTATTCAGTTTAATATTCAGATATCTAACCATATATTTTCTGGACAGTAAAATGAACAGTTGAGCTCAATATAATAGTGACTGGGTTGTCAGTTTTGAAGTTCATAAGTCTCCTGACTAAAGTTATAAAATAGCAGTGAGGAATTACCATATCAAACAGGCATCTGATCTACCTGTTCTTTCAGCCTGTCACTGACATGGCATTTTCCATAAGCAAATGTCCCGTCCAACCCCAGTCAGATATTGCTTGGCTTACATCCTGATATGCAAGGATTTAGGGCTAAGCATGCAAGCCAAAGGTAATTCTATTGCTATATTGTTCTTTAATTTACTGTTGTGATAATCCAACCAAATTACATTAACTAGTTTTCCATTATCCACAGGTTTTACTGACCTGCAACAAGATGTTCCCTTTACAGTATCATGCTGAATTGTTATTATTTTTGTGGCAAATTACTTCAATATTCTTGATTGCTAGCTTTTCAGTTTTGCCTTGGTAGACTTTTCAAACTTTATCTGAGTGAAGTGAATGACACTTACAAGTGTTGAAGATAGAGATGGTGGTGGAGGAGGAGGGAAAGTAGGAGGAGTCCTTGGCCCTTCTTTCTCCCCAGTAGTGTCTGGTTCAGGTTGGATTGGGACTGTTGAGTGGATTGGTTTATCTTCTTCTTCAGGTGACCTAGCCTCTGGTTCTCGAGAGGGACATCGGCCAATATCGGCATTTTCAAAGGACACGGGTTGAGCAAAGTCCAAGGGGCTGAGAACACACAGGGAAATCAATGTCTCTTACTAGTTTTTCTGCCTTTTTACCACACATTTAAAAAGAACAGCTGTATGCTGCAGTATAATTGCATTTCATGGGACACAAGAGCCAGGATTCATCTCATATGTTTTAGGTACAGAAGTGGGATACCTAAATTAGGTATGATAGTCATCATTGGCTTTCCTCCCTGCAGTCAATGCAGAGAGACAGGCACTCTCTTTGGCAAGCTTTACCAGCCTAGGTAGGCTGAATCTGACTGAGGAGAGGTCCTTCTCTCTATGATGTACGCTGATGGAATGTGAGATGATGAGATCCTAGTTTAGGTACTCCAGTTATGTGAAAGAAAGATTTAGATGGGAAGTTTCTATAGAGGTCTTACTTAATTCACTATTCCATTTATTTTACTTTAATGCTCCTTCCAATTTACTGCAGCATACACTTTCCACAAAGCAAATTAATTCCCATGGTGGTTCTCAGAATTTGTATACTCTTGGAGATCAACCTTACCTAAAATAGTGTTATAGTATACCATAAATACCCATAACTGAGGCAAGTCTTATTACTGCTGAATTTCTCTAATTCTATGGCTAAATAGACAGATGCTGTCTTGTCTGTAAAACAGGTCATTAATTGAATAGCCCATGAAGTGTATGCTGCAGACAAAAAAAGGAAGAGCATAAGAAAACTGACCATACTCTAGAGCTTGCTGTTTGTGTGATTCCTTTTAACAGTGGAGTTTCTTTTGGCAGCCAAGGCAGTTAACCAGGCCTCATTAACTGGACATTTGTTGGCATTAGTGAGACTTACATAGCATTAATGACAAGATTCCATATACAGCCCTCAAATGGTGGAATGTTTCTGAGAGGTGCAATCTGAAACTGAGAAGGAGTACCCCCCACAAAGAGTTTCTTAACAGAGATGGGCTGGTCTGTTGGTAATCTCTGAGTCTGGCCTTTGTCTTCATCTACTTGAACAGTGAACATCCTGTGGAAAAGAATTGAAAGTAAAGAAATACATATTTTACTCTGGTTATTGATTGTATCAAAATAATCACTTTGAAGACCCCATTTACTGCTACACCACCTATAACTCTGAGCAACCCAAATAATGTAATTAGTGGCTCACATCAAATGCATATTAACCACTAGAAGTTTTTTGACTACTGCTGTGCTTCTTTGGTAGTTCTCTGACAGAGCTTGACAAGACTGTGCAGCAAAGAAGCCATAATTGGTCACTGGTCCAAAAGGAAGAAGTGGTTTGGAATGTGGCAACAGTAACCTGGTAAGAGCCCTGCCTGCTGTACTGCCATGGTGGGTAGAATAATCTAGTACTCAGCAGGATGGGAACAGCATGGGGCCACATTTTGTATGGCCTCCCTATTTCATGGTTTGTACAAGCTATTGTCTTCTTGCTGGGGAACAAATGCTGCTACAGACTGTTTGGATTGTGGAACCAACCACAGATACATGCTGTAGACTCTTTAAAAGATCTGGTAGCTTTTTTCTAGGGGAGATGGAAGAGTAGGAGACTTGCTGATTGTTCACAATGTAGGATCTACGAGGAGAGAGTCAGTTCACTGATAAAAGTGCTGTAATTCAGTACTGCACATGCTACAAGTTAAAGACAAAGCAGTCCCATGGGAGAAACTGGTTGAAAAGAGGAAGGTAGGAGTTGTCCAACAACAAGAATGACTGCCATTTATCTGGGATTGTGCGTCTTCATTGTTTTACCATACTTAGCAGAGCAGTACTCTAACCTCATGTGTATACAAAAGCACATGGCATCTCAAAAAGGCTACAGGCTGTTGTGCTGTTGTTGTTCATATACTTTGAGAAAGGTCTTTTTCTGTATGTCTTGAAAAAGTGTTTTACTGCACCACAATGGTATTTCTCACTCACAGATTCAATTAATAAAATATATTTGCCAACTATAGGAAGGTTAAAGATGCCAGTTCAGATAAACACAGGTCTGTGGAGAAACAGGCTAAGATGCTATGAAAGATGCTATGTAAACCAGCTCTGCAGAATAATAAGCACTGTCAGAAATTAACTTCTAAAAACTTTTGGATAAGGAAGGAATTATGTGAAATTCTTTGTCTCAGCAGAAGCATTTGCATGGATTGCTAATTACGTTCCTTTTGTCAAATCAGACATGCTGTGTGCTCTGTAGCACTTCTAGGTATTTGTTACCCTTTAGCTCTTTCTATCCGGATGGAATGTGGTCTGCCATCATGGAACTCTCCAGCCTCTGGTCTGATGGTGATTCTGTGGGGATCCCGTATCCCAGTGGAGATGTGGACTTCTAGTCGACCTCTGTTCAGGAAAACCGCATAGTAGGCCTGCAAGGTATTTGTTGGTTTGAGAAGGTAAGTTACATTTGGAAAGAAACTATTTCACTTAGTTTTACATTAGTGTGTATATTTTTCTTATAGAGGTTTTTTCTTTGCTCACCATGGTGAAGATACCGTAGTTTCAGTTCTGCTGTTGCTGTATTTAGACTCTTTTATTTTTATAATGAGGAATGAGTAAAATGAGGTCATGCTGGAAAGTCTCATCAAAAGAGCTTACTCTGTGCATCCCTACTTGAAGGGAAGGATGGAGAGTTGTAACCTACAATTCTGATTTTTGCTGTTAGAAGGCCTGGTCTTAAAGCCGTCAAGCCCTGAATAAGATTGATCTCAGTGTAAGTTCTGCATTTGGAGGGCTGGCAAATCACACTAGAGGTTACTCTAGCAACCAATATCATGTTGTAGCAGGTTTTACGATCTAACCTCCAGTTTCTATAGCAATGAGTGTCTCGTGTCTGTGACTTGAAGAGCTGGGTAATGACAAAGGACCCCCTACCTTGAAGTTAATGTCATTCAAGAGAGCCATTATAATATGCTGCCCTGGAGTGTGTTCCTCCAGGTCACTGAAAAGTCTTTTCTAGAACAGGCAGGAAGGAGAACAATGAAATATGACTTCCCAGAAGTCCTAAACAAAGAAAGCACCAAAATATTCTCTTTATCTCTGTTCTAGTTTGTCTGTCAGTGAAGTTCAAATCAAGATTTGAATAATTTCTAACAGCGATCATGCTTTTACCAATTAGTCACTGAGACTCTGTAGGTACTTCCTCTGAACAGACTGAGTCTATGCTCTTCCTGAGAAAGCCTTTATACTGCAGATTTGTGATTTACAGGAGAGAAGGAGATGTTGGAGCACTCCTGAGTCTTACATCCTGCAACAACGACCCCCAAGCAAGGGGGTTATTTTGCTCTGCTTTTAGCAGATTTATTTTTTTTTTTGTCTCAGGGAAAACAGTATGATCCTCATTTATTTCTGTCTAAACAGGAATGAGAGATGTTTCCAAACTTTTAACAGTGCATAACGAGTCCTCAGAATGAGTGAAGAACAGTATATGGTTCTTGTTTAGAAACAAGCAACGGGTGCCTTACTCTAAGATTCTGGACAGTTTTTTATCTTTTGCTGGGTTCCTCGTACCTGTCCCGTCTGTCTGCGCTTTCTCCTCAGAGGGGAAGCTTTCCCCCCAGTGTATCTGCGCCTTCTCCTGGGGGGAACAACTGTGCCACTTGTGCCAAACAAGATGATCCCAGACTCATTCTTGGTGCTGAAGGAGAGGTTGATTTCTGTGCCCACATCGAAAGAGACAGGCTGCAGTTCCACAAAACCTGGCTTGGGGAAGCTAACAGTGTAAATGTTCTGTAGGAAGAAGAGGACATAAAAGTGCATTGAAAATGGATTAAAAGCAAGAGTATGAGCATGCAGAAGGATTTCTTAATTAAAAGAATAAACCATGTAAATATTATGAGTGTGAACAGATGAAAAGTAATAATAAATACTAAGCAATTTACTTCTCAAAGTGTTGTGCAAACACTAATTTACCTGTTTACATCTGGCATCATGAGAGTATTTCTGGAATCTTGTCTTACAGGAAAGCAAAGTTCCAGTCTTATTTTGGTATATCCTCTTGGATTAAAAATAACTGCTCAAAGGTGTTTTTTGTTTGTTTTTTTTTTATATTGATATTTTCCATTGAGTTAATACAGTGGGATTTTGCTTTTAAATCAACACAATAGAAAACAACAGTCAATATGAACATAAATTAGATTATGTGCCAAACATGCTTAGAAAATACTTTCCATTAATCAGTCATTATCGCTTCATCATTATTACTTCACTAAGCACCAGTGCTTTCTTGATGACCCAGGTTCATAAATGAAGCACATGTTGCACATGGCCCAGCTCTTTGGACACTGGTAGCCATTAACACAATTTAAAGAGTAGAATGTGTCATCCAGTAGTAAATCAGTGCAAACTCCTGAAGATTTTCAGTGAGTACTGCCAATTCCTGTACTTTTCCAGCTGTGGAAGACCAGTCTACAGAAACAGTGACTTCTTCTAAAGTTACTCACCATTTTTTCAGGATAGTAAAACTGTTTTCAGATCTAGAGATAATAGATTATGCCAGATAAAATAATTGCTAATGATGAGCACATTTCTCTGAAATCGAAAGTAGTGAACAAGTTGAGCACATATCCAGTCTTTAGCTTTTGCTTTTACTTCACTTCTCTTTAATTATCCTACATACGCTGTTTTGTTCAATAAGAGTATTTTAATTCCCCAACAAAATAGTAAATTCAATTAGATTTTATTCTCTGGAACCTCCAGAGTTACAAAATTACATGAAAAACAAAGTACTTCCTAAGATTCATAGCAACAGAAGAAAATTAGCATCATTATCCTTCTTTCCTGTTCAGAAAAGAATCTATAATAAATGGGAAAAAAAATAAATAAAGAAGTGCTGTCAAGAATTTTTTCTGAACCGAAATTTGTAAGATTACATTTGAGAAATCTGGTTGTTTACAGTTTAGCTTTATCACAGAATCATCCTGGTTGGAAAAGATCTTGAAGGTCATCAAGTCCAACCATAACCTAATCTACCCATTCAGTGCTTAAATCATGTCCCTAAGCACCACATCTATGTTTCTTTTAAACACTTCCAGGGATAGTGACTCCACGACCTCCCTGGGCAGCCTGCTCCACTGTCCAACCACTCTTTCGGTAAAGAAATTCTTTCTTATATCCAGTCTAAATATTCCCTGGTGCAACTTCAAGTCATTTCCTCTCATCCTGTCATTACTTACTTGAAAGAAGAGGCCAACTCCCACCTCCCTACGACCTCCTTTCAGGTAGTTG
The DNA here is from genome assembly GCF_000747805.2 of Chaetura pelagica. Classification (NCBI taxonomy): domain Eukaryota; kingdom Metazoa; phylum Chordata; class Aves; order Apodiformes; family Apodidae; genus Chaetura; species Chaetura pelagica. The sequence goes on along the minus strand of NW_009953496.1, from coordinate 5,117,204 downwards.
TAGAGAGCAATGAGATCTCCCATCAGCCTCTTCTTCAAACTAAACAATCCCAGTTCCCTCAGCCTCTCCTCACAGGACTTTTTCTTCAGCCCTTTCACCAACCAGATGAAGGCCAGAGGTACTAGTGATAAATGCAGCAAAAGAGGGTACTCATCTTTATTTTGGCCTGGCCAAGCTGGAGTAATTTCAAAGGAAATGTTCAATGTTTTGTAGAAAAATGTTTGGAGAGCATCAGGTCAACAAAAACTTATTTGGATTTGCTGTACTGGTAGCTGATGTGGAGCTCATTAATATCAGTAATTCCCATTTTAGGCCACTGAAACAAACCTAGAGCACTGCTAAGCATTTCAGCAAATCTTACCCTGTAGGGGTAGGGATACCACGACTGTCCAGGGATACTGTGTAAGAAGTCAGGACCTGGAAAACTGGTCTACTTGCTCATCAAACTCATTCATCTCTTTCTCTTAAATATAACCATTCTGATTCTCAGGTTAGATCCCTACGTGTGTCTGAACATAAAATTAATGTATTATGCCATAAAAACAGAAACCAGAAAACATTTATACCATTAAGACTGAAATACATGGAAGTCAAACTAACCTCTAGTGTGCATCCCTTGGTCAGACCAACAAAATCAGGACTACTCAATATATTATAAGGTGTCCTTGAAATTTCAATCTCTTTGAGGCAACCTGTATATTTCTTCAAGATCACTTCAGGCCTAAAAAAATTTAGAAGTACAATGTATTTTCAAAAAGAGAGGTTAGGGAGAACACAGTCAGCCAGACATACACACATGCACTTCAGATGCACAAATGTTGGGGTTTTTTTTTGGTTTTTTTTTTAAATACACACATGTATCTTGCCTTCTGCCACCTATTAGCACATACTGCACTCTGTCTTGCATCACTCAAAGGTGTAACTAGAGATTAATGTCATCTCCAGTCAAAAACAGTCCTCTTTTCCAGCTGTTCTTTCTTTAGATGTTTTGGGTTTTTGGTGTTTTTGTTTTTTTTTTTGTAAAGGAGGCCTGTCACCTTTGGTGTTTCAATGCAGTGAGCTATGAAATAAGCAGTTCTTCTTTAGGCAAAGCAGAAAGATGCAAGCTAGGAAATTATAATGATAAGGAGAAAACTTAACTGGGAGACATGCTTCATTTCTCTTTTGTGTGTGATAGATCCTAATGAAAGATAAACTTTAGCAGCACTCAAACATTTTGGATAAAGTCTTTGCCAAAGACAAAAAAAAATTATTTTGTGTTTTTTTTATGTATTAGAAATTCTGTATGTCCAGGTGGACTGACATTTGTTTTTAATCTATTTTGTATTCCCAGTATCTTTTATATGAAAACTGCTACATATTTTCTCTTATGCAGCCATAGATTTGACTTTCTCAGGCAGTTAAAGAAACAAAAAGTAATTGGGTTTGTTATAGAAGCTAACTATCCATCCAAGACAGGAAAATATTGTCCTAGAATCACAGAGTTCTATGGTATAGTTCATCAGCCGATTTCCAAAGGAAACAGGAAAACCCCTGGAAGAAACACCAAATTTAACATGTTTAAATGCAAAAGTTATGATTTGCCAGGGCTGGGAACACCAGTGTGAGACCCCCACTGCTGGCAGCATAGGAAACAGGCTTGAAAAGCTTTACAAAGTCACTTCAGAAAAAAAGTTGCCATTCATACCATGGAGAGTAAATCCAAAAAAGAAAAAAAAGCACTAGTTAAATCTGCATACGTTACCCATGAGTGCTTAGTAGAATATCTGAATAATATGAACAGTTCAAAGAGAGAAAAATTAATTTGGAAAATAAATAAGGAATAAAAGTTGTGGGGAGAGGAAAAACCCAAACACTCCAGCTCCCTGGAAGGAAAGAAAATATTTTAAAGAATATAAATTACAAAATAAACCCATGTTGCGCAGATACTGTTCAGCTGCATGTTTTGATACTGAAAGCCATTCTTTGCATTACAGTCATCCTAGCAAGAGTGGTGTATTGGCTGGCAAATTTACATCCCTGAAAGTAAGCATCTGGTTTGCTAAAATATTCCATATTCTGTTTCATTTACAGTCATGCACTAATGGTCACTTTTGATTTTTGACTTCTAGCTCTTCCCCAGTTCCTTCACAGACTCGTCTTCCCAGCAGCAGAACACTTTTGCCATGTCAATCTCAGAAATGCCCATAGTACCCTGTCTTTGCCATCCAGAAACCATCCATGTTCCTATCCCCTTCCTGCCCTGTCCAGTCACAGACATCCTCATGTTGTCCCATTACAAAAAGTCGCTGTTATCTTCCAACTCGCAAACCATATGACCTCTACATCCTTGCAAACATTAGACACATGCTTGCTGTTTTCCTTTGACTTGCTTTTCCCTTGCTCCCTTCCAAAACATACAAAAGAAGGTCCAAGTTCATTCAGATCTTGCATAAATTCTTGGCATGGTTTGTGTTTTTTTTGCTAAGCTAGGATCAGTTTCAAGGGAACACAATGACAGGTATCTGGGGCTTGGGAGGAAATAATCTTTTTCAGGATTGGGAGAGGAAGTTGTATTTCTATCATTCAAGCCAGGAATTAAGCTGCAAAACATAGGGAAGTCCAATTAATATCTGAACCTAATCAAAGCAAAAGTAATGGATGCAGATAGTTGCAAACAGTCAGAAATAGGTGACCTCTCCATTGTTCTTAAACTCAGACATGGCAAATGTGACAAAATTCTGCACCTCCTAGGTAACCACTTGCCTGGTCCTTGTGTGACCCAGGACTATGTTGCTCTCTCCAGCCTTAGGTCAGAACCAAGCTCTGCAACAGGACTCACCATAGCACTGCCTCCGAGGCATTCCAGTGTCATAAACAAACAGCTGAAGCAAGCAGCTGCGTGAGGAAAATAGAAGTTGTTTGTGTGTGCACAGCATGTGACACGACAGTGTTAAGCACTTGGGAGCAGCTTTGCTTGTTGCAGCAGGAGCAACTCGCTGAATTAACAGCCTTAGCATAACAGCTGGTGTAAATACTGCCCACACGCTGCTTCTGCTTGGCTGCCTGGGCTTTCAAGCTGCACTTACTAGACACATGCAAGTCATGCAAGTAATCTGATTATTTTTACCTTGCTTTCATACTACGGTGAGAGAGAAAGACAAAAAAAAAAACAAAAACAACAAACCAAAAAGAAAGTTACATTAATTGTAGCGAATGACACTTATTAGCAAGGTTCAAAATATTTCACAGTGAAGCAAATATACATAATTTACAAACAACACATAATGGATGGTGAGTTTCTATATACACTATCAGGCTGTAATAATTAACATGGTTACCCTGCAAACAGCTAACTTAAAATATAATATATTAAGAGAGCTTTTATAATCTGTTGCTCTACTTGGTCGTGTGTAAATGCAAACCATGTAAAAGAATTTGGCAGAACTAACATGACCTGATAATTACAAAGTCATGGGTACTCCAGCATCTATTGTTTGCAGTAGCTCAGCTTTGCCCTAATCCCCTTTTCACTGTTCTTGATTGTAATTTACCATAACATTCGTCTTGCCCAAGTGACTGATAAATCATAGCTGTAGGCAAAATGGTTACCACAGGTCCAAGTAGCTGTGGCACCCTGCTTTTCTTAAGCAACCTCAAAGGATTTGCCAGAAGATAATTGCTCTAGACATTTTGTTATGCACTGTTGTGATTTCACAATTACATAATGTAGGGTTATATGAGTAAATGAGTAAAAGTTAATGAGTAAAACAGAGGTTATATCTTTTTACTGCTGGGTGATCTGACATCAGAAGTCAGTTCTTAACTTAATAAATTAACAAAAGCATCCATTCTTTCAGTTGCGGAACAGTCTGTGGACTCACAACAGTTCCTTGTGCACAAGACCACTTCAAGGCTGTTATTATGCCATGTAGCTAAAGCTGACATAAATTAATGGCCTTGTGTCTGTGTTGCTCATCTGTTCATTGTAGCACAGAATTCTCTCCTTCTTGTCATTGCAAAACTGCTGAATATTCATTTAAACCTTACATCAGTTTTTTGGTCTATTTAAAGCCATGTAATACATTCAGTAACTTCAAGTATCTGTTATCCCATTTATTTAGTTTATTAAAGCTTAACCTAAAGCTCACCAATAAATAACTTCATGCAATATTTTAAAAATAAATACTGGAATTTTATTCAGGGTCAGGCTTCTCAAGTGAAAATGTTGCCATATTTCATTCTCTTTACATTAAAAATATCAAAAGTATTGTATCATATGCTTTAATTCCTGAATACAGTAGGACTTTAACCGAAGAACTCCAGAAAACAAAAAATTTTAAATTATATCTAGGCACAGTATTTTTATACCCATTTAACAAGTAATCCCATGAGGAGTAGTTTGTAGTCCAGTTTTTCTAATCAGGCACAAGTAGACACTTGTCCTTAATTTTGTGGAGGTATGGAGCCAGTTCGTTAAGTCTGAAGTAATAAATTCAATTTCATCCAATAAAAAATACTTAAAAGCAATCTACATCAGGGTTCTTGCACAGCGTCGAGAAGCTGTACTGCATTGGTACTGCTATTTCCAATGTATGTGTGATGTGAGCTGTGTGAAATACACTGAAATACACAGTGTATGCAAGTAAGGTGCTGATCTGCTGTGGCAATATAGGGTATGTTGGGGACTTGCCATTCACTTACTGCAAGTAAACTTCAGAAAGAGATACAGAGAACTGTCTTACACTGCATTTACATTCCCTTACCAAAGGTAAAGAAACAGGTTTTAGTCATGTTACCTTAGATTTCTCAGGGTTGGCAGTCCCCCAAAATATATTTTCTCATGCCCTTTTAAGTTGAGCCCAAAGTGGCTGCCTGTAGAAGTTGTTGCTATGGTCTCTTCTTCATTGGTGTCTATATCCACAATTGATATGTTGGCTGGAAGAGATTTGAGATTTGTTTCAAAATATCAGACACAATGGTGCTTCATGTAAGAAACCAACAGATAAACACATGGAGGGTAAGCAGGCAAGGGGAGAGGCAAGGTGGGGCTGCATTGTGTAGCTAAGACACTGCATGTCCAAATTGTCATTATGGGCAGGGGATAGGACTTGTATTTTCCTCTGTTTCCATAACAACCTGAAAAGCTAAAGCAATTCTGTATGCTTTGTTTTTCTAAACCTGTTTCAATCTGGTATGCTTTTTTGTGTCAGTGCAATTTGGAGCTAACACTTCAGGACAAATTGAAGACAGAAGAGATCATTTTGCATCTAATTTGTGATTTCAGTCCAAAGGTTGTCACTTTAACAGGATTTTTTAGTGTAAAAATTTGTTTAAAATTGTTATTACATTCCTTAGAGATTGATGATCAGTCACTCTAAACCATTTTCAGCCCAAAAGTCAGTTGCTGTCATATCTAGTCTCAGTCTGGACTCAGTGATGCACTATATGCAACCATCCTATTTAAATGCTTGCTCCATGTATATTTTTAATGGATATAGAATACAAGGTTCAATGAGGGAGACATGACATGCTGAGGTGTGCTGAGCAGCCTCTGTGGAAGAAGGGAGTATTATACCATAGGGATGAAAAGAAAGGCTTCTTCTTAAATTTTTTTTATTTTTTTTTTTTTTTTTTCTTGAGACAGCTAAATGCAAGAGATTGTTTATAATCTGTACACACACCCACATCCTCCCCACTTACATACCTAACAAATGAAATGAACCTTTATTTTAATTAAAAAACTGTCCAGCCTGACTTCTGGTTAGAGATGGAATAGATTTGGTTTGGAGGTGAAGGACCTGTCAACCTCCTAGGAGATTTCAAAGGGAAGACTTGCTGGAAGACGTCATGTATAACCCATGAAGAAGAAGGAGCAATGGGAAGACATGAGGAATAGTGTTCTCTGATAGAAGCTCTCCCCACAGATGAGTCTCTTGTAGCAGCAGATGACTTATATAATATATATATATATATGTGTGCCTTAAAAGAGAGAAGGCATGTGCAAAACCTGGAAACAAAGTACTGCTTTCAGGAGTGAAAGAGAAGTGAATGAGGGATAGACTTTCCTGCTGTAACTTACTGTAAATAGAGTAAATTTCCTTTCATATCTATACTTCTATCTTCTTTATAAATGCATGATACATTTTAATGGTATGAATACACTACAATTATGTGACATTGTATTTTATCTTAACAATTCCTGAGTTAAACATGAACTAAACTAACTGGCTAGCAACAAGGTATTCCTCCTCTAAAGGTGCAGCAAATCTGTAATGGAAAGCTCTGAGTTATTTTGGCCAGTGTCCCAGCTCCCAGGTCTACTTCAGCTAAATGACATGAAAGTGAGCCATGAGATGCCAAAGTCAGGTAGAGAGCTCACACTGTGGAGGGCAGAGAAGGAAGAATGCCTTCAGGGGCAATAAGGTCATTGCTTTTTTAAATGCTTTGGGATATGCTGAACATGTACAGCATGACAGCAACTGCTGTTCTAACAAAAGCCACACAGATTTATTTAATGATTTTGAACAACATCGGGAAACTGATGAAAAAACTTTTTTTTCCCCTCATGCAGAAGCATTTCAGAATGTAATTTATGCAACTCTAATGCAGAATTATGACTGAAAATTAAACTACCTTTCATGAAAGGTCTGTTTGACAGTGCAATCACTCACACACAACTCAGCACACCTGTAATCTAAGTAAAAGAATTTGCTAAATCAGTAGAACTTTATAATTCCAGCAATTTTGCACATCATCATCCCCATGATTAGATGGTTAGCCATACTGCATAGGTAACTGGGAATGTCACAGTGTTAAAACCACAGGAACTCACCTTGTTTTTGAATTCTTGACAGGGTAAAAGCTTTCCATTTGCCATCATTATGATTTTGGTTGCTGGCAACAGAAGCTGTACCTGAACCCAGATCGTAGCTGACTTTGATACGCCCACCACTGAGTTCTACACTCATGAAATCCTTCTGTTAATGAAAAGGATTAGATACACAAATTATGACTCTTGTTCATTTTGGTAAGAGGCATATTGTCATAAAGAAACACTTTTTTTAACTGACAACGGACAACTTTTTTCAAGCTTTTAAAATCACCTGCTTCAGTGTTTACTGCCCAGGACTGTAATGTATGAATGGCTGTTGTCCAGTTCTCTTTCCCTTTTTTTTTCTCTTTGTATTGCTAACTTTGTTGGAATTTCACTAACAACATAGCTTGAGTTTTGCTGGGATGTCTATACTTTTTTTTTTTTTTTTTTTGACTGAAGACAGAAATATACACTCTAGTTACTTGAAACTAATCCTCAGATTTGAATATATGTCCATACTGCAGTGTATTTTCTACATATCTCAGCTAGATTTAAAAGCCCAAAGTAGAAAAAGAACAGTAAAGATGGTAAAACTGTCTTACTTTATCAGTAGCCTTTACTGACGGAGCAGCAGAGAGCTATGAACTATTTTGTTCATCAACCACTAACACCAATATCTAGGCAGTAACCGGAGATGTTTGCCTGGAGCAATAGTATACATCACAGCATTGACAGAGAAAGAGCTGGCAGAATCACAGAATGTTAGGGGTTAGAAGAGATGTCAGGAGATCATTGAGTCCAACATCCCTGCCATTGCAGGACCAAATCTAGGGCAGGTCACTCAGAAATGCATCCAGATGGGTCTTGAAAGTCTCCAGAGAAGGAAACTCCACAACCTCTCTGGGGAGCCTGTTCCAATGCTCTGTAACCCTTACAGGAAAGAAGTTCTTCCTCATGTTGAGGTGGAACTTCCTGTGCTCAAGTTTGAATCCATTGCCCCTCATCCTATGACAGGGCACAAGTCAAAAAAAGCCTGTCCCTTCCATCTTGATGCCCAGTCCTCATACACTTATACACATTAATTAGATCCCCCAACTAGCCAGGAAACTGGACGGCATGAAAGACATTATGCGAGCATAGATGGAACTACGATCCTGTACATGAATCTACCAGAGAAAATTTAATTTTAGTGATCATTTTTCTCATGGTCAGTTCCATCTGTTCTCAGATCTAGGGGGAATGAAAATGCTTTATTGTGTGCTGAATACTTATGCTAAACTGTGATAATAATGTTATGTGTATAAATATAAGTTTATATTAAGAAGAGTAAAATTTAACAAATGCAGCATTCTAGATGCCTATGCACATCCATCAGTAGAAAGGGCATCCTCAAAGTTTTTGTCAGTGGGACAATATCTTAAGAAACAAATTGCATGAGGGACCAATTTCTTCCAACTACCAGTGCTTTTCAGAAGTTCAAGTAAATCATTTTTCTACAAAACTAGATAAATTAATAATGATTATACAAAATAATCAGAAATAATTACATTGATTATGCCTTCAATATTCAATTAGGAAAATTAATTGGAAAAACTATTAAAGTAGCTATCATAATAAAATGTTATCTTTCACTGTAGTCAGTCAGGAGAAGCACTCTCCTCCTTGATAGTTCCAGGAATTCTGATAAATTTTTTTCCCAAAATACAGGAAACTGAAATAACACCGATTTACACAAACAGTTTTTGTAAAATGATGGGTGCTCAGTAATTCTTCAAGATGTTAGTGAGAACTGCTGGACATATTTCCTGTCTCACATGGAAAGGCTAAGGAAGGGACTCTGTTCCCAGGTAGGCATGCACATCAATCTGTGTCAGAGAGGCTGAAGCTAAGTTATTCCTGATTCATGTGAGGATCCGGCTAGATATCTCCTTGTTATCCACATACATTTGATAATGGTGTAAATAAAAACCTGGAACAGCTTTATAACTAATGCTTCCATTCTTCATTTTAGCTGTAAAGGCACCATTTGTTGACCTTGTGAAAACGTCATCACCATCACACCCTTTTTGTTGCATCCTTTAGTTCCCCTTTAATGTCAATCTGCATTAAACACAAATCGTTTCTGTATGTCAGTAGAACTTCTTTCTAAGACTAGTGTCTTCCCATATTTTCCTTTCTCTCCCACTACAATGTTTTTAACTATGAATGTACAACCACAACTGGCAATGCTGCATGGGTAAACATTTGCAAGAAATTAAAATTAATTAATAATTTCAGAAAAGCTGGAATTCATCTCAGTCTGACAATGGTCTCCAGTCAGTAAAAACACTAGGTAGTCAACTTCCACTCTACAACATTTTCTTCACTTGGAAAGCAGTGAAGCATCACACCAAGCAGCATCAAACCAGGACACTGCTGCATTAAATTATTATTTTTTTTCCATATGATGAGTTCAGCTACTGTAAAAATGGCATGAAAACAGAGCGTGGAGCTTAGCTGGCTTTTCTCACCAAGTCATCAGTGGCAAGATACATCATCAGGGCATTTGATGAGAAGGTCCTGAATTTGAACATGACTGTGGAAATATTGGGATTCCAACGGATTGGGCGGCTCACCATGGCGTAGCTCTCACCATCAAACTGGACTGTCCCTTCACCGTCTGCCACCTGTGGGCTGAAAAGCAGGAATTCCAACCAGTTTTCTTTGCCATGTGGGGTTAAAAAAGAAGTGGGAGGAAAGGGGAGCTCTTGAAAGTTTTTCTGACCTTGGTTTGATTTTATATCAAACCCCTGTTCTGACAAGTGAAGCTGTAAGGTCAGCACACTGGCTGTCCAACACAAAAACAATTCTGGGAGGAAGATGCAAGTGGAACATGTTGCATGTAGTCTGTAATGACTCATTTTGCAATCCTCAAGGAAAATAGCATTATATATTCTTTCATCTTGTAATAAATCTTAGAATTTTTATTGTAAGTGATTTTACCCTCTGGAGAGTCCCAGACTACAAACCTAGGAAATTGATTTTGCCTGTTTACCCACAAATTACAAACACCACAAGGGCAGAAGCATCAGTCCCTCCACAGTTTTGGAACTCCTGTCATTACAGAATAGAAAAGATCAGGCTTTGAGATTGTTTGATACAATTTGTATGATAGACTCTTGTCCACTTCCTTCACACAGATCATATAGCTGCAAGGCAGCAATCTTTTGGTTTAATCAGAAACATAATTACATTTGAACAATATGTGAAATAATGGGTAGGAACATTTCCCGTCTATCCTGACACATATAGAAGGATCTTGAATGTAGTCCTTTTACCCTCTCTAGCCATAACTAACAGTTAAGTTTCTGCAAATAGATTTTGCAGAACAGCACTCTTCCTGGTACTGGAACAGTGGATTAAGATAAAAGGGAGCTTTCAATACAGTTTTCTACAAATCTCAAGTCCTGTACTTTTTTAGTCTTCTTCCCACTCACTGGTGCTCCAAGCAAGCAGATCTATCACTAATGAATGAAAAAATTAAATTTATGTAGGGATACACATAAAGGTTTAGACATTTCCACTAGGACTTGCTTGGAACTGAAACAGGTATATCCATCATCATGCTCCTTAAATTTCCTCATAAGTGTCAAGGGCCCGCATTTGTAGTCAAGGAAATCCTCAAGTATTTCCAATATTGTTTCTGTTCACAACTGAATTTCCATCACTTTCAAAAGGCTAAGCCTAGCCCACTCTTAACTACCCTGACTGCGTAGACAATTATTTTACCTAACGCATCACGAACTCTATACCATATACTGACACTGCTGAACTCCCTAAAAATCCAGGAGCATCTAAGAGGACAATGCTCCTTTCATGCAGTGGGTCACCATGAAAGTCAGAAACTATAAACAAGGTTATGCGAGACCTGGAGTCTGTCTTCTTTACATGATCATTCCCAGGACTGTGCTGTAGGATCAGGTGGTGCCTCTATATAAGGGCCCTCAGTTTCTAAAGCTGTGATATAGCACAGGAAAGTGCTCGAAATTAGTTTAGTGGGAAAGACAAATGAAGATGGGTGACAGCTCTCTAAGGACAAGGACACATTCAGAAAGGAAGTAACATGTTTTCTTAAAATTCCTGAAGAGAGTTCTAAGCCTATATATGTGAATCCTGGTTCTGTGTGAATGGGCCATTTACCTTATCTGGAACCTCAGGTCACTGGCAGGGAAGGGATTTCCCACTCTCTTTTGAGGAAGAAAACAACTTTGTCTTGTGGTGGTCTCTGCTCACTACACTGGTGGCTGTGAAAGCCCCCCTGAGGCACCTCACTCTTCCCCATGCTTCCTGAGAGCTGCAGGTACCCACACTACTGATGGCCATGAGCCAGGCTTGGTCCCACTATGAATCTCACCCTCTCATGTTTGGACTCAACCTGGATACTGGTTAGCAGGGTTTTTTGCATCACAGCCCTGTTACACAGTCCTAATTCTTTTAAGACATCGACCACATTTAATACTCAGATAGGGTGCTTCCCCTTTTGCAACCTAACTTCTTATCTCCTACAATTCTCAGCATTGTATACAGACTACCTCTGTCTGCTGGAACTTGATAGTTCCAGTGGAAATTCCTGCTGCTTATAACAAACCACAGTGTCACCACAGACAGATTCCCAAAGGAGCATGAGAAACAGTGCTTTACATACCTGACAGCACATCCTTTGCAGTCACCTTCAATATCCCTGAAGTTCCACAGTCCTATGGGCTTGCTGTCTAGAAAGGTTTCACCCATGCAGCCAGTGAAGGTGGTGACTCTTACAGCATCTGACTTCTGCAAAAGAAAATGCAAAACTCATTAGAATTCAACTTGAAGTGATCTACTGTGTCTGAAAGCATAACTGGTATGAAAATCACAAATACCAGAAAATGATTCTTATTATTTTATATATAAAGAGTAACATTTAGTCTGACAAGCCGTCTTATAGAACAAATGATCAGCAAAACCGTAAGCTAAACCTTGTATCAGTCAGCATGAAAAAGTCCATTTATATGTGAGACTCCAGCAAAGGCCTAGGCAGAATGATTCCTGGAGAGCAAGGAGCTGTCTCAGCTTCCACATCACCATCATCTTTCTTGGCTATTCAGAGACCTCCCACTCTCACTTGTTCAACCTCTGTCTGGGTTTTTGTCTAAGTCTTCACAGAAAGGACTATGAGGAATCTCACTCACTACAGAATAAGCAAACTATTTGTGCTGTCCTTAATGCTAAAAATCCTGGAAGTTGATGAGATAATCCAAGCTAAAAGACCAACTGAGAACTCAACTGGTTATACCTGTAAAGTTCATGCAGAAAGAAATGCAGATGGCAAAGCAATTAAAACTCATATCCCATCAAAACTCATTAAGCAAGGGTCACACACATGGGGTAAAGCTCATTAGATCATAACATAGTATGATGTTCAGATAGTAATATTTGATGGTACACAAAGTACTCAGCTCAAAATTATCCTTCTAAAAATACCTAGTTTCATTTAAATTTCACTTCATCAATATGAGCTGATTGAAAAACCTATATACTTAGCTATTTGAGATAGACAAACACCTGCTGTTTTCCATACAGCAATTACGAATATTAAGATCTTGCAAGTGAGTATGGAGAAGTGCAACTTGAAAATATTGAAGGAAAAGTATGACTCAAAAGACTTAATGTGCTGGTGATATTTCCCAGGGTAATTGGAAAGGTTTTAATTAGCAAAAAGTATGAACTTAATGTCACTTCTGAGAAATTCAAGATGTCTATCATAGTTGTATAGTCAAGTCAGATGAAAGATGTTTTATAAAAACTGAAAATGAGCCTTCTTTTTGAATACACTGCAAAGATGCATGCTGAAAGGGATTTGGACAAAATCCCAGGGAAAACTAAAGCTCTCCAGTAGCCAATTATATGAAAAAGCTGATTTCTGAGAGAGATTTAAAAAATATCAGTGACATTGACAAATGTCCAAAGGGCTTCATGGTGTTAGAAAAGAGTCTCAGTTAAGGTCTCAATTTTGTGAGCCTGACAGCTGTACTACATCATGACCAAAATTCCAGAAAAGTAAGGTTATAATTTAACTTTTAACTCACAGACTGTGTCTGAACAGAGCAAGTCTGATTAAAAACCTGAATGGCAAATATACAAGCCCTAGCAAATTTATAATACATAATTTTTCTACCTCTGCCCTTGTCTTTATGTACCTGGAGAAAGAAAATAATTCAGGATGGTTTTCCTGACCAAGAGGAAACAAATGAAGAATTCTCCAGAAAATATTTGGAGAACCCTTATTAAGGTTGAAAACACCTGTTCTGGCATCAGACTTTTGCAACATCCATAACTGTTTTTTTTTGTTCAGTATTGCTCCTCATACTTGATCCTAGAACTCTCTTATGTGCTGAATTGTCCTCACTACCCACCTCTGCCTCATTGTAGCTGAGTAAAGGAAAAAAGAAAAACATTCAGGAAATATTAAGAGCCCATGAAGTCTTCTCCCTTTAGAGATTTTGATAAATCTTTATCTTTTTCCTATGTACACACTTCATTCAGCTTCATTGTTCGTTAATTCTTCTTGACTAAGTATTATGCAAATACTGTTTGCATTTAAATATAAAATAAATACCCCAAATAAATACTACTACTAAACATGAAGTAAAAGCAGTAGATATAACACTAAAGATTTTAAAATTAAAACTTTTTTTTTTCTCTGACAGTGCAATTTAAGTGAAATGACCTTTGTTAGGAGGTGGTGACATCTTTTATTGGAGTGGTAGGTAGCAGCTTTGGGGCCTGGTTACTCAAATAGTTCATACCTCTCTTTGGACCTTTGCTTCACCTCACTTATTCTACCATCAAACCATAATACTAAAAGCTTTTTATTTAGCAGGATATTTATAACACTTAAACCTAGAGATGACATCGAGTAAACCACAAATTTTCTTAGTCTAATGTGACAGCTTTGCTGCAGAACTTATGATTAGGCACAAGACTACTTCACATTGTGGCAGAGATTAGCTGTAGCTGAATTTCTGCATAATTTTTGATTCTCTGGATTCCTAATGGAAACACAAGATTTTTTAAAATTTTATTTTATTTTCCCCAAGTAGAAATCAGGTGAAAGCTCTGGTCTAGGAGATTTAATGTTCTAGAGCTGTGAACATGTAAGTGGTATTACTATGTTTCAGTGCTTGGTTCACTTTACTTCTAATAATTCAAAAGTGAAATATAAAATAAAACTAAAGTAAGGTTTGGTTTTAGGCTGGCACTTGAGGTTGAAATGTCATGACTCCTTTGGAGGATCAAGACACAAAAAGCACAAAAAAGCAAAAATCCAAGAATGAAAGAAAGCTGAGAAACAAAGTAGGTGTGGGAGATAAAGCGCCTCTCTCTGCTTTGTTTCCATTCCCCTTGGAAAAGCAGATCAAAGGGACAGAGTACAGAAAGCCCAGTGAAGCCATTCTGGTTTTCAAAGGGCACTAATCTCTGCAGTCCAGAGACACTTTTAGCAACTGTTAATCCATTTTAGAAGTATGTTTTTGAGAGTTCTTGTTTAGGGCTAACAGAAGGAAACAAACACCCGTAGTTGCCTCTAGATAGAAAGCTGAAAGGTAGAGTGCAAACCAGAACCTTAAAGCCTTAAACAGGCTTTAAGAACACAGAAGAAGGTGACAGGAAGGCTGTTTTTCCTAATGTGTAATTTTCCAATAAATTTTTCAATTTACTTTCTTGTCTGTTTCCCATATGAAATCAAATTACACAAAAGAAAATTAATGGAAGTTATTTTCACCCTTGCAAACATCAAGATTCATTGCATCTGCATCTTTAGGTGTAGAAAATGTTGATGCTTTTGTGGATCCATTCTGCATAAAACAGAGAGAGTAGATCTGAGTTCTACTAATATGTACTGACTTGCAATTTCCCAGCCCAAAACATCGTATTTTTTTTTTCCCTGTTCCTGTGAATGCTTGCTGAAGTCAGATATCTCTCAGTTAAGTTCGTTGGTCATTGTTCAAGCCTACTAAGAATTTTTTTGTGTGTGTGCTGAAGATCTAAAGTGAAGTTACCCAACTGTGCTCCAAAATGCATGGACATCTTTGAAGCTACAGCTGGACTTCAAGACACTGGTTTCAAGCAACTGGAATCTACATTCTCTGTCCCTCCTGTATCCTCTGATTTTCTTGTTGTCTCTTGAAATGCACACCCACTCTATTTTCTGTAAGAATCGAGTATGCCTATCCACATATTCCCTTACCATAACCATCTAGACAGTTGAACTTTCTGAAAACCAAAAAGCTGGAATGTAAAATATTGTGCTATTTCAACAATTGACGTATTCACACCTGACTGAAAAAAAAAAAAAAGGGTCTTTGATTTCACTCTTTGGGGAAGTTTAAATGTCAGCTTTTTTTGCATGCTAAATGAGGATTTAAAAATAATTTTACCGTTAAAAAATAAAATATTGATCAGGAATAGAATATTTCATTTAAATTATTTTGTAATGAATGCCATTAGAAAATATATGCTAATTAGTAGTTATTTGAGTTCTTTTTTTTTTTTTCTGAAAGATTTCCAGCCTTTCTCTTTGGCATAAATCTTCTATTCATTACCAGCAAGACAAGCAATGTGGAAGCAGTCACCAGAAAAATTAACAGGCAAAAAGAAGAGAAAATAGATCAAGGATCTGATGCAGGAAGCAGTTAATAAGAAAGGTAGTATTGAGCAAAACAGGAATAAAAATCAAGAAAATAAAGCAGAAAGCAGACTGAAAAGGAGGAAGTGATACTGTGGGTACATTTCAAAGAAAAAAACCTGTAAATGTAAAGGAATATATATTATTATATCCATCATTAGGAGACCAGGAATGTATGGAAACAGAAATTAATTCCTATTGTAATGATACTGAAAGCCTGTTGGGGCAGCAGTATGTCCCAGGCAAAGCATTCAGCTATCCAGCAGAAACTAGTTGCTTGGGCTGCATCAATCAATCCAGCCAGCCACCAGGCTTCTGAGGAGAATCACAGAATCCTAGAATGGTTAAGGTTGGAAGGGATGTTAAAGATCATCAGATTTCAACCTCCCTGCTATGAGCAGGGACACCTCTCACTAGACCGGGTTGAACAGCACGGGCAGGAAAACTTCAGGTTTGGGCACCTACAAGGCTAAGCAAAGCCCAAAAATCTTTCGAGAGTGCAGGTGTCCTGTCTACTACTAAAGCAGCTACTACAGCACCACAGACGTATTGTGTTTCTACTGGAAGCAATAATGAAAATTGTCCACAAAAACAGCCAGTTAATACATTAGCACCAGACAAGACAATACCTTTATTTTTCCAGTTAAACCACCAACAAAGAGCATGGCATTAGCATCTACATCCAGAATGGTATATCCAGGTGGAGAGACAGCGCTGAAGGTGGCTGGCACAATGCTGGCTTTAGGACCATCCAGAGCTCTCACCGATATCGTGCCATTTTTCCCCGTCCTAGAGATTTTAACAAAATAATTTGAGTATACAGTCAGTAGTTAAACCAAACACTGGAAAAGTCATTTTAGTTTGTATCTTTTCATAGAGGCATGTATTACTGATTTGATGATGTTCCATTTTGATACAAATGAATAGACACTTATGCTTCATAAGTTAAAGACATGATCACAGAACCAGGGTTTTTTTCTCACCTGTATGACCTTTTTGAACAAAATTCACTACACAGATGAAGTGGAACTTTCATTGGCTAAAACAAAGAAGTTGCATTTTTAAGTTATTGTGATGAAATTAACGCTAAGTAATTGTTTCTTAATGAAACAAATTATACAGGCAAGGTTACAGATTAGATCTCTGAATTTTATAAGGTTTATTAGATTATATTTGAACTGAAATGAATGATCATGTGATAAAGTACTTCAATTTCCTTCACAGTGATGTACAGGGTTTGCATTTTCTGTGCTGGAGTCTATCAAACAAGCATAAAATTCACAAAAAAATTCTATGTGTGGCTTTTCTGGATGAAAAGTTACATCCCCATGCTATCAAGTCAGAGCCAGACAGTAAAACAAACGACATAAACCAAACCTTTGAGTTCTACAGTCATGAGCTTTGGTGCAATCAAAGATGCAAAATTCCTTTGTATCTAATTAGAATTTTATGTCTAAAAAGCACTTTTCAGAAATCCCTTTGGCTCTGAATCTGTTACCCCAAAACCAGAATGAGTTGACAGTTTTCTTATGAAATAACATAGAACTGGAAAAAAGCCACTTACGTTTAAAAATAAATTTAAAAAAACAGTGAGTTGAGACATTTCAGTTTCAACAAATTTCTCTTGAACCATGAAGCAGGATTGCAAAGTAATTCTGAGAGTTTCCAAACAATGGGGAATACCTTTGTAGATCTATGCCATCTTGCCTGCTTTGTAGTCAGACATTTCAAGGTTTTCAATGTGAAAAATGCATATTTGCAAAAAAACATTGAAGATCTTTGATTATATTAATCTGGCAGCTCTGAAAACCACATGGATGAGACTCTTAGTTGCCTGGGGAATCTCCTAAGTGACATCTGGGGTATGCAAACATGTAGTTGCTCCCAATCATTTTAATCTAGTGGGCCAAAACCATCCACATTATTCTAAATGCTTTTTTTTTTTTTTTTGACAAATTTCCTTTTAATTACAATATTTTCCTTTTTATTCCAAAAAACAACTGAGTGCTAGGCAGATAGCTTTCTATGCAGCATAAATTTCAAGTTTTTTCCATTATTTTTTACATATGATTTATTGATATGAAGCCCTTTAAAGGATACACATTCTCCAGGTAGTGATTGTTTAAAGACCAAGAGTAGCTAAAGACTTATTTTTTTTTTTAAATGTGTAAGTTTGATGCTCCCTGCAAGAAAGTAATTGGCACCTTCAATATATATTGTGCTGAAATTAAGATTCCAGTTTAAAAACATCCAAGTGCAATAATGTAGAAACCAATGAGTAGACTGACACTTTTTAGGGTGTCCTATATGTCACAAATAGCATGGATGTCTTTCATCTTCAAACAGACTGAAATGCTAACAAAGGAGTCTCTTCCATAAATAATTCTCTTTTATTTGGGGAGGACAATTAAGCTTGAAAGTAGAACTTGGCTAACTCGACAGCAGAAAGACATTGCTACCCTGTGCATGACAAGTCATCAGTTTAGGAGATATTGTTCTAGTGATAGTCAGTTCACCAGAAAAACTGGTGGGTTATAGAAGATGTACCATCATTGTGTGGCTGATCATCATCTACATACTGCCTAGGCGATGCATGATGTAAATGAGATGACGTCTGCAAGTCACCAACACTGGATTACAAAATGCCATCTAGAAACCTTTGCTCCTTGACGCTTTGAGAGCACAGAAAATCTTCACTGGGAAGTATGGCCTACATTTGCCACAGTAGTTGAAGACTGAATTCTTGCTGAGCTGGGCTGGATGTGTCTACAGTGAACTTGGGATTCAAGTGTCCTTTGTCCTCAAAGAAAGGGCACTGCTTAAACTGTCATTAACAATTAAAACAATGGCAATACTTAAAACACATTTCATTAAAATCACAATTAATCAGGTCCTGCTTCTAACTGAGATAAATCTGCTGAAATCAAGCAACATTGTTTCACTGATCTAGTGATCCTCATCATTTGTTTCACAATATTGACATTGTTTGCATGTTGCAAACCTGCTTTAAATAATTTTGTCACACACTGTTATGCCTGATTTTCCTTTGTTAATTGATACTTTGATTGATTGCAGTTCTTGATGCCAATCAGATTTGCCTCTGTAAGTAATTAAGTAACTGTGACATTGGTTAAATTCCTGTACCATCAAAGTATAGGGAATTTCTATAGGAATAAATAAATTCCAGGAAAAAACCCAAATCCATTATAAAATCTGCATATACAATAAAATGCAAAGTATTAGCATGCTTTAAATGAAAAGGTGTTGAAAATTGAAGCTACCCCTTGAAAACAGATGCAGTCATTATCACATTGTTCATAACACACTGGAAATTTTAGAAAAGATGTTAACTGAACTGAACATCTCTTATCACCACTCAATAGTCAGTTTTTTCATATTTAGATGTCATTGTCTATGCAGAGTGACCTTGAGAATTTCACAACCTCTATACTACCACATCTTCTCTTTCCAAGGCCCTTTAGGATCCTTGAGTAAGAACTGTTCTCAACCTTTAAACTTACCATATAATTATTATTGTGCAGCAATGCCTGTCACCACCCTAATCAGTGGCAAAATCAGCAAGGCCAGACTTTCATCTTAAGTCCCTATTCTAAGTGGATGCCTTGGTCTAGCTGTTGAGGCAGCTCGGTCAGGTTGCTAAAAAGTCTGTGGCTGGAATTGAGAAGAAATTTGGAGGGAAAATGGTGAGAGAATAAAATGAGTAAAACTCTCCAACAGCCTATGGAGTCAGAGGGGAGTTACTAAATGGACGAATATGTTCAAGGTTGAAGAATGTTCAGTAGGCTATGTGGTTTATGAAGTGTGCCTTCAGAATGCAAAATCAGTCCCAAGTTCTTCATTCTAATCCCACAAATCCAACTAATATCTCTGCAATGTAATTCTCCTAACCACTCCTCTGTACTTCAAATTTGTGCAGCTGTAATTGTTCTAAACAGCTGATCCAGCAGTTTGTTCAAAACTAATGGCACGCACACCCTATATAAACAGAACAACCAGCTTAATAGGCAATGTGCTTTTGTAGGATGTGTGAATTTTTATACCATATCCTGGCTCCATATTCTGCTGGAGCAGCTTTCTTACAAATGGAAGTCTGGCATTACTGTGTCACAAAGCTATTTTAGTATGCCCAACATGAACTGGTGAAAATTTCAACAATTTGTATCATAAACCAGTTTGCATTTTCCTAGTAATAGGGTTTCATTAAGCCAGCTTCTGAAGACAGTGTCATAATTTTATTTAATTCTCTGCTCTGTTCTGTAATTTCACTAAACTATTTAAACTGGATGCCATTTCCTCCTCTGAGAGCTATTGATGTAACTGGCATTATGGTGCTTTGTTTTCTGTGTCCTTCTTTCTCTTATTTTCTGGTTATGTTATTCCTCCTATGTTTAATACTATGTGAAATTTTCAGTAATGATGCAAGACGAATTACTCAGCTTCATATCAAATATATAAATGATGTTATCTAAACTACTAAGATCTGTTCAGAAGTAGAAGATAAAGTATTTGAAGTTATGTAATCCTTGTGCTGTAATTACTACACAATATAATGTGTTTTCTATTTGAATAGAAAATAAAAGCTTCAACTAAAAACCGTGAAATTTGAATATTAAGGTATCTGTATTTCTAAAGTTCAAAAGCATTCAACATCTGATTTCAAATTAGAAAGCATTGTTTAACTTTCCAGAATATTTTATCTTTGACTTTTCATCCACCATATCTTTAAAAACATCTCCAGTTTGAAGAGACATTCTGCCTATGGAAATGAAGTTTTGAGTAATACTCAAGGTATTGGTGTACAACAGACCATTCATCTGCACTACTGTATCAAAACCAGAAATTCCGAAAAGCTGCTCTGAAAGTCAAGGAGAAAAGAACAATAGGTAACTGAGTGTCAAAACCTGTAACTGATTTTAAAATGAAGCAAGTTGAAGAAGATATTTGATAGAGTGATGGGCAAACAGAAGGGAATATAAGCAATCATAGATTGTTTATGCCAGAGGGCAAATGTGTGATGAAAATAAATTATTGACACAGAACAACTCACATTTCAATAGTAATTGTGGTGTGTACACTTTTGGTACTGTTGGAAGTAGTTTCAAAAGCTTTCATTAAACCAGACTAAAATTTCTTGTATTTATGACATCATCTTTTTTTTTTTTTTTTTAAATCAATGTTTCAAGCATAGCAAAGACTTCAACACACCTGAGTTATGCCAGCTTGAGGACAGTGAATCAGAAGCAGAACTGGTTAAATTTAGCTTTTTTTTCTCTTTAGGAGCCTAATCTTGGAACTGAAATATATACTTGCCTAGAGGCTTCAATCCGGTACCAAAACCCATCATCAATGGTCAGATCTGGATACTCTACCCGTCCAACACCAGATCCCACATCCCACAGGAAGTTCACTTTGCCTTTGCGCATCTCTATGGCTAAGAAGTCAGTCTAAAAGTAAAACATGAAAATAGAAACTATCTCATACTTTAATTAAAGGAAGCTTTCTAGAACTCTTTGCATCTCAGAAGGTCTAACGAGGCACCAGAAAACCATATATAAACAGTAAAGTATGAACATTAATTCTCACAGTGATCTAAATTGAGGCAATTTCTCCTTTCATTGGTTCAAACAAGGAATCTTAAGCCAACAATGGCAAATTACTGCTGTCAGTGATAGGCAGTAAATGGCTGATAGACTATGATTCTATGGCTTACAGAAATGTTGATATTGTAGCCATCAAGAGAAGGATTTAACTCAGAGTAATGTTGTTCGTAAAACATCCATTGGATGGCAGAAAGATGTCAGTGTTCTAGGCAAATACCTGATGCTATCTATATAGCCTCTTCCTTCTGTCTGCCGAATTATTGATTATTCTAGAGGTCTGTCTGTTACAGAGCTCATGGGAAACTGAATCATTAATTATTATGGTTAGAATTGTAGTCTTGACTTAAAATTACAATAAACAAGAGCTTTGACAGAGGCAAGACGATTCGTCACTTCATTCCTAAGGGAAAACCCACAACTAACCCCAAAGTTACCCTGGTAACACTGTGAATTTTAAAGCTTTAATGCAGTCCATATACAAGTCTCCCATTTCATATCTAGCTAAAATAAAAAAGAAATAAAAAATAAAAGATTGTGGTCAAAGTTTAGAAATCTCTATATTAATACCAAAGATTATTTTGGGCCCTATATTGCTACTTTGAAGGCTTTGAAGTGCCTTTCTCATCTTCTGCATTTGTCAATAGTCTGATTTGATTGAGCGACCCTGACCAAAAAAATACAGGAGAAAGACTTACAAACTTGGCACTTCCAAGGTAAAAAAGCAGATTATCAGCAACTGCAGTCTTCACATTTACAACGATGGTGTTGTATGTTCCCTTCTTAATTTCTGGTCTGTATGTGCGAATACAATTGCCTCCAGAGGACACAGACACTTTGATCTTCAAAAAGAGCATAGCAGAAAGAATTCAGTTTACTGCTTATTATTCCAGAAATAATTTTTGATACTTCCAAATAATTCTAAGAATGCTAGCATTGATTTTTCCTTCCTTCCCAATTCTGTGTTACATGAACCAGGGAGTTGCATGGATATGCATAGAAGGTAGAAATGGAATTTTCTTTCTGAGATTGTTTATTAAAAGAAAAGTCCTTTCAGGTATTCAGATTTGAAAAGACAAACTGTATGGTTTAAAAATAGCTAGAATATATACTGGTCTAATGCAAGCAGCCTCCTTATAGACTATCTCTAGAAGTAGAGATAAACTATAAGTAGAACGTGCCGCAAGGAAAATAAGCACCACTCCTGAAGGGATAACAGTACATTGCTAGCAGGTAGACAGGATGATGTATTTTTCCCTTGTAATACCTTTGATTATGCCAACTTAAGACACCTTTTAACAATTATTTTTAAACCAACAGTTGTGCCTATCACTGCTTTTACATAGCCCCTAATGGAGCTGGTATTCATAACTAAGTTTCACTTTCACAGCTGAGTGGCATATGCATTTAGATATGTGTGCTAGTTTCCCCAGGCTCTGAGCACAGATAAAAAACCCCAGTATACTGCTTGCTTTCATAATGCCAGCATAGACATAATGACAGTACAATGGTATTTCAATTCCAGCTAGACGTATTTATGTGTTAAAGATACATAATGGTATCAACTTATGCTTAGAGCAGACTTTGTCAAAAAGAAGATCCATCATGTGACCCAACTTAAAATTTCCATATTTTAGAAATGCTGAGCAGTTACATACTTCAAAGCCTGTAGACAGAAGATGAATGTCACATCATCATTGTAGCCTGTCGTTCTATCACCGGCAAATTTAATCAAGTATGTGGAATACACTTCCTCCCTAGATCCTAGTATTCTGTAGATTTTTATTTTTTTAACTATTTTTCAGGAAGCTCTCAGAAGTATCATCTTCATTAGGTCACAAGCTGAATAACCTTAGTATTAACCAGTTGATCCACAAGCATATAATATTACTGAGTCAGGGAGATAGACTCCAAACTCCAAATAGGAAAAACAAATATATATTCAGCAATTTCAGTGAGCTGGAGCTGGTGTTATTCCCAGGGAATAGAAGCAGAGACTTAGTGTCAGTGCTGAGGCAAAAAACACCTTTTCCTTCTCACAAAAAATCAGCAATGGTGTGACTCTTCCTGTGCACCCACAGTGCTTCTTAAACAATAAGCTTTCCATATACATTCTTACAGATATTATCCATTTAACAAGGCCATGTTGTAAATGAAGAAACATGAACCGGAGTGAAAAATCATGAGAACATTGTCTGTTTATCTGAGAAATTATACTCCGTTATTTGGTCTCTTGTCACATGTTTAGAATTAGAAAGGATTCACTCTGTGGAAAAAAGGCAGGAAAGCAGAAAATAAAATCCCAGCAATACTCTAAAAGGTCAACTTACTGAGAAAAAGAGCTTACCGAATTGGCTTGCTTCCGAGCTTGGTTTATCAGCTCTTTTATCTGGGAGATGTTTTTCCCTATGTTATCCTGAAGTTCTTTGATTGGCTTGATTTTATCTAGCAAGCGATCTGCTTCCTTTTCTAGGGTTTTAATACTAGAATCTGCATCAGCAACTTCACAAGAAAGAACAAGGCAGAATTTTAGAATATAGTATCGCTGATTAATTATACATTCCAATAATAAAATCAAAGACAATTCTACATACTCAATACTCAGGTGACTGTGCTACTATGAGGTACACACAGACTAGGAAGCTACATGAACAGAATAAAATAATTTAAGAATACTTAGAATAATGTTAAAGTAGTAATAGTAGCAAACAGGAGTTAAAGAAGTATTTTAAAGCATTAAGTATGTTTCAGGTGAGGATGACACTAACGGAAAATATTCCCTGCAACAAAATACATTTATAGATGAAGTATTTCCTTTCTATTTTATTTTTAATTCCAGTTTTGAAGAAAAATGCTAGATTCATGAAAACTGGTTAGCTTCCATTAGTAATGTCTGAAACAATTAACTTGAAGTTAATTCTTGAATGCATTACAACAGCCAAAACTAGAAAAAGGCTTTGTTCTGGTCACAAGTTTAGAATTCTGTATGTGTACTGAAAGCAGATTAAAAAACAGAGTACACTGCAAATATTTTCTTTTTTTCAAGTGAGTTTAATAATTTCACAATAATATTTTTGCTTTAAGCTTCAAATTACTTTTTTTCCTTTCACTATACAACCAGTGAACAAGGCCCTCAGACTAATCAGTAGATCCAAGGATTGCAACACTTGGCTAGCATGAAGCTATGGGGTTGTGTGGATGACACTGAGAGGGACAAACCTGCATTTACTAGAATAATGTACACTGAATGATGATGATGATGATTATAATAATAACAAGTAGTAGTAGTAGTCGTCGTCGTAGTAGTAATAGTAATAATAATAATAATAGAAAGCATGAAAGTCTGGATATATAGTTTTTGAAAAGCCTTCCAGGCATTCATATCAAACCTTCAAGATGATTCTTAAGGTTTAACATAAGTGAAACTAGTTACCAAGACACTTTCTCTCAGAGTTTTTAAAAAGTAACTATTTAACTATTCAATGGATGTGAAATGTAGAGCACCATGCAGAAGCTCTAGTGGTTAGCAGTGAATATTATTTACTGGAGAAGGCACAATAAAAGCAGGAAGAAGGAAAACATACGTACTGATTTCTGTAGGCAAGATACAGAGACAAAGAAAAGAGAAAAAACAGAAGATGACATAAGAAAAATATTTTAAAGATCTAAACACACGTGTAAAGTAAATTAAGGGACAGGATTTGTTCAGAAAAAACTTATTACCTTTTATACATTGCATATCTGTATAATGAGAATTCAGAGTCTGAATTTTTACATACAAGACCATACTTTAACATGTACTTGTGAGTGTTAACATACTCACTATATACATTTAGAATGTTTTACTCTGCATTCTGTAATCTAACTATCCATTAGCAGCTGGAGAGTGGTAAAAATGCAGTTTCAAAGAACATCTTTTGGTTAAGCTCTATCTGACATGAAAGAGTTTGCAAGTGTGAAGACCACTCTTAATTATGAACCAAATAATGGTGACTGTGGACAATGAAGATACTAACTTCTAAATTATTGCTCATAACCTCAACTAAAATGTTAAGTACATATAGCCTTAGAATATTTGGACTGGTACAGATGGCCTAGTCTAGATCCAGCAGTGCCAAGAAATTAATGCTTTTAGGCCACTTCTCAGGCATTCATCACTACTCTGCCAGAGGTCATTCATTACCTCACAGATCTGCTTGTTCCATAACCCGCTGTAATCTAATCACACTATTTCAATCAATAACTACTTTTCAATTTGTCTAAACCAGAATGGATACGTCTCCCTGATGGGGGCTGCACCTGGAGCTCACACATATACTCAGTTGCTGAGGGATCAGGAATTTGCAATAAGCAGGCAGTGACAAACAGCCTTTTGAGGTTTAACTTCTTTCACTGGTATAGCTACAATTTGAGGGGAAGATTTGTCCATAAAATTAGAATGACAAACTACAAAACTGGATGTTTTTATGTGCCCAGCTTCATCTAGCTGATGACAATCTGGGGACCCCAGGTAAGGTGACAAATTAGTCCTCCAGTAATTTTGTGAAGACACTCTGGTTTGGTGGTCAGCGCCATAAAATGTGTTGTAATTTGGAATTCAATTTTATCCATCAGAACCAAAGTGAAAATGCTAAAGCACTTGCCACACTTTATAACAGAATTCACTGTCTGAAATAATAATAAAAAGCAAGCAAAAAAACCCACTCCCAGAATCTCCTTTTTCCTCTTAGGAGTCTTCAGTGTTCTATCAAAAATAGTAATGTATATGAAAGAAGTCATGCATTTCTCCCAGAACTGATTATTTGACTGATTGAAGATAGGGTGGTTAGTGTGGGGAATTTTGCTTGAATCAAGGGGTGAAATGCCAGTCACAATCTTTGATTATTCATCTACTAAATACTTTTAAAAGCAGTCTGAGGAACAAATCTATCCACTGCACATTCATTCTGCTGACATTAGCTTTTTTTTCCCCCAACTGTTAGCAGCAGGCCTTAAGATTTAAATTCTTTATATATAAAAAGCCCAGAAAGTAGAAGCAATAGAGAATCTGACTAACTGAAGATAGGGTTAGTGTGGGGAATTTTGCTTGAATCAAAGGGTGAAATCCAGTCATCTTTGATTACTCACCTCCTAAATACTTTTAGAAGTATTTTATCCCAGCATACTGTAGTCACATTATGTGAGTGAATATCTGGAATGTCTGTTTCATTTTGAGATGTGAATTTAAAGCCACAAACAGAAAAAACCCAACACCAAAAACCCAAAAAAGATCTTACTGTTCTGGACAGGATCCTTCACAACAGCGTTTGTTTTTGCCACATCTCCTGCAAGTTTACTGTAGTTGTTTCTCAAGCCCAGGAGATTCTGGTTGAGGTCTTTAATCTGGCCCAGGACATCATTTGCAGTATCATTGGCCTGTCTTGCTTTGTCTTTGGCTGCCTGTACCTTTATAGCTGTATCTGTAGGTAGAAAAGGATAATGAAATAATTGCCTAGAGTATAGAAGTTGCCTCTGCACATCTTAAGTTTTTTTGTGTAGTTCTTTGAGAGCTCCTACTAGTAATGTTTACTACTTAGACATTACTAATTTTAAGTGTGAATTTCAGAATCTGGCCCTTTGTATCTTTTTTGAGACAACAAATACACCTGAAGAAGACAAAATGGTCCAGCTCCATTTTTTATGAAAAGGACAAAACACTTTTAGGAGGTAAATTTTTCTGCAATTTTGTTATTGCTGTTGACTTCCTACTTAACCTCTGATCAAATGTCAGATTAAATATTTGATACTTAAAATAAACAGGACTTGCAATTTTCTGATGCACAGAGTAAAGAAATCTAACTCCATGTATTTCAGTTGCAACTGACAAATAATCTTGTGAATCAGGAGACCAAGGGTTCATTGACTGAATTAATAAAAATATATCCGCAGACATCCTTGGTGACCTTGAGCAAAACATTTAGTCTAAGGCTGCCCCAACTCCTTGCCTGCAAAATGAAAATAAATGCTCTGTCCTTGAGATGAAAGCATTCAAGTCTGGAATGTTTTTGGTTCTGGTGTTGGTAGATGATAAAACAGACAGCAAGTTATTCAAGTAGGTTTTTATTCAAATCCTGTCTTAGTAAATTGGATTGCTTTAAAATTCATCATGCAGCTGTTGAGCAGCTCAGGTGCTGTTGCCTCATTGGGAATACATAACATGATGAGCCAGCAGCAGAGACTGTGCTGGGCTAGAGGGCTGCCAAATTTTCTGAATTCCCATAGATGCGAGGAAGTGAGCCTGCAGAAAATGTTGCAGCGGACACTCCAGCTTGCAATGGGACCAGTGTGAACTCCCACCCTATCACATCACCACAGTGGAGTCATGGGACCTGCTGGAACCTGATCTGTCACCTGCTTCCTGTGAAACTGTGATTAGAGTTGTTCTCCCCTTATGTTCTCCAAGGTATCTTCATGTCTGTCAGTCATATGAGAATTTTGGAGTGCAACTAAGAAGTTTGGACACCTCTGAAACAACCATGTAGAGACAGTGCCACTTGTGATACTGACTGGGGCTTACTGTGGTAGTCCATGAAGTTAATGGACTGAAGCAGTGGAGAAAACACTGGAGGTTGCCTTTTCTTTCTATTTCTGACTGAGAGATGGCTGATAAGTGTTAGTTTATACCAACATTTGCTTGAAGCAGATTGCACATTCCTGATTCTACGAGTATATGAAGATGTGGGAAACACAGACATTTTCTCCATTTAAAGGGATCAACAGTATAGGTTTCTAAATGGTCTCCCAGGTAAGTATTTCTTTCTCAATACAACATCTGATGTAATCAAGCCTGTGGCCTGGGGAGCACATGATGCTTCCAAAGGCCAGAGAGAATTGATGGGTTTGTCCTGGATGCCGGAGAGTTACATGACTCTTTTTACTTTCTTTTGTAAGGATATATCATACCTGTACTCCAAACAACTCCCCCCTTATTTCTGAAGTTTTGGCTCTGAAAAGCCCCCAAAACACAATAGCACCTTGAAAATACAACTGAACCTTTAATAAACCATTATTATCATCAGTCCTGAGAAGTGTGAGAGCAGAGAGTTCTGATTGCCTTTTTTTCCTTCTTTTTTTTTCATAATGTCTAGGTATGTCATTTGAGGCCATTTTTAGATGTCATTAACCTTTTCTTGTAGAGTGAAAGCTGGAGTTACTTCTCTCTGTTGTTCACACCAGTTACATTTATTTTCAGCTACACTTTAAATTAAGCTTATCCCTGAACAGGAGTCCTTGTCCTGTGGTGATTGACCCATCTGTCCCATTTTGAATCCTTCTGCTTTTATTTGGCTATTCTTAAAGCATGGACACAAGAATTATTAACTTCAGCTGCTTCCTGATTTCTTGAATCCTTGAAGAATAAAATATGTGACAAGGTAATTTCCTTATTGGTTATTTCCCAACTAATTTACTACATTTTCTTATCCATGCTATTTATTTCCTCTGAATTTCATTCTTAATACACATCCATTTCTTTATAGGAGTGCCCTTGTCTCAAGAGCAGGCACCCTGTAACTCTAATCTGACAAGAGTTTATTGCTTTGCTGATGGTTGCATATTTCATATTTCTTTTACTTGTTGCATATTTAGTATTCTGTGTTGTAAGGTCAGATGGCCTTAGAGGTCCATTTTGTTTGACTTGGACATCTATCTGTGCACAAGAAGAGAAACAGTCGTGTCGACATCTGTGGTCAAAACCCAGTAAGAGGCATAAGACGAGCATGACATATTTAAACAAATTTTTTTGAATGCCAGATTTCAAGGATCACTAAATCTAAAACAGAACTTTTCAGTTAACTGAAATTTAAAGCTGCAAAAATGTAAAAGATCGATAGAATATTGTTTTTCATGCTGAGTTTTTACTTGCAGCCTGAAACTTCCAGATCATCACAAATCAAACCAAACATGGATTTTCTTTAGAGACTTTCCTTAAGGCTTATCTTCAGTTTATGAAGTGCTCCTTGGAGAGAAAAGCAGAAAATTACATTAATAAAAACTACTTTATTTTCCTAAACAAACATTCAGTTTATTACTGTTCGTTGCCTGGTCAGCTGGGAGGTGTCCCTGCCCATGGCAGAGGGGGTGGAACTAGATGGTCTTTAAGGTCCCTTCCAACCCAAACCATTCCATGACTCTGTTTACAGTGACACTATGCTGTAGCTGTGTCTTACTATCACAACACGAAGTAGCTAACACCCCAGGACTCTAGGATTTTAAAGAGTATCAATGATGATTCAAAACTCTTTTTTGGCTATACAGATTTAGAACGTGCATAGCACTTGAGAGTTCACTGAGGAAATGCTGTTCTAGTACTGAACAAATTACAGTCTAGAAAACATACACAACACCAAACAGTGACTAGAAATTATATTGCAGTATAAATCATAGAATGGATTGTGTCGGAAGGGACCTTAAAGTTCATTTAGATCCAATCCTCCTGCATGGGCAGGGACACCTGCCAGTAGACCAAGTTGCTGAGAGCCCCATCCAACCTGGCCTTGAACACTTCGGGATGGGGCACCCACAACTTCCATGGGCAACCTGTTTCAGTGTCTCACCACCCTCATAGTGAAGAATTTCCTCCTAATGTCTAATCTAAATCTCCTCTCTTCAAGTTTTAATCCATTACCCCTTGTCCTGTTGCTACAAGCCCTTGTAAAAAGCCCCTCTCCAGCTTTCCTTCAGATAATGGAAGACCACTGTGAGGAATCCCTGGAGTCTTCTCTTCTCCAGACTGAACAACCCCCAAATCAATGAGAATGTGGTGGAAAGGTAAGACAAAACCCAGCAAATTTCATCCTGCCTCTTCTGTAAAGTCAGTAAGTATTTTTCTTGGGTTAAATCACACTACTTAAATGATAATGATTCATTAAACAGCAGTTTCATAAAAAGACTTTTCACATGTAAAGAAAAGACTATTTGTCTCATATTGGATCATAATTAATGATATCATAATTATTTTCTTTCTGAAACCTTCTACAAATTGCAGAAGCACAGTAGCTTTTACCATGCCAAAACACAAACTGATACCAGGTGTCTGTTTTCAGTGCAGTTCTCTCTCACATGCGCATCTTTTTCTTATTACAGTGGCCAGTGGTCAAAGTGGACACAGCATGGACACAGGCAAAGATTATTCAGACAGATGCTAAGTGGTAGGAAATGAAACAAAAGAGCAGGGATGAGTCAAGGGTTGCAGCACTTTTCCAGCTTACCGTTAGGAATGGCTGACAGCTTTCCAAAGGTTTCGTTCAGAGCTCTCAGGAGAATGGAATTCTTATCATCAGCATCTTTCAGCCTGTTCTGCATGCTGTCCAGATTATCCCCCTTTTCTACAGAAAGTGCACATAGTACAGAAGTTTTAGCACTATCCTTTCTTTGCACACAATTTAAAATGCATAATAATGAACAAGCAATTTATCATAAAGATATTATATTGTGTAAAATACGGAAGTCCACTATAGCAGGTTGTATGGTTGACTGAGCCCAGTTTTCTTGGATTTTCACAAAGATAATCAGTGTTGATATATCATCTGAGGAAAACATATGTGATTGGCTTAGCACTGATCATTAATATGAGGAGACTACACTAGCAGCAGGCTATTATGAAAAAAACACACTAAGTTTTTTTTGGGGAAAGCTTGCCTAGTACATAAAATTCAAAGCTAAGAATTTGTTTGAACCAACAAACTAGTACAAAGCAAAGGCAAATGTGTCACATTCACTGCATTGCACATGAACCTGATGTTATGCTTACAGGTAAGTTCCTATCCTTCAGCAGTTGCTTTGAATAAAAATTATGGAGGTTTTTTTTGGACAGTATCCAGCATAGCAATAACATTTCAAACTCTCCAAAGTGAGAATCCAGCTAAACTTTATGGCTATTTAAGCAGATATTGTTTCAAAATTTAGAAAGTAAAGTTTGGCACAGAAAATGCCAGTTAATGCTTAAACTACTACCTTAGGGGCATTTTTCATAATTTCTTCATAGTAATATGCAAGTCTTTGGAAGAGACAGCTGGTAAATTCTTACCTTAAAGGCAGGCCCTATTGGGAAACTAATACAACATCACTGTGCTTGATAACAAAAAGGAGAATAATAATTCATAGAAACAGAATTCAGGATACAAAGTATGACTGCAACCTTCAGATATGTGACAGTGTATTGAAAACAAACACCTAGTTTTTTGATACTTATCCAAGTAGATACTTGGATAGGAAAACACATTAGAGATTAGGGGTTTTTTTCAGTGAAATATAGTCACATACTTGTAAAAAAACAAAAAGCATATACATATATATATATATATATTTTTAAGGACAGTATTTAAATGTATCATTGGTACACCAGCATCCCCAACAACATGAGGGCTGGAACACTTTTGTAAGAGAATAAACAGAAAAATGGATTAAAATAAAAGATTGTGGTTCACGTACCACAAAATAAAAAATGTTAGGCTTCTTAAAACTAGATTTGTAAGAAGAAATTTGTAATGAGAAAAAGCAAACAAAATGTATATATCCTACAAGAAATCATTAAGCAAATTTTCAAAGACTATAGCAAGACTGAAATAGCAGATGGAATTTATATGAGACTCATAGTTTTATTGTCAGAACTTTCAAAATGCTATTCAGGAAGAAATCTGGTTGCTGTATTTAAATTAGCGCAACACAGAGGACTGTGGGAGTGCAAATGTCCCACAGAGGACAGGACATTCATATGAACTGTAAGAGGCACAGTTAACACTAGAGTAAAGCTGGGAAGAATCATATAAATTATAAGCTCACCCTTCTCCTCAAAAACATCTTTAGTTTTAAGTGACAGGTTTTGTCATCAGTGATAAATGAGACTACTGGTAATGTGATGGTTTTAAACTAGGATGAAATCACAAGATTCTGGTCTTAAATGCTCTGACACTTCATCTGAGTTAATTTCTTGTTAAGCAGTAATACCAACAAAATTGTTTCAGTTTCCTCCATCTAATTCTGAAATTATGGTCTGCATGAAATTTCTTTGGTGTCTCTGGTACTTTTGGATTGTTAGTGTTTTTAACGTGTGTTAATACTTCTGAGATTGATTCACTTCTGGTGGTGGTACATAAACTTGGTTGCATAGCCTTAAATTATCTCTTCTCCTTCTCTTTATTCTGCCAGATTCAACATTATCCTAATTATCTTCTGGTTATATTTCTGAAGAATCATGTTTCCAGACTTCTGTTTTCAGCTTTGTAACCATAGCAGCAAATTGATTTTTATAGATTTTAATAAAAGAAGTTTCCCTAGAACTCCTGAAATTGAATACTGAGTCTCTACCTGCTTAATACTTTTAATTCATCAAAATAATTTTAGCTGTGTTTTAAAAAATATTCTAATAATAAAGCCACAGACAAGTGCCCAGAGGGAGGCTCTTACACAGAGGTATGAGGAGATACTAAGGCCCATGACAGCTTATTAAGGAAATAATTCATTTTGCACAGTAATATTAAAATGAAGTTATATTTTGAAGTATCTTCCCATCCTGTAATCCAGATGGCCTCTTCACTAAACACTGAGCTAATTTTGTGTATGAATGACAGACTGAACTGACTTCACTTCAGGTTTTCCCTATCCTTTAATTGCTAGCATTTATGAAAAATGTTGGAGCTATGACTTGAAGGCCTGAGATCCTCCAGTTAATATAGATGTATAACAACAATAATAATAAATAATATAATACTATATCATAACTAATTATATACAATATATTATTATTATTACCATCAAATAATAATGTGTCATATATCAAATACTAATAATCATAGAGGTTAGCCAAAATACAGGCAGCTACAATCTAAGTCTTTCCAAACTAGAGATTATCTGACTTGGAAGATGTTAGTGGGTCTGTGCTGAAAGATGTCAGGCACTGTCAATTTACAATGAAGTGCAGGCTGAGGAGTATCCTGAGAAATTTCTCCCAAGTCTGTTTCCACTTGATTAGCTCTGCATAGAAATGGCACGGGATGCCAATCAATGCACTGTTTATTGTTCAAATCAACAAAAATATTCATGCCTCGCTGAAACTAAAGCCTAAAGACTAAGCAGGATCCTGAAGGACTTTGCAGGTATGGACCTTTAGGTTTCCTGGCTTGGTTAACATGAACAAAGACTTTAAATTTTTGTTTGTATTTCCAGGTTTAAACACAAAAACTACAGAATAAAACATCATCCTATTTTTCCTCTGAGTGAATAAACTAAAATGAAAGGAAAATAAAATAAATGTCCACACTCATATGTTTAATTAGGAACTCACTTCAGAACTTAGTTAATTACCATTTATAGGCAGTGTTCTATATGTAATAGAGACAAGTATTTATAGGTGTCTGCAGATCACATACATAGGTGGCACTAGTTCATTACTGATGATGTCCCATCATTACAATGCTAGTGGGAATATCTGTCTTTCCATAGTATGACCAAATACAGTTTTCCATATAAAACTGTCAAAGAAGATATAGGGCTATGCTACCCAACCCATATCCCCAAAAAACAGAGTAAGAGTGGAAATTGATCAAGGACTGATGTCTGCAGCTGTCTTTATTGACTGGATGCTGACAAATGAACTGGCAGTTACACACATCCCCTTCTGTTATCTTTGTTTTGTTTCTTCCAACTAGCTTTCTTGCTCTCCACAGTCCCATCCTATAAAGAGGAAGATGGGTCACAAGCTAATTGCTTTTCCCCTGGCATTTTGAACAAACAGGAGAAAGAGATATACCAGAGAAGTGCAGCTAATGATGGTTACCTTTAAAATTACTACTTTCAGCACTGGCTGCAGTTTCTGTATGAATATTATGTTGGTCATCAAACTAATGCAATAATGTACAGAATGCAATATGCCAGGTCAGCAGAAATATAAAGCAGAGGAGAATGCACAAACAAGGGATTTAGCTGTGCCTATCAGCTGGAAAATGTATTAGCTAAAAATATTCATGTGTTGTCAGACAAGACAGGTCCCCCTCAAGTTGTCAATTCTTAAGCAAAATAAATGACATGAGCTAAATTTCAGTAGCCACCTGACAGCAATCTCCAGCTGAAGAGGAGTTTATACATCTTATTTTTCCTTTTCATTGATCAGTTTTGACAAAGTCTGTATATAGTCTCAAATCTGCAATGGGGCAAGTGTATTTTTAAAACAGTAAATGCAAAATTATAAAGAAGAAAAATCGCTCCTGGCAAACTGAAAATCCCTCAAGGCACAGAGAGAATGAAGCTGGCAGGAAGCAGCACTCACTCATTTGTAGTCAAAATTTCAAAACTCCTTCTTAGCCAGAGCAACTACATACAGATTTTGCTTCTCCCATCGGTGCTATTCTTTCTAACTCTTAGCCTCACAGAGAGAGAAATAACTAAATCTCTATTTTAATAGCTTCTGTCAGAAGCTTTGCTTTGTAAGGCCTGTTTCAGCAGTTTTTGGTGGTAATATAAAACATTTCAGTGATCAACAGCCGTTTTATAACTAGAGTAATTGGCCACAAATCAGGGGAATGTCATAAAGTAGCAAGGAACCACTTCCACCTCCATCACAGCCCAGTCTGAATTTCTGGCTTCTAAATTAGTTGAGTGGCTTATGGGTCTTCATTACCTTAATTAATGTACTACCTGTAATACAGACAGAAATTTTAAACTAATGATTACTTCTATCTAACAGATCTTTACAGGGTGTACATCATCCATCCTGCCCTTCCAGTTAAGACTCTGAACAGGGTGGCTTTGTAAGAATTGTAAAAAATAGTGTTCTGTTATTTTATACTCTCATTTCCTATCCTGGAAGCACCAAGACATCCAGAAGGGATTATGCTCATAATAATAATAAAATCACCCCTTTGGAGCAAATGAAGGATGTGGAAAAAATAAATCTGTCATTGCATTTTGTTCTTATGCAACCACATTCTGGGCATAATATTAACTGATCGTTTTGGGTCATGCTGTGGAGCATGGCCATGTTTTATCAGATGCAAAATAGCCTACTGTAAAAAGTTCAGAATGTTTGTCTGTATGAAGCACTTTAAATCTCAGACATATCAGAGAGCATTCAAAATGCTCCATCTCATTACCTTTCAGTATGGGGCAAGAACATAGACCAAGATCTAATACGTGCATTTTAAGCACTGCTCCCTGCTTGTATTAAGATTGCTTCATGAATCTTTAGACTTCTTAGACCCTCACTTCTGAATTATGAAACTGTTATAAACTTAAATCCTCACAGGTGCAAAACAGGAGAACAATATACTCTTTTTCAAAAATTTCTAAAGTAATGTCTTGCTGGAGCTGTAATACATTTTTTCCTCGGGGTTAAATTGGACAGTCTTGTGGGCACATGGAATTGACATATATCCAAGTACAGATGCTATTTTATTTTGTCCTTGAAAACAGAACACTGTTCTATGGAACACAGAATTACTCTGTTATAACTGCCTGGGGAGCACACAAACCCCTTGACTCCACTCAGTGGTGTCTACTCTGCTCAGAGAAACCCTGCAGAAGGAAGAGGCAGCTCCTGTGTTAGTGTTTCCTAGACACTAGTCCTGGCAAACTGCAGCAGTTTGCTTTCCTGAAAGAGGCACTAACAACCTATTCCTTCTACTTCAGCCATGCTACACTCGGCTCCCCTGGTAGTTGTGTGAATTTCTGTAACATATTTGCTGAAACATGCCCCTCCAGCCCTAAATCTGTACTGAATCTGCCAGTAAAGAACACCCTAAACATACATCTAAGATTTACTAGGAACTGCAGACATATATATATTTTTTTTTTCCTCAGGACTGCTTCAAGAAAATCACAATGTTTTTAACTTTCAAACAGTGCGTGACAGTAAAATGTAACTAATGACCTTTTGAAACATTCTGCTTTATGACCTTATTAAGCATTTCATTTACTTGTTAACTAGTTTTGCAGTTTGAAATCCTAGAGCTGCCAAAACTAAATCAAAGTGCAGTAATATCCAAAAGAGGACTCCAGGTTGTATGGCTCTCATCCCTCATGCTGTATGCTTTTCATACTGCTTCTCCCAGTGGACCAACAAAAAATGTGTGTGCTAAAACCTGAAAGACTGGGCTGTATTATAAAAATCTGTCTTGTTTCTAATAAAAAATATTTTAACTATTCTAGCATGCCAGGGAGGCTTCAGGCATCATCTCTGCAATGAGCAGTTTAAATCACAACCTCAAATATTTACTGTGTGTGATTTTTCTAGTTCTAATCAAGAAACAAACAAAAAAAAACAACCCAGTTTGATTTTCAGATCCCACGACGAGCAAAAAATATTGTATCACAGCTGTTTTCCTCTCCTCACCTTTATTTCTTTCAAGTCCTAAATCTGTTTTCTCACATAGGTTTTGCTAAGCTTTTTCCATCTGTGGCATTCAGAATGTATAGTGCTTATCTTGAACATTCCAAGAGATAAGTGATGGACTTTGGCACTCAGGATATCTGTTGTCTGTCTTGTGGATTAAACAACATTTGCTGATGGACTAAAGAGATGTCTCAGCAACCCACCCAACCGTTTTGCTTTCCCTCCTGTGAGGAGTACCTGAGAACTGGGGAGTTCAGCTGGTGATGGGAGCAGAATATCCAGTGGTAACCAGGCCTTGATATGAAAACCACCAACTTAGCAGGACAAGACAAGGAGTGCCAGTCTCAAGCCACTTCCTAGGACCAAAACTTCACTTCAACAAACTAATCCTGTGGTGCCAGTTGACTCAACCTCCTCTTTTGTAATGGCTGATCTCATCAATTAGCCAAACAAAGACTACATAGCCCCTGGCATCATACCTGCCCCTGCTATCAAGGAGAAGATAGAAGGATTTTCTCCCTTATGCAGGGAGAAAAGTGGGGGTGCAGTGGGCAAGAACTGTATAAAAATCTGGGACTCTATGGGTGCATTGGAAGCACTTCCCCACCAGGAACCACTTCCCCACTGAAGACATCGCTGAACCGTGGGTGGTAACTATGCTCTCTCTTGCTGTCCTCCATCTCTTTGCTTTCTCCTCTCTTTTCTGTTTCTGTTTTCCTCCCTGTCCTACCCGCTCTAGGGACTTTTGTTGTGTTACTGCGATAAAAGTTTGTTGTGTGTGTGACATCTGACCTCGTTTGTGTGCTAATTTCACCATTTGGGATCACCTTTATAAAAAATTGCCAGGTATCCAAATACCGGATCATGACATTAATTGACATCACAGACAGGATCAGATTGTGACACCATCCTTGTGGTTAATTTCAGGTTAGCTGTATTATGTCTTCAGCCAGTTGAGTAAGATTAAACTAGTATGAACGACTTTTTGCAAAACTACTGTGACTGGACACAAGCTTCTACCAAAACGCACACAACAAAATTTCAAATTACAAAAGGGAGCGGATTACAGTGTATAAATTTGGAATAAACCACAAAGTTATCAACTTGAAATTATTCTGCCTAGACTAATCAAAATATTATTCAGTATTTGGATGAAAGACCTTCAAAATGGAGGACTCAGTTAATTGATCCTTCCCTCAGACTTCACTACACCAGTGGCACAAACACTCTGTTTTTAAGTTGCTTTCTTTGTGATATGTAAAAACAAAACAATTGAACATTAACGTTTAATATTTTTCCAGAAGGCAGATGTGTGAAACTCAACGTTGTCCTACTTGAAAGTGGATAACTGCATCATGCTTATTTCCCCTCAGGTTTAGTCAAAATGAATTATTTTTACAATTTTCTTCTAAGTTTGCTGTGGTGAAAGAAGTGTTGAGTACTGTCAAACAGAGGCTTCATTAGTGCTGCAATAAGTATTTTCTTAGAGGACCTATAAAACTGTCTGTCTGGATAAAGATGCAAGAAAGAAACTGGTTTTGGTTGCAGTGATCAGATCATTGAATCATAGGCTCAGAACTGATTTTTATCCAAAGATCATTTTTCTCTTTCTGACCAAGAGTCATTCCTCACTGATGTTTGTCTCAGCGGTTTTCAAAGAATCTCCCTAATCTCCTCAGTACTAAATTCCAGTACTTGTGTATTTTAATTGCAAGGAAGGTCTTCCTAATATGGGATCTGTATCAATGCATTTGAGATATGTTAGTCTCATCTTCTTTAGAGAAACCTTGACACAACTGAAACATATTAAGTTCCTACTCAATTGTCTCTTTTTCAGTCTACTATTTTAAATAATTTAAATAATTTCAATCTTCATGCTCATCTCTCCTTCCATAGATTTCCTATTAGTTTTCATTACGGCTTCAGGACCTTCTGTAAACCACTTCAGCCCTCACAAAGTTCAGTGCCCAGGACCATAGCCAGTAATATAGCTGAACCACTAGGAACCCTAAATGGATTGGAAGGATCATTTCATGTGTTTTGGAAAGCTATGCTCCTCTTCATGCATTCCTCTGTGAAATCTGCCTTTTCCATGCATCTCCTTAGTCTCATTATAGAGAAATGCTACCAGACAATTGCTCCTCATCCTGCATTTCTGCAGCTGATTATTCATGTATGCACAAAACACTTTCTGTGTGTCTATACTGACTGCTGTCCTACCTTCTGACACTAATGCCCTCACTTATTGATGAGAAAATATTAAGGATGTTATAAGCATAGCCTGACATGAATGACCAGATTTTACATCTCACCAAACAGCATAGTTCAAAACATTTTTATTTGTTCTTCAGTGGAAAATATTGAATAGAAATGTTTTATCTTTAACTGGGAAACCAAAGTATTTGGTTTGGAATCAACAAACTTGAGCTGCATTTAGATGTATTTATGTTTTAGGAACAAATAAATATTTTTTGTGTGTTTGAAAATATAGTTTTTCCCTAGAGACATGTTTTTAGTTTCATTTTTTTAAGAAAATGCTTAGCAATTCCCTCCCATTACTCTCTGTTTGGCAAACATCTTCATTCTACCTCTTTCTGGCACAATGCCATAAGCATCCTGAAGAGATGTGATATCTCTGACTGGCATTGCAAACACTGCTTCTGTATTGACAAGAATAAAAATTTAATGCTGGGCTGTTTTTTTGTACTCATTTTCTGCTAGAGCATTTAGTACATCAGAAACAGTATTTCCGTCCCCCTCTCCTCCCCCTTACTCTTGCCCTTGCTGTAGTCAGCAAGAGAAGACCAGGGCTCCAATTTCCTCAGCCTTCCTGTCCAAGACATGGACAGAGGGGACAAGCATCCCTGCATAATGCCTGGACCCAAATCAGGAGAATATTTTTCACTGATACGTTGTTCAGTTTCAAATCAGATAATGAATTCTATGATTTTCTACTGACATGGCTGCTTAATACTGGAAGCATAGCAGCCTCACAATGCTTTCCTTGTATTTAATGGGCCGGAATGTCACATACTGCACATACCTTTGACATCATTTTCTAACATCTTGGCTTCATTAAGGACCCTGAAGCTTTTCTGAAGAGAGCTCTTGGCGCCATCCTTCAATGATCCTTGAGGACCAGATGTCTGCAGAAAAACAAGCAGTGTCATACATACAGGAAAGTCTGAAGTCATAAAAGATATATGAAGATGATCTAAGTAAATCTAAATTTTAAGTGAATGTCAGTGTGCTCTGAATTATATCTCACTGCTGTTAGATTAGTCTTCAAGAGACAAAACATTTTCTCCAATTAATTTCCCTTTGTTCTTAAGGAAGCCAGATGTCCTTTGGAAAACCA
Source organism: Chaetura pelagica (assembly GCF_000747805.2). Lineage (NCBI taxonomy): Eukaryota > Metazoa > Chordata > Aves > Apodiformes > Apodidae > Chaetura > Chaetura pelagica. Next base: position 5,077,367 of record NW_009953496.1, on the reverse strand, counting down.
GTGATGACTTTAAAAAAAAGAGAGAAAATGTTCATTCATAGTGTTAAATAAACAGGTTAGACTCTAGAAGCAAAACTTTGTCCAAAACAAAGAAACGAGACATCTCAAGTTGAACACAGGCTTACCCCTCCAGCTGTGGACACAATACCATGCAATACAGTATTTCTTCCTAACAGCAGCTACAGTATCTGTAGAAGTCAGTATAGCTCTAAGGATCTCAATTCTAATACTGACAACAGAGACGCCTTTGTGGTTACATTGAAGAATTGTAATTCCTAGGTCGGTAAAGGAAATATGATCTAAAAGAAATAGAGTTTAAAAAGCAGGGGAAACTACAGTTAATCTGAAAGTGTTATTACTAAATAGCCATTCTTTGTCATATCATGCTACCTAAAGATCTTTATTTTGAGAAACATCCATCTCTATCTTCAGTACAGAGATTAACCAATAGAGAGAATCATCGATAGAATGATTTTTCCAAATTAGTATTTTCATTTCGCAGGGAATAAAATTACTGGGTTCCAAACCACTTGCTGTTCAGCTTGTAAGGCTGAACTTAGGTCACACATCATACCAAACATGTTTATTTGAGAATACTCCTGACAGCAAGATAATATTCTGTATTATTCATGGGTCACAGCCTTGTAACTAGTACGTAATTAAGAAGCAGATACTTTTAATTTTTCAGGCCAGATACATATACTAAAAAATTAACTGTGTGTCAATTAAATGACACAGTTATTATTACTATTCATTATTTATATAATGAGCATGTCCAGAGGTGGTATTTTTTGACAACGCTGTAAAAAACTCGGATCACACTTGTCCATTTCTTTTTCTGGTAAAAATCTTAGAGGATACTTCTGGTTGTATTCAAAATTCAGAGGTTTTTTTTGACGGGTTATCTCATGGCCATATAGCTATTAAATATAGCTATGATATAGCTATTAAAGATTCCTTGTATACATATGGGATGTAAATGTATGCTTAGCTTTCATCATAGGCTAAGTGATTTTAAGAAGCAAGGCCCACATAACTCACCTGAAATATTAACCTGTGTACACAAATTCCTTTCAACATCAACAAAAACCGTATATTTGAAAGACGAGTAAAATTTTTCCTTATTATCTAATACAGGTAGCATTAGTAATGCTACACATACATATAAACCCAGGGAAAAAAATAGACAATCTAGTTAAGCAAAAGACTGCTCCCAAAGGAAGAATGTTTGGCCAGATTTTGTGGCAGATGCACCTGTCAAATCAGATAATACTTTTATATTCCTTTCCCCATTAGCAACAGAACCCAGGGTATGATCACTCTGTGACCATGGACTTAAAAATAATGATTGCTATTATTATTAAATGATTAGGCATGTTTTACTGGCTGTTAAAGCAGTTTATATTCAATACAATGAAGCTGGCAGGCCAGATTTACTGTGCAGAGCCAAGTAGTTAATCAAATCAAGGACAATAGTTTGGCATGTGCTGACAATTAGACAAAAACAGATTTTGGCATTAAGTTAATACTAGAAAAGCCCCTTCAAAGACATATACGCTTGTACTGATTAAAAGCTTTTTAAAAAATGTATTTTAAAACAATTCTGAAATTGAAAGATTAATCAAGACATCTGATGTAAAGCATCTCTCTCTTTTTTTTTTTTTTATTAGCTTTTCTTGTGGCTCATGAGATGTCAAGTTATGATGAAGTCAATAAAGAAATAAAAAAACAAACCTTTTTTGGCTTAGTGTGAAGTGCGTTTGTGGCAAGCCTGGGTAAAGTAAAAAATTAGTATGATCCAAGATAAACTGGGAAATCGCAGGGTCTCAAGAATCTAATTTGTTCTGACTCTGTCTCTTCCAGAGCATCCATAACCTGAGTATAGTACCTCCCTCATTCTGTGCCTTCCTTCCACCCCCTACCCCCTTCATGCCAACTCTGTACGGTTTGACTGCTTGTAGCATCTTCTGGCAGAAATGGGATCTCATTATGTATCTGAACAATGCAAACCTAACCACGGTTTAGAGGCGTAAGTGCTGTTATAGTTATATAATACAAAATACTGCTATTGAAACTATACACCATCCTTAACAGTTTTCTTCTTATCCACGTAAACAGAAATATTAACAATTTAGCAAAAAAACCCCTCATCTATCAATCACAGAAAAAATAATTATGAATTGACAATTGGCAGACAATTTGGGTAAGGAAAGAATTCAGAAAGAATATCCAATCACATTAACAGAGAAATGTACTACATGCTGCAAGCTGGAATAAGATCAACCACAGTCAAATTAACTTATTTTCTTTTCACATACATTTATATTCTGGGAGGTTTTCACCCACACAATAGCTTGAGCTACTCTCTTTTTTACCAGTCCTGAAGGTAGCTGAACATGCTGCAATACCAAAATGTCATGAATGATTTGCACCTCAGGACATCCTCATGAGGAGGGTGACTAGGCAGCTTTGTGCCATTACCATACAAGGAAAACTAGACACCCGACAGAACTGTTGGGGTACTACTACAATGAAAGCCACAAGCAAAGAAAGAATTGGGATCCTAAACAACTAACATGTCCCCTGTGGTTCCAATTACCAGGCTACAAGCCCTCTGAAGAATAATCACACTTTTTCAAGATGTATTGTAAAACTATGATTCCAATCTGTGAGACACAAGCTGTATCTGTTAACAAGACTGCTCTTAGTTAGTTACTGCCTTGGCTAAGGAATGGGATATTGAACCTGCTTGAAAGCTAGAGATTTCTCATCCATGATAAATTTATTTTGCTTTTAAAGGGGAGAGCAAATCCATTATAAAAAGCTCAGGAGGAATTTTTCTGACGTATTTTCAACACATTTTCGTGGTCTTTTATCAGGCTTCCTGTAATTACAATGAATTTTAAGCATCTTTTAATTTTTGTTTTTAGCAACATTAGCTTAATTTGAGAACAAAGTAATTTTTCCATTCCAAATTAAAAAACCAAAAAAAACCCTGAGATAGCATTAAGATTCTGCTCTCATGCTGATGCTCAGTTAAAAATAAGTTCCTTGGGGCCTGCAGAAAGAGGGATACTGATCTACCTGGTTAGCAGTTAAGCTCTTCACTTAGCATGAGCAAACATTCAACAGTCTTTGCATAAAACAAACAAGAAAACAGAATAGTGAAATGATGACTGAACTTCAAAATTAACATACTTTTCAAATCTGACCCAGAATCCCCACATGATCATTTACCAAATAACAGTTAAAATCTACCTTGCTCTGCAGCAATTTGATGGCAAACCACTGATTATCTCTATATAAATCACATTACATTTTAAAAGCAGCAGCTCTCTCCATTTTCTTTATCAACTAGATCCCTGTTACACATACACAGCTCATAATGAAAACAAGCTCTCTCTAACAAATATATACAGTGGTGATGCTTAAAACCTCTCCTTCATCATCTCTTAGTCTCTTTTCTTGCTACTAACTTGCTTCTATTTACATCATATTGCCCATCCTCACCTCCATCCCTTACAAATAATCTACCCACTTTGTCTCCACTGTATAATCAGCCTGTTCACTGTCTGATAGATATACTCTTCTGTAGCCATACTGTAATCACTTCCTTTGTTTCTTGAGTGCTGTGTCTTTTTTTCTTACCCAATCCCTAAAACAGCTGCCTGCCTCACTCAGCAAGCCACCAAGGAAGCAAAAGATAGCTCATTATTTACTTCTGCAGTGTAATTAGGAGTTTCAATGGTACAAACAACTATTTACAGAGAACTAGGACATACTAATGCATGAGGTGAAATATTTTCATGAAGAGAGAAATACAGTAATTAGTGTTATTTGAAAAAGAATTTGAAAATGTAAACATCCTAAAAATATTACATTTCTTGTGCAGTAGCTAGATCATTTTATCCTTCTCCTAAATGCAAACCTTTACAGCATGTGATTGCTTTTGCTATTCTTATAATCCATTTGACTGAAGTACCTCTCTGAAACCTTTATTCATGTATGAGGCTGTACCTACATGTTGCTTCAGCTCATCTACATTTTTCTATATCAAATATGGGGTCTGGCAATTTCATATTATACTGTAATTTCCTTGTGTTTCTGTGTGCCTGCAAAGTGCACATTGGTTGCTTTCTAACCAGCTTCCATAAATTAGCCATTATCTCCTTTGATATTTGACAAAAATATAATTGTGGCTATGCTCAGAACATCTTCCGCTCACAGTATACGCATTATGAACCTGAAATGCTCATTAAGACTCAGGCTGGAGAGCTGGCACTACCTTACAATCCTACTTTTAAAAGTTCTCTCTGTTTTCTCCAAAAAAATCTGCATGCAGTACCTTATCCTGAGAATGAGATTTGTCTGCAAAACCAGCAGAGTTCACAAAAGGAGCTGTATGGCTTCTATAAGCAGAACTTTCTGCTCCTCTTGTACAATGCTCTATTTTTAGGATTCTGCTGGATGCACGCTGTTCATCTGAGGTGCACAGGAGTGCCTCTGAGCATTTTTGTGGAACTAGAGTGTGAATAGTTACTCAAGGTATGGAGTTCAAGCATGTAGGGAGCATCGCAGTCCTGTTTACACAACTGCTCTGGATCTACCGGTTTAAAAGACCATGAAGAAAGCAAGTGTTGTCCTGATTAGAACCTTATCTCAGGGAAGAAGAAAGTTCAGACCAGAAAATGTTTTTCATTTCCAGTTTTGTAAATTTCATGCATGAGAAACTGAAAGCTAAGAGGTTCTTGTTTTATTTGGAGGATTTGTTCCAACTCCCTCCAAACTGTTCTTCAGATATGTTTTTATTTCTGCCTGCTGCTATTTCACTTCATCAAAAAGTATCCATGATTTCAGCAGCTGTGTGATCTGGATCTAGGAATATAGAGCTTGTAAGAACAGGTGACTGTGTGGGTACTTCTGCCTGACATGGAAGGATTAGGGATGGTTTTGGTAATCCTAATGCAGTGGCCACCTCCAGAAACGAGAAGAAGATGTTTAACTGAGATATTCCATGCTCTTTTTAACTGATAGTATGTAAGTATGCTAGAGTAATATTTTTCTAAGTGATTTCTCTAACCACTTCTAACCAAATTTGCCAAAATGAGGTTTCCCACACTATGTATTATGAATACTTTAAAGAATGTAATGTTCTAGGTGAACCTGCTCTAGCAGTGGGGTTGGATTAGATGATGTCCCCAACCATTCTGTGATTCTGTGACTACTTAGATGTGCGCAAAACATTTGCTAAATATAAAGTAGCTTTATTGAGCATCAAATGATCTACACTCCTGACTTAAAGCTTTCCTTGCATCAGCTGTTAGCTTGAGCCATACATAGATAGGGACTGAAAGGTGGAAAACAGAGGGAGGAAAAACAGTAAACAAAAGGGGAAAGCAAGATAAGGAAAAGGAGTTAGGAACAAATGGGGATGTAGTTTGAAGGTAGCTCTGACAGGGGAATAGTTTTCTGACTTAAACACAAGAGCTGCTGGTGGTAGGGGTCTCTAAATACAGTCATAAAATGGCAAAACATGGATCTGAGAAAAGGGGCAGCACAGTTCTACAGAAAATGTAAGTCTTCTTTCCAATTTACTTATTTTTCTTACCGCTTGCATGGCTTCATTTGCAAGAGCCTTGGCTTCCTTGGCAACTTTTTCAGCTTCATCTGTGTAATCCTTGATGTTAGTATAAGCATTGAAAGCAAGTGTGGCATTGAAAGAGAGGTTTTTGGCTTCATCAAGGATTCTGTTGGGATGGCAAAAGTAAAAGCACCGTTAAACCTGCTACATTGTATCCCACTTTTTCAAACCAAACACCCTGCACTTCTAAGGCTACTTCTAAGGCACTTCTTTATAGAGCAACACTGCACTTGAGATTTCAGGAGTTCTGGCATCATGTGTTTAATGGAACTCACATTTTATCTGTGTAGAAAGGCATGAAAAATAATGTTACTAAAAGAGGAGGTTCTGTGAGAGAAAAATGGACGAGACACTGATAAAAGATAGTGTAGTGTTTAACACCATAATCCAGATAGCATATATTCCTAACGTGGGTTTATAGATTGTGTTGAGCCAGGCAACTCAATTAATTTTGCACTGTATGAACATGGGGGAATCATCAGAGTCATGTTTTAAAGTAAAATCTATGAACAACTGATTTCTTTGTCTGGCTGCCAAACACAAAACCACCAGGTTTGGAGATCTCACTGTTCAAAGCAAATCCTAAATGTTAATTTTGTTGACCAAAACAAAAAACGTAACCAATAATGCTTCATATTGAATGGGGTGTTCCAGTTACATTAAATAATCTATTCCAGTAAATGTAATTAGATTTAAAAGTAATTATATACAAATAATATTTCTTGGTGCAGGGAATGGAGCTCAGCTGACCCTCTTTCTGAGGGATTTCTAGCCAGCAGGCTGGAGAAATAACTTTTGTTGCACTCTCTCGGCATGAGACATTCAAGTATTTTCTACAAAGAAGTACTGTACCTACAGAATTAATCTGAAGACATCTATCTCAGAATACATTATGCCTGATGCCTATAATGCTTTTCCTGAATAAAGAGAAAATGGGCTAAAATCCCTACTTGAAAGGGACAAGAACAGATTTGAACTCAGATTTTTGCCTCTCTGGGAAATATTCTAGCTATCAAGGTGTACAGTAATTTAAGAGAGGCAGAGATTACTCCTGCTGGACTTGTTCCAGCTTGTATAAAATATTTAGTCATTGAGACAGTGTGTGTGGAAGAGAAACTCATTCTTTAATCTAGTAATTAACCTATTCTCTGGGGAACAGTGACAGCTGGGCTCCAATCCTCGCTTCAATGAGTATTTAATGATTTCTACAAAATGCAACAGGAAAGACAAAGGGGACGGAACATCTACTCCCTGGACTCCACATGGGCTTAATAGAGGGAGAGAGAGACCCTTTAGGCTAATGCAGAATAAGCATGACTGAGCTGCCTCTGAATCACTCCTGGAAAAGCATCTCTCCTTCCTCAACTACAGATGGAGCTCACTAGGCTATAGTTAGTTTTTTGAGCTGCACTGTTAGAGAAATGAACAGCCCAAAACAGTTGTCTACCTAGTAGCTCAGGTTCTGCTTAGAAATGTGGTTCAAATCCCTTTTGGTTAGCAGGGAACAGAACTTAATTTGCCAAATACTAATTAAGTTTACTCATGAGCAGATGATTAACTATAAGGGAGAAGTGTTTCCTGTATACAGGAAAAATAACAATTTCTTCTAGGTTAAATTAATGAACAGTTCCATGTTTTGACTCTCAAGAAAACACTCTCACCATTGATCAATGTACTAGTTGAAGCCTTAGGGGGTGACTGAAGAGAAGGGGCTCTCCCTCCATTTCTCCTCTAAGATGAAACGGCATTTTTCAGCAATTTCAGTGTTAACTGAAAGACACCCAAGTGCCAGTTGTGAAGATAGATACATTTTTTAATCCCTAAGTCAGATAGAAACTGCATATTCCTGTAAAGTATGACTGCTCAATGTCAGTGCATGAAGTAAACAGCTTACCCTTGTACAGGATTACATAGAACCTTGGTATTTCTTTCTCTTTTGAAATGATGTATCTATCTGGCCACAATAGAAATTTTGATTTTCAACAATTTGCTTTTAGATTTAATTTTTAATATCCTTGATTATGCATTTTTATTGTATATCTTGAGAAACTGAAGTTGATGTCTGATTCAGCTTGGTCTTAAGGGGCTTAGGGTAGTGTTTAAATTCGCATTCATTGTGGTATAGCACCTACCCACAAAAAGCCTATTTAGGATAATTAAAAACCTCTGTCTCAAAAAGCGTCTTGCTAACTTTGCATTAAGGAGGCAAAAATATTATTTTCTGTCTACATTTGCTCTACTTCATAATTCTTCCATGACAACTTTCCATGTATTTGGATGTTTATATCGAAATTCATGGATACTGTGGTTGGATAAGACACTAGTGACTTACTTTAGGTCTGGAGGTGCACCACAAAACTTATGTCCTGATTGGACAATGCACATTTACATAAGCCATATTTTTCTAGAAGCAGTGCCCTTCAAATTCTTTTTAATTAGGTAACTACAGCTATCATTATTCTTTGTACTCCTCAAAACATAAATCAGATTGAATATCTAGAGTAGCTGACTGCACTGTATATGAAGTATGAATGTGCATATGAATATACATACAAAAATACATATATTTTACAAGCATGAGACACTTTATCAGAGATAAGTCTGTGTCTTTCCTTCAAAACTACAGATGCTGGCAGGAAAAAAATGTGTTAAGCATCTGCTCACAAGTCTGTGATAATAAAGTGTTCAGGACATTAAAGTCTTCAGACAGTTCTAAAATACGTAAGTAGCAAAAGGAGCATATTGTCTACGTTAAAAAAAATAAAATAAAATTATGCTGGGGTCCGTGAGGTAGAATATCCATTATCTATTTCTGAGTATTACTGTTAAATATTACAATTTATCATAGAATCATGGAATCATTAAGGTTGGAAGGGACCTTGAAGATCATGAAGTTCCAACCCCCCTGCTGTGAGCAGGGAGCCCTGCCACTAAACTAGGTTGCACAAAACCTTGTCCAACCTGGCCTTTAAGAACTTCAGGGGTGGGGCATCAACAACCTTCCTGGGTAACCCACTCCAGTTCCTCACCACCCTTATAGTGAAGAATTTGCAGCCATCCAGCCAATCTCTTATTGTCCGAGTGGTCCATCTGTCAAACCCATGCCTTGTTAGTTTGGAGACAAGGATGTCATGTGGGACAGTGTCAAGTGCTTTGCACAAATCCAGGTAGATGACGTCAGCTGCTCTGCCACCATCCATCATCTCTGTAGCCTTATTGCAAAAGGCCATCAGATTGGTCAGGCATGACTTGCCCTTAGTGAAGCCATGTTTGGCTGTCACCAGAAAACTACATTCACCATGAAGTATAAAGTATCCTTCTCCTGAAAGGGCTGTGGTCATATAAACCAAGGGCACCGCAGTTCTCACTTATATTTAGGAATGTGACAGTGGTAAACAGAAACTAAAATTTCTGTACTTAGGCTTAAGCATTTTGGCCCATGACACCTACTGTTTTTGGAAGAGTATTCTGAACCCACTAGAAGGATTATGATCTGTGACTATGGGGGATTTTGGACAGTGAAAAAATTAGTATCACCATAAGGGTCTCCTAGCAAAATGATAATCTTAAAAATAAAAAAATACTGCTGGTTTTAAACAAATGCTTATGAAAACACACAGTGGTCTCTGTAAGACAAAGTTCAGGTTTATCCACATCAACATAGCAGCCAGCATATGGTAAGTTACACTGTTCTATGAGTGCATCTGAGGGCACTGTTGGAGTTAGTGCAGCCTGTAAGCACCACAAGATGTTTGAAAGGGTTTACAAGAGATACGCAAACCAACCAGCTGGATAGTTGTGTGCTCATACAGAACACTGGTTATTTGTATGCTCCCAGTGACAGCTTTCGACGTCTCAGAATGCCCTTCAATTTCTGTCAAGCAATTTTCCACACCAGCTCCATGATTTTTTCATTACCAATGAATGGCTGCCTTACCCATCCAGTATTGCAGATGATTCATTCAGCTGGGCTGCATGGTTCTCAGCTTGCAACACCTTTTCTGGAAGCATCCTATCTCGAATGTCTTGTGACAAGTCATCTATTTTATCCTTCAGCTGGTCAGACATGGGCTGCATCTTTCCTGCAACATCTTCTACATACTGAAAATTACAATAAAAGAAAAAAAAAAAAAAAGAAAAAAGAAGGCCTTTAAGCAGTTGAATGCAAGCACTCTGTAGCCCTTTATATATTTATTTTTCCTTGTGAGGTATTATCTCTTAACTTAGCCATGCATTAAGACTTCAGGGAACGAATATGGAAAGAATAATGGAATGGCTGCACTGGAGAACAGAGGGGAGGCAAAGCAATACTCCAAGAGCTGTTTGCTTCTTTTGATCTTAGTAGAAATTTTTATTTTACAATTAATGAACTGCACAGTTTTAAAATTTATAAACTTTAATTCGGATTTCTTTTCTGAATGTAGATTCATAACTAGTTATAATAAATTGTTGTTGTGCTCCACAATAATAACTAAACAATGAGAGAAGTTTCATGTTTCAGGATCCTTTGAGTGACTCATATGTATTTTTGCTTATTAAAGTATCTTTGTAAGTATTATATTATTGTAAGACCTGCCATTCCTGTTCCAATAGACTGTCTCAAAGTGTTTCCTTTCCTGTTTCTCTGAAAGGCATTTTTCCATTCATTATAACAATTTTTAATACAAGATGGAAATACTTCTAGAACCAATGATATTTCAATAGTTTTTATTAATTTTTACTGTAGCTAAGGCACTGATCTCAAGCTCTGTTGATAAAACTTTTAACGCTGAACTTTCAAAAAAATCCAAAATGAAAATGCAAACATCTCCAGTCCCTAGGGGGAGCCTATCGAGACTTTTAAGTCTATGTAGACTTAAAATTGTTGCCACAGGCAACAAATTATTTCTGAAGCTTCCTTCTGATATGCATACACAGTTTTTGTGCAGATAAATCTACATCTAGATCACAGAGTTGCAAAGAGATTGTGACTGGATCTGCTGCATCTGCAATTCAAAAGATACAGTTGGTAGCACAATCACAATATCATCTTTATGAAAGAAGGCAGAATCCATGAAAAAATATGAGCTACCCCTTTATGTAATCCAATGACTCATTTCAATCTCAAAGTTAATAATTTATATATAATAGATTGGCTTTTCTGCCACACAGTAATGGAAAAAAATATGTTTTTCCAATGCAAATATTCCAACATTGATAAATAAAAAGAAAAAAAATAAATTAGGTGTTGCTTTAGTTATCTATTTTGCCTTTGTAATGATGCTTCGTTGTACTAATTCTCAGATAATACACTCACCTCTATAGCTAAGCTGATTTCATTCGCAAGTTTGCTGGCTTCATTAAGGATATCATTCCCTTCCTGTAGGCTCTTCTCAACAGCTTGTCTGCCGTCTTCTACAGCTTGCTTCTTTTTCTATAAGAAGTGTTCACACAAAGAAAAATATGAGTTGGTTACTAGAACAGGGATGCCAGTTCAAATACCAGTATCCCAATACAAGACTGCATTTTGTCACAATGCTACTTCTGGAATTCTCTGAGTTTTCCAAGCAAAGACAGTGACAACAATAAAGCACATAAAATGTAAACTATCTTTCTCTTCTCATCCTGTCCCCAGTTTTGTATGCCCCTCCCACATGGCAGGTTTTTGTTGCTCTACAACAGAGGTAACTGACTGTAGTACTATTGCAAATGAATCAGAAAAAAGTTTGAAAACCTAATCTTTATTCAGACTTGTAAGTTCTTCATTTTGACATTACCTTCTCTGGCTATGAAGGCACTCTGATACTGTTATGCAGAGAATGTTTTGAAAACCAGGATAGCAGGTAATTTCTTCAGCCTTTATCCAGCCACCTTTGAGAAGTAAATGCACAGAACAGAGACCACCTAACTTCTTTCCAGCACTGTATTTCCTTAATTCAATCTAGTCCACAAATCTTGGCTGAGAATTGAGGTCTCGGAACTCTAACCTCATCACTGTCCATGAGGTGAAAGCTCATTGAGATACAGAGTTGAAATATTTATCTTCGTTAGGTTGACTCTGCTCTTTATGTCTTGGTTAAATGCTTGTCGATGCACAATATAATATGCTCTTTAAGTCTCCACAATTTAAATTAAATCACAAGTAGACCTTCCTGCTATGAGTGAGATCATTTATAGCAGCTACTAACGACAGAGGATAGAGTTTGATTTATTACTCTGTAATATCCACACACGCCCTTCAGTTTTCTTCCCAGGGTTTGAAGAGGACATGAAAGTGTAAGCTTTCTAGGAGCAAATACATGACAGGAAAGATTTTAACTGAACTCCTACTTAAATCTTGAGCACAAGATTTGAATTTTACATGACTTATTATACTGGGATGAATTTAATCTCCTCCAGAATAGGAAAGACAATGTACCCTCTGCTCAGTGTTTAGAAGCAAATGGTATCATTTTGATAAAGCTGGGCAGTAATTTTACTTCTAAAAGCCAATGCATTTCCTCATTCTGAGGATGTTTCCTTTTAATTACATCAGATATGGTTATATTTTAATAATATTTTTTGGTTTGCTTATATTTTTGATTCAAATTGTAATCATGCAAAATTACAAATTCTGATCAGACTCCAAGTAATCAAGGGCAAAACTTGTCAGCACTTACCTCTACCAAGGTCATGTTTTTTTGGTTGACTGCAGATAAACGATCAGATTCCCTAATTTTGCTTGTAGCTTCTCTTAGCAGAGCTCGAGCATCATCAACTTTGGTGTGGTAGTTTGCCAGCTTGTCCCGGACCTCATTTTTCAGATCTTCATTTTTCTGACTGGGTTCACCAAATAATTTCTTCACCTTGTCCAAGAGATCTTCTGAATTCCTGCAATATATGGCCACCTATGAAGGCACTGACTTCATATTCCCTAATATGAATATTCTTAGTAACAAGCCAATTGAATAAACTTCTAAATTAAATCTCAAAGTAACTTTCAAGAAAACACATCCTTAAAAAAGTGAAGTAACAGTTGTTCTTAAGCCCTTTCTTAAAGAGATTTTAAAATGCCATTGAGGTCCTATTTATGTAGTATAAAAAATTTAAAATATTCATAGAATCATAGAATCATAGAATCTTAGGGGCTGGAAGGGACCTCGAGAGATCATCTAGTCCAACCCCCCTGCCAGAGCAGGGTCACCTAGAGTACATCACACAGGAACTCATCCAGGTGGGTTTTGAATGTCTCCAGTGAGGGAGACTCCACAACCTCCCTGGGCAGTCTGTTCCAGTGCTCTGTCACTCTCACAGTAAAAAAATTTTTTCGGATATTCACCTTGAACTTCCTATGCTCCAATTTACACCCATTACCCCTTGTCCTATCACTGGTCATCACTGAGAAAAGCCTAACTCCGTCCCCCTGACACTCACCCCTTACATATTTGTAAACATTGATGAGGTCACCCCTCAGTCTCCTTTTCTCCAAGCTAAAGAGACCCAGCTCCCTCAGCCTTTCCTCATAAGGGAGATGTTCCACTCCCCTAATCATCTTCGTAGCTCTGCGCTGGACTCTTTCGAGCAGTTCCCTGTCCTTTTTGAACTGAGGGGCCCAGAACTGGACACAATACTCCAGATGTGGCCTCACCAATGCAGAATAGAGGGGGAGGAGAACCTCTCTTGACCTACTAACCACACCCTTTCTAATGCACCCCAGGATGCCATTGGCCTTCTTGGCCACAAGGGCACATTGCTGGCTCATGGTCATCCTCCTGTCTACCAGGACCCCCAGGTCTCTTTCACCTACACTACTCTCCAGCAGTTCAGCCCCCAACCTGTACTGGGACATGGTGTTGTTCTTCCCCAAATGTAAAACTCTGCACTTCCCCTTGTTGAATTTCATCATGTTTCTCCCCGCCCAACTCTCCAACCTATCTAAGTCTCTCTGAATGGCAGCACAGCCTTCTGGTGTGTCAGCCACTCCTCCCAGCTTAGTGTCATCAGCAAACTTGCTGAGGGTACATTCTATACCCTCATCCAGGTCGTTGATGAAGATGTTGAACAACACCGGTCCCAGTACCGACCCCTGTGGGACTCCACTAGTCACACACCTCCAACCAGATTCTGCCCCATTGACTACAACTCTCTGACTCCTTCCTTTCAACCAGTTCCTAATCCACCTCACTTCCTGATCACCAAACCCATACCTGATCAACTTTTCTACAAGGATGCTGTGGGAGACGGTGTCAAATGCTTTACTGAAATCAAGATAAACCACATCTACCGCTCTACCATCATCTATCCACCTAGTAATTTCCTCATAGAAGGCTATGAGGTTAGTCAAACATGATTTACCCTTGATAAAACCATGTTGACTGCTCTTGATGACCCCCATGTCCTTGATGTGCCTGGAGATAGTGCCAAGAACAAGTTGTTCCATCACCTTTCCAGGGATGGAGGTGAGGCTGACCGGTCTATAGTTACCCGGGTCCTCCTTCTTGCCCTTCTTGTAGACTGGAGTGACATTTGCTATCCTCCAGTCCTCAGGCACCTCACCTGTTGCCCATGACTTACTGAAGATGATGGAGAGTGGCCTAGCAATGACCTCCGCCAGCTCCCTCAGCACCCTTGGGTGCATTCCATCTGGACCCATTGATTTATGGATGTCCAGATTACTCAACTGATCCCTAACCCAATCCTCATCTACCATGTCAAACTCTTCCTCTATCTTGACTTCTTCTGGGGCTATATGAATCTGGGGCTCATAGGGAGACCCTGCAGGAGTGAAGACAGAGGCAAAGAAGGCATTCAGCACCTCTGCCTTCTTTATATCCTCTGTCACCAGGGCTCCCACCTCATTCCTCAATGGGCCAATATTGCCTCTATTGCTAGTTTTGCTAGCTATGTATTTGAAAAAGCCCTTTCTATTATCCTTAACCTGACTTGCAAGGTTAAGTTCCAAGGAGGCCTTAGCTTTCCTAATTGCCTCCCTACATCCTCTGACAACAGTCCTATATTCCTCCCACGTGACCAGCCCCTCCTTCCATGATCTGTAGATTTTCCTTTTCCACTTAAGTTTGCCCAGTAGTTCCTTCTTTAACCATGCAGGTCTCCTAGCACCCTTACTAGATTTCCTAACCATTGGGACGCTCTGATCCTGTGCTTGCAAGAAGTGGTCCTTGAATGTTGACCAGCTATCTTGAGCTCCTTTATCTTCTAGCACCCTGTCCCATGGGATTTCCCTTAATAGATGATTGAGGAGACCAAAGTTTGCCCTGTGGAAGTCCAGGGTTCTGGTCCTGCTGGGTATTTTGTTCCTTCCACACAGGATCCTGAACTCCACCATCTCATGATCACTGCAGCCAAGGCTGCCATTGACCACCACTGCTTCAACAAGGCCCTCCTTGCTGGTTAGTACAAGATCCAGCAGCGCTCCTCTTCTAGTCGGCTTGTCCACCATTTGCATTAAGAAGTTATCATCAATGCACTGGAGGAACCTCCTAGACTGTGAAAGGCTGGCTGTGTGAGTCTTCCAGCAGATATCAGGGTAGTTGAAATCTCCCATGAGGACCAGGGACTGTAGTTGTGAGGCTGCTTTCAGTTGCCTGTAGAAAGCCTCATCAACCTCCTCACCTTGATCAGGAGGTCTGTAGTAGACCCCCACAACTGTGTCACCCGCACCTGCTTGCCCCTTAATTCTTACCCACAGACTTTCAACTTGCCCCTCATCAGCCCCTGCACGAAACTCAATACATTCTAGTTGCTCTCTCACATAAAGAGCAACTCCACCACCTCGCTTCCCTGCCCTATCTTTCCTAAAAAGCACATAACCATCCATGGCCACATTCCAGTCATGTGAGCTGTCCCACCATGTCTCTGTTATTGCTACTAGATCATAACCCTTAGCCCGCACACAGACCTCTAATTCCTCCTGCTTGTTCCCCATGCTGCGTGCATTAGCATACAGGCATTTCAGGAAACGAACAGAGCACACCGGTGGGACTAAATCCTCCTTGGACGACCTGACTTTGGGCCATGGTGTGTTCCTCTTGTGCTTGTCCCTAAAAGACCCGGTCTTCTCCCCTTCCCCCTTCACATCTAGTTTAAAGCTCTATCAATGAGCCCTGCCAAGTCCTGACCCAAAAGCCTCTTCCCCCTCTGGGACAGGTGCATCCCACCTGCTACCATCAGTCCAGGTGCTTCATATAGCATCCCAAATATTGTCCATAAAAGACTGTTTTGTTGTGGGTTTTTTTTGGTAAGTTGTCATTCTCGAGATCTGACTAGTAAAGGAAGATTTTCTGAGGCATTTCAACTTGTCAAAAATATTTCCTTCATTCGCATTAATGTAACATGTCACAAAGTGATTTCCTACCTTGAAATGAGGGGGATATGTAAATATGCCTGATGTAAACATGTAGATATGCCTGATTTCAAACTGTTTTGGAACAGACAAACTTCTTTAGACAGTCAAAAATAATAAATACTTCGCTGTGAAATAAAGAACCTTCAGGATCCTTGGATTTATGACTTCCAGTAGTCAAAAAAATTTGCTTATCTAAAATAAATTCTGGGATATTTTTAATGGACTTTGGCAACACAGAAACAGAAAGTTCACAAGTGCCTGTTTTTGGCGAAGGATGCAATATTTCTTGATCATCAGGGAGTTGCTGCACCCAGTTTTAAAGGACCGGAGTACTGAAGTCCTTACACCCTGTCATTTCTCTGCCTCATGACACCAGGTCATTGAATCAGTTTCATATAATGCAAGACCACTGTGTTAATGCAATGGTATGCCAAGGACAGCAACAAAAAAACCCAAGCAACAAAAAACAATAGGCACTTCCAAAATGATGGTTTAGAGATAAAGAAAAATCCTAAGTAAACAGTCATCTGTAGCATAGATAATACCCAAAGAAGAAATCTACTGCACTTCCACCAAGAACAGATGAATTTTTTCTTCCTCTCTTATTATGGCAAAGTGCCTGAAGAAGTTTGTGTGCAAAAGAAGAACTGTATTTTCTGGAAAACATTACAGTTCAGCCTGCCTATCATAATTTCCATTAGAAACCTTCTAAAAATAAACACACAAATAAATGCACACAAAGAAATATATGAAAGGTGGAAAAGACATGCTGCCACTGGGCATAATTTGGATTAAGGATTTCAGCAGGTTTTTTTTGAGCCAAGGAAAACCAAATTTTTACATTAACTTTGGGATTTTCTGAGATGGCCTTTTTCACCCCCATCTGCCCCACCCCAGGTTTTGATGGAAAAAAAATAAATCACATGAATTTGCAACTTGTGAGGACAAAATACTTCAGCAGAGATTATGTCCTAGTGTTGACACCCTGTCATAGAAGAGGTGTAGAAAGGTATTTGGAATTTCTCCCAAACCTCTCCATTGTTCTTTGTATAAACAGCTACTGACTAGCAAATCTTGCCAGAAGCAGCACTTCTGGCCAATTTTGACACCCTGACTCCACAGTACTGGAGGAACAGTACATGACAGATGTATTTCTTTTTATGCCCTTGCCTCATAACACAGTCCAAACTACCTACCTGTCCAGTAGCCTACCTCAAAACTTCTTTCTGGTGCTCTAAAGGTAACACATATATTGACTGTATTGAAATATATTGAAAAGTTATACATTTTTCTCTCTGTTCTTTCTAATGAATTACAAGGCAATAAATGTGCTCCATGTAATCCTTTGTTTTATATACCAAAATTTCTGTGTGACTGGACAACATCAAGTCTTGAAATACTAATTTGTACATTTAAGCTGTGCTACTTTCAATGCATATTGTCTTAAAAAAAGAGAACAAAACTATAAAAAATGCTTGAAGTGTTAGAAGAAACAATCACAGGCCTAAAATGTGGGATGATCTGCATCCTCAAAATGAGTATGAGGAAACAAAAGAAAGATTAGGAGCTGATGACAAAATTATTAAAAAAACCCAAACTGTCAATATATGAGACTCTAAATATGTTAGAATTATCCTATCTGGAGAAGAAATGAAAACTATCACATCATGAATACCATGGATAGGGTGATTCACTCTACAATGTCTCTTCAAATACAAAAATGAAAGTATCAGGAAGTGTTGTCAAAACACAAGAGGTATCTCCTCAAACACTGTATGGCTGAGTTAGGCAATTCATTCTTACAGGAAACTGGATGACAGAATTTCACTGTGGGTCAAAAGCTATCAGACAAATTTATGGGAGAGAAAAAGTCACACAGAAATGAAGCTATTCAGCCTACTAAATAGAAAGATAGAATTCTGGCTCACAGCATCTCTTGATAGCTGCTCAGTGGCATCCGAGCGAATGTGTAGGAATGTTATAAAATATTGAACTATTTATCTCAGAAGTATGAAAATCAGGGCAGTTTAGGACAGAAACTGGTGTATTTTAACATGCTCTTTTCAGAGATAAATTTATTGACTAATGTGCCATTTCACTACACTAAGGCAAGTCGATTACACACTGTATTTGAAAAGCTTGAAGGGATAAAAGATGGAAAAATCTGCACATATAAGAGAAGTTTTGTCATCTATGAAAGTACGAAGACTTCACTTAATTTCTCTTCTTCATTTAACTTTCAAGAATTCCCTGAAAATGTAGGAGAATCAAGAAGAATCCACTGATTCTTGTCATTCTGTTCTTTGACAAAATCCTAAAACCAGAATATAATCCCTGCCAAAAATCATCTCACCAAAGTCTAAACAAGACTGACCACTTCAAACTGGTTATGAGACTTGCAGAACCACTGAAAAGGAAATATTTCTAAATGAGCCTGTAAGAATACAGGTGAGAATAATGATCCACACACGTGTGCACACACAGTTTTAAGAATTATTAATTTTTCTTCATCATTTTTCCTTGCAGAATATATCCTATCCACTACCATACTTATTTAAGAAGTTTTAAGACATTTTTCTTGAAGAGGCAGGTCTTCACAGAAGAATTTCAGAAAATATTTTCTAGGAATCTTTCCTCCCCATCCTGTAAACCACAGTGACTAACTTAACTACCTGTTGAGTACACAGACAAAATTTCTTGGATCTAAATGACTGACCACAAAGAAGTAATCCTATCCTGAAGATAAACCATGCAACTTTAATTGAAATCAGTGAGGATATTAATATATTTCTTAGTATAAAAGTTATTCATTTATCAGTGAAACGAAAAGACTCACTTTGCACATTTCACTAAGAATCGTTAAGAGGGTTAAGAATGGTTAAGTTCTTTCCCTCAGAAAAGCCCTACTGCATTTCCTGCTCTAGCAGTAAGGCAAGCTGTAAGGCTAGAGTAGGAAATTATTTCATGCTTGTCTGACAGTTTCATGCTGACTGTGGCATTTGAGGACTAAGAACACCTTGTTTGAAAGGCCTTCCCCTAGTCTGGCCTAAAATTGCAGGCAGCACTTGCAAAGGTTTGGCTAAATCTTTCCCATACGTGCTTTTTTCTGGTTTATTTCTATGTGTGAGTGGAGAAGGGACAGCAAAGGCTCAGCTTTTATTGCTCAGAAAAAGCAATAATACATTGCAACACATCCTATCTCAAGAGTACAGAAAGTGGAACCATCAGAATTGTGGGAAGAAATACTGTACCAGTTGGATTTTCAGAAAATGATCCACTAGATGATCTCCAGAGGACCCTTCAGTCTCCTACCATTCTGTGATTCTGTGAAACTTTGCACATAGATAAAATTTTTATTGGCCTAACTAATTTTCCAGAGACAAACCCTCAAGTTTCTAGACAAGATTTTTAGTACAAAAGCCATTTGTCAGGTCTGAAGCAGAAGCTAAAAACAAACTGAGAAAAATTGCTTTGAATTCAATTAGAAATGCTGCTGGTACCTGTGGAAAAAAGATGTTATTTCCTAGGGATTGCTTTCCCCATATATAAGCATTTCCAAAAAGGTAAATGCTACATTAACAGATATGAAGTATTACAATTTGCTTTCCTACACATTTATGTAATCCCTAGCTAGAAAACTTAGTTGGAAAAGATAACAAACATATTTACAAGAGTCAGATATCATCACTGGGAGGTTGAAGACTAAGGTCTGTGTACTCACTTCAACTCATCTTGAGCTATTCTTTCTTGCATATTCATCTCTCTACTTCTCATCTCTGTGATCATTCTGTCAGCCTCACGCTGTAGTTCTGGAAGACTCTTCTCCAAGGTGCTGTCTTGGGATCTGAGTGTCTCATTCAGTCTTAGAGCATCTTCATTTGCAGCTGCAGGGGTCCAAAAATATTTAGATAGGGAGTTAGTAAATAAAAACAACCGAGAGGCACCTGCCCCAACTCTATTAAAAAGTGTAATGCAACTTGCACTGGTTATTCCTACTGTGAAACATAAAGGATGGTTAAACCAACAACCAGTAACAAATGAGAAAATGTTGTATATTTCATCCAACCTTGTATTATACCTTACTTTTAAGCACAATAATTCTAGTGAAGATGGATTTGTATCCAGTATAAGAAATGTATTGTTCCCCTCCCACTCCCCCTGAAAGAACAAATTTGCACCTAACGTTTGAAACAGCAGAAGGTAATCTGGTATATTGCACATAGAATTAAGGAGCAGGCAGTAAAAGCAATTCGATTTAAATATTAGATTCAAATTACTTTTGAAGAACTTCAAAATATATCATTTTTAGCATTCAGATTTACCAGTGCTAGGAAGAATAAATTATTAGGAAACTGTGGAAAAAGGAGAGAGGAGTGAAAGACACCCACAGATGTCTAAAGCTGCTCATGTGTTTAGAAACAGATACCCAGGACTTGGAAAGCAGCATATGAAGGGTGCAATATATGATGGTGCACTGTACATGTATAATGAGTCTGGACTAGCTGAATTATTCCTAAGTGATAAAGCTGCACACATGGTATTATATTCAAATCTTTCTGCCATAGCACACCACAACATATACACTTTCAGAAGCAACTAGGTTATTTACAACAATAACTTCCCTATCCAATTTTTTAAAGTACTGTTGCTTTTCCATAGGCACAAGGCTCAGAAGCAACTGATTTATCAAAAACAGTACAATTCCATGTTCCATGGGTACTTCTGAATATTTTAACTTAAATCTTTACTTGAGGAAATTAAAATCTGTCTTCCAAAATTGAAATAAAATATTATTTAATCTACATCTTTTGCAGCTTTAGAGGAAATTATGAAGAAAACTGAAATCCAATGATGTATTTGAGAATTGAGTTTTGGATCTTTAATCAAGAGTGGTGATTAAAGAGTAATGTGGGGTAATGAAGACTGGAAAAAGACCACACTTTGCCTACATGGATAATGAATCACTTCTGTACTTTATGTTATGTATCATTACTAAGTTACCTCAGGCCAGAAACAGGCATATGATGATTACAATAATACTAGTACTAGTAGTTGTGGTGTAAAATAATACTAATTTAACATCCTTGAATATTTACTTTGAAAGAGAACACAGGTATGTTATCTCAGCCTCTATTAGGCTGAGGAATATTCATACCTGGGTTTATTTTTCCCCTCCATCCTCCTTATAACGATCTTTATTTCTGTCTTGGTATACCACAAACTATCAGAGTCCTGTGGTAGTAACAGATTTGCTTGCACTGACTTAGACAAACACAAGGAAGTGCCAAGCTGGGGAAATTTCATAGTTATTAGGGAAAACTAGGTAGAGGTAATCAGAAGTTGAGAAAGTCAGCCATCAGTTCAATAGAAATGGATCAATGGTCAGAATACGGTTATTACAACAAATTTCTACAAACTTCTCCCTTGTAATAAGAATTTTGTATGGCTTGAAGAATTCCTTGATTCCCTGACATTTAGGGAGGCATCTGCCAGATCTACAATTATGTACTTCTGAGCACAGTCATTCTCAAGCATCCTCTTCAGTCAATGGAAAGAAATATTTTCCTTCATGGCATTTAATCCTAAAGTTGTTGCCTACTGGCAACAAGTACTAGGGAGCTCAGAACCACAGATACTGGCCTGCATTCCCAGAGATCCAAAGTACTAAAACTTACAGAAACCTGTAATCTAGGGATAGGGGACAAGGAATGGGCATAAAGAATACCTTAAAACTAGTTGGTCATCTAAATCAGAACATCATGAGTGGACATTAAGTCTTCAAGGAATAATTTAGCAGTCTCCTAGTAAAAAAAGGGCAGAGACAAGGCACAGGGCCAATACGCACTTAAAATGCCACCAAATTTCAAAACAATCTAGAAGCAGCTCCAACACAAGACAAAAGTTTAACCTCAGCTTTTGAAAGACTGTGATCTTGAACAGAAGAAAATTGAGGATGGTGGTCAGAGATAAGGATATAGACATTTTCACAACTAGAGGAAGAACATTTTGAAGACTTGAAAACTTGCTTACTTTGTCTTGTTCTTTTTCCTATATTTATTTCATATCAAAGTTGCACACCCTGAAGATAAACTAAATTGCTGATCAGTTCAGCTACAGGGCACGTGTTACATGCAATGCAATACAAAATGCATTTCATAGCACTTGGAAAAAAGTGAAAGATTTCCCTTTCAATGAAATGGGCCTTCAGAGGCAAAGCTACTGAAATCAGTGCTGTAGTGGGAGTTCTGAAGAGGAAAAAACAGACCAGTATTTTTGAAGTAAAATCATGCCTGTGATTGCAATAATTTTAATCTTTTTCAGGCATTATTGAATAGATTCATGCAATATATAGGTCATGCTTCTATAAGCCATCTATAATACTTTCACTCGTAAGTCTTTACTGCATTTCTAAGTGCAGTGAAACGGGTTATGGAAGAAACAGAATTGGCTCTGTGCCACCACTTAGGTACAGTCAGGAGTCTCTTGCAAATTACAAGCAGAAGATGTACATTAACAGCAAGTAGTAATATATTTTTAAAGTAATTTTGGGGAATTAAGATTAAGTGTTAATGTACTGAGTCCCAAAATTACATCAATTTTTTTTACCAATACATGTTTTTAACTACTCTGAAAACAAAAAAAAAAATTAAAAAGCTAAGCCCTCTCAGTTACTTCATCATGGTAGCTCTCCTTCAAATGAATACAAATTTTCTCAACAAACATACTGCTAGTCTTTGTTCATAATTACCAATGCACTAATTTTTTTATATAAGCTGCATCTGTAGATTGCAAAAAGTCTGAAGTTGGTTGACCACAACTTCTTCACTTAACATTTAAAGCACATGACATTTCACGGTGAATATACTCTTCTTCACTGTCTCTCAGACCTTCTTCCCCATCATCCTTCAGCATTCTTAAGAAACAACTGGCATATTTTTCTTTTTCCAATACCTTCAGCAGCCTGAAGAATGCCTTTGACGAACTGTCGGAGAGATTTCGCTCTGTCATTAGTCCTCTCAGCATCCTGCCTGGTTACATGCAATGCAATACAAAATGCATTTCATAGCACTTGGAAAAAAGTGAAAGATTTCCCTTTCAATGAAATGGGCCTTCAGAGGCAAAGCTACTGAAATCAGTGCTGTAGTGGGAGTTCTGAAGAGGAAAAAACAGACCAGTATTTTTGAAGTAAAATCATGCCTGTGATTGCAATAATTTTAATCTTTTTCAGGCATTATTGAATAGATTCATGCAATATATAGGTCATGCTTCTATAAGCCATCTATAATACTTTCACTCGTAAGTCTTTACTGCATTTCTAAGTGCAGTGAAACGGGTTATGGAAGAAACAGAATTGGCTCTGTGCCACCACTTAGGTACAGTCAGGAGTCTCTTGCAAATTACAAGCAGAAGATGTACATTAACAGCAAGTAGTAATATATTTTTAAAGTAATTTTGGGGAATTAAGATTAAGTGTTAATGTACTGAGTCCCAAAATTACATCAATTTTTTTTACCAATACATGTTTTTAACTACTCTGAAAACAAAAAAAAAAATTAAAAAGCTAAGCCCTCTCAGTTACTTCATCATGGTAGCTCTCCTTCAAATGAATACAAATTTTCTCAACAAACATACTGCTAGTCTTTGTTCATAATTACCAATGCACTAATTTTTTTATATAAGCTGCATCTGTAGATTGCAAAAAGTCTGAAGTTGGTTGACCACAACTTCTTCACTTAACATTTAAAGCACATGACATTTCACGGTGAATATACTCTTCTTCACTGTCTCTCAGACCTTCTTCCCCATCATCCTTCAGCATTCTTAAGAAACAACTGGCATATTTTTCTTTTTCCAATACCTTCAGCAGCCTGAAGAATGCCTTTGACGAACTGTCGGAGAGATTTCGCTCTGTCATTAGTCCTCTCAGCATCCTGCCTGGTTTGCTCACCATCTGCTGTCACCTTGGTAGCCTAGTGATCCAAATTCAGGAAAAGT